>NC_052626.1:21662969-21967449 GCF_016161935.1 Mauremys reevesii | reverse complement strand
GTTGGCTAATTGTATGCACTTGTTTCATATACACTTGAATTGAAATTTACATAATTTAACTTAATCATGTGATGAGTCTTGATAATTTGGGGATGTTTTAAGTAATTGTGAATTAAATTTAAATATTTGGTATTTAAGGACTTGGAGTGATTGATGTTCTTGAACAGTTATCTGCCTACTCATGTTAAATAATATTTTTAATACTTCAATTTTATAATCCATAGTGGTCTTTTCTACATAGGAGTCCGTGTGGATGATGATTCATATGGTTAAAATATATCCATCTTCCAACCCTTGTAACTGCTAGGAGTCTATCATCTTTGATTTAGTTTTCAGTACTGAATAATTGCAAACTTCTACAATTTTTTTATTTAGAGCAGCTCTTAATGCAGCCCAGTTACAGGACATGTGACTCTTACCAATCTTTTTTAGTCATTTGTTATCACACTTAAAGTAAAGAAAAATCTAGAGGCTGAACATATGCCATGAATAGGGAACTGAGGAATTTTTAAGTGGCAACTTACAACTTGTAAGTCTTATTTGCATTCTTCTAATAGCTTTTCCAATATCTTCGGTAAAACAGTATTTAACTTTGTCTTTGTGAGTGTAGCAGCAATTGAAAATCCTACTGTACCTACCTGCTGGATGTTTGTTTTGGGTTTTGAGACATATTATAAATGTTCTGAATATACTAGTCTTCAAATAATACAGTAAAATTATTGTTTAGAAGTTTAGAATAGAAGTTTAGAATAGAATTTGTGTTGGTCAAAACAAAGCAATCCAATCTTATCAATGACCTTCAGAACTGATACTTTTAATACCATAATTACTAACTTCAGTTTAAAAAGCCTTAAAGTAACAGCTGAAATATATTAAACGTATCCAAATTAAAGAAAATATTATAGATAAGAGACTAGAGAAGTTGATCTGCCATACATTCATAATGAATACAATATTCCAAATGTATCTAAAAATATTGATGAGCTTGAAATCATTATGGTCTGTGATTCTGCAGATTGGGGCCTATGGCTTTGGCTCTTTGTGTAGAAAATTGGCACTAGCATAGAGAAGATTGCAGCTGACAGTTACAGCTGTCAGAATGATTAACATAATTTTCATAAAGAAAAATGCTGTTTGTTAAAAAACTTGCTACTGCTTCTTGCTATGGTGTATAAGATAGGTGAAAGGAGAGCTTAATGATAGATTAAACTAGAAGTGTAAACCACGGTCTTAAAATGAATAAATATAAACTGTTGTAAACTTCACATACAGCATGCTTCTAAAGTTGTCTCTAGACTAGAGAACATTTAGCCAATGCTAGCTAGGACTGATTAAACTTGGCTACTTAGCTTACGTCTATGCCAGGAAAACACCTTTAACTCAGTTTTAGCAAGTTGAACTGTAGTCTAGCTTCTGCTAGTGAACAGTGTTACTCTGAATTTACACTTGGAAGTGAGGCTTGGTTTTATTTGTGTGTAGTTTGGCTTGTGTTATGTAAGCCTGATTAAACTTTTTCTCCTGATCAATTTAGCTAGATTAGACCAGTGATTATAGTCCAGGTACTTTAAAATGTTAACTGCAGCAAATGCAGGTTTGTATTTTAAAGCTGCAGTATAACTTAGGTTAAAAATAAATTGTTAATTTTATTACTTCTTCCTGCCTGTTGAGCAGTGTTTAAAAAGTCTTGTTCCATTAGGTTCTGTTCCTGTTGAAGTTAGAGAAGGAATTGCCATTATCTTAAGAAAAAGCAGGGTCTTATTCCTCAGTTTTAGGTAGCTACCTGCAGTAGGAACTTTTGCAGGTAAAGAACTTTTATTTGGTATGTACCATGCTTTATTTAACCATGAAAGCGCTAGCAAAGTAAACAGATATTGCAACGGCACACAATATCTTTGGGGGAACATATTGTAATAAGTTTATATATTATTGTGGGCCAAGCATATGTATGACTGTGCTCTACTCCATGGGAGAGGGTTCCACAACTCCTTCAGGAACTAAAACTGTGATTACAATATGAGTTATTCACCTTAAACACCTCCAAAGAGGTACCACCCCCTGCAAAGCTACATATATACTGGTTCAATGTGTGTTTCCACGCATGAGGAAAACAAAATATTTGGCTTTAAAAGGCTACATGTAAACTGACTCAAGGCTGCCTTTCTGAGCCAACAAATGGCTAGGACCTTATGCCAACTTTTGCAGAAGAGTTGAAAAGACTTTGGCCTATCAGAGCCCCATAAGACTGATGGCTGACTTCTGGTAAGCTTTTAGTGTGCACATAGGCACTCTTAGTGATTTTAATGTTTTCTCTGTAATGCTTTTGCCTTAAGAATAAAGGTGCTTGCTTAGAAAGAGCTGTGTGATCACTTATAACTGCTGGAAATACACTGTTTATAGCCCTCAGAGGAAAAGCAAAGCACAGGTGCTGGCCGTTAGGTGACTGGCTTGCTGGGGATATCACAGTGTAAGGCACGGAGTCATGCAGCCTTAAAATTCTGGTCTTGAGGGAGAGATGCAGGTCTCCACCCAAGAGAAGTAATGGCTGGGAGCCGGAAACTTTAAATGCATGCCCTTGAGTGACCAAGGAGGGGGAATACAGGTGCAATTACTGTGAAACTGTGACAACTGTCTGCACTGGGAACTTCTGCAGGTTATGAACTTTTGGTATGTACTATACTTAATTCAGCTGTGGAAGAACTTGGAAATAGTTAAAATGTTTTCAAATATCAATCTGAATGAGTCCAAATCACATCCCGAAAGGGTATTTATTCCTTTAGGTTACTTTTCTTTATCTGGCTGCTTCCACATCCCAAATCAGCTTTGTCTGCCATTTCTGTTTTGTGAATTAATCTTTAGTTGTAAGTCTCTTTACCCAGGCCACTGAATTGTTTGTGTTGCTTTAGAGATGAATCCTATGTAAGGATTGGTATTCCTTGTGACACTGTGATGCTTTCTTAACCTGATTTCTTGAGGGTAGAATCAGGAGTTGGGTCCAGTGTCTAAAATGATGTAAAAGCTTGGAATGCTGAGAGAGACTTTCAGTCTGGGGGAAAAAAGCCTTCAAACTGCCTTGGAGGCTTTTCATAGCAAACAAGTAGGTTCTTCCAAACTTTCTCTATCAGAATATGTTTAGAAGTGAACTTGAGGAAGGTAGCAGGAAAGAATGAAATACTGGAAACTTGAGAGGAGCAGATGAGCTATATGCAAGCTGTTTGACGTAATGAGGCTTTTATGCAGTATTTTCTGTCCCATTACAACAATCCAAAGCTCAAAAAAACCTGTTAGTAGATTCTAACCTGGTCTTAAATTTAGATCCAATGGACAGTGGAGTGAAACTGTATTTTAGTAAGAAGTTAGGGTTGTGATGCAATGAGGTGTGGCCATTTTAATGAAATACTTGGCTAGTTAAGTATTCTTGGGAGTGCTGGTATGTTCCTGTGGCTTTTATTTTCACCTCAACTTTTGGACTCAGTGAGGCTAGTTATGTATAGCAATCTCCTGTTAAGGTGAAAGCTTTGCTGGAGGTGAAGTCCAGAGTTGTTTTGAGAGTGATCCCCTCTTTGGGTGAGGAGTGCTATCTGAGGCTCACTTGGGACAAAAGGACTTAACACAATGCAGAGGACCGTGTGGAACATATTGCCAGGAGATGTTGTGAAGACCAAAATTCTAACTGGGTTCAAAAAAGAATTAGATAAGTTCATGGAGGATGGCCAATAGCCATTGATGGACCTAACATAGTCAGGGACACAACCCTGTGCTTTGGATGTTCCTCAGCCTCTTGACTGCCAGATGCTGGGATTAGACAAAAGGGAATGGGTCACTTGATAATTGCCCTGTTTTGTTCATTCCCTCTGAAGCAGTTGGCATTGGCCACTGTTGGAAGACAAAGCCCAATGCCAACTCTGTCCACATATCTGTTCAAATGATATCATAGGATCTAATCACATCAGCCATACCATCAGGGGCTCCTTCACCTGCACATCTGCCAATGTGATATATGCCATCATGTGCCAGCAATGCCCCTCTACCATGTACATTGGCCAAACCAGACAGTCTCTACGCAAAAGAATTAATGGACACAAATCTGACATCAGGAATCATAACACTCAAAAAACAGTAGGAGAACACTTTAACCTGTCTGGTCATTCAATGATCTGCAGGTGGCAATTTTGCAACAGAAAAGCTTCAAAAACAGACTCCAACGAGAAACTGCTGAGCTGGAATTGATATGCAAACTAGATACAATCAATTTAGGCTTGATTAGGGACTGGGAATGGCTGATCCATTGCAAACATTGAATCTATCTCCCCTTGTAAGTATTCTCACACTTCTTATCAGACTGTCTGTACTGGGCTATCTTGATTGTCACTTCAAAAAAATTTTTTTCTCTTACTTGATTGGCCTCTCAGAGTTGGTAAGACAACTCCCACCTTTTCATGCTCTCTGTATGTGTATATATATCTCCTCAATGTATGTTCCATTCTATGCTTCCAAAGAAGTGGGCTGTAGCCCACGAAAGCTTATGCTCAAATAAATTTGTTAGTCTCTAAGGTGCCACAAGTACTCCTGTTCTTTTTGTTGGAAGACAGGATCCTGGGCTAGATGGACTATTGCTCTGCCCAGTTTGGCCGTTCTTATGCCCTTTCCTTGGGGGAGTAACTTTTAAAGACGGGGGTTTTGTATAACCGGAGTTGAGTAATTTGCATTAATGTCTCTGTAGTAATTACCCAGAAAGTCCACTTAACACTACTTATTCCAAAAGTCTGGCACATTTTCTGTATAGTCTTTTGAACTTCCAGGTCTCACATCTCCCACGAGCGGTTACATACAATCTTGGCCCACCATAATAGATTAATTTAATAAAGTAAGGCCTTCCAAGGACATTGTAGGAAACGGCCGTATCTGTCACAACACACAAACCAATCACCCCCAAAATTCTGAAACTGGTGACCCCAGCTATCTTTTGTGTGGGTTAGGTGTGCTCAGCCTTCCGAGCTGACTTTTATCGTAGCATATTTATAGTACAATTTTTTTTAAATGGTTGTACTTGTACTTAAGAATCAGTGGGTTCATGTTAAATGCTTAAATTAACAATTGGCAAGCTTCAGAACTGTTTCAAGGTTGGGAAGTGTATGTTGGAAATACTTTAAAATCTGTTGAAATGTTGCATAAGTATCTCAATTACTGTAGTTATACTGTTTGTTATGGTTTAGGATGATAGCCAACATAGTGAAAACAGATACTGACTTGAAACTCTTGTGCAGAAATGGTTTTAGAAGCAGATAGGTTAGGGATGTTACTGAGCTGTAATGCAGGACAAAAGTTGTGGAAGAACAGAATTTACTGTGCAGTTGAAATGTAATTGACATAGTGTGAGTTATTGGAAAGAATGCTCTTTGATTGTGCAAGAAAGCAGTTCAAGAGGGAGTTAAATTACAAACCTAAAAGGTACAAGTTTTTAGACTTTCTACAAATCTGTCTTGGTTTTGACTGTCCAGGTCGAAATTAGACTGACATTTTTCAAATTGGACTTAACCATTTCGTCTTGACCAGTGTGTCCTCTTGACAATGTAAATCCTAATGTTCAAGGTTGTATAGTGTTGAAGAGTTCAGTAAGGGCCACAACACACAGTTCTTGGCTTACTGATGTCTAATTTTAAGTATTTGGGTTCACCTAGTGAATTAAAAGATACAATATAATGCCAAATGCTATTCTGAACAAGAGCGTCAACTTCTTAAAATGTAGTGCAGTGTACAAATTGCATGGGATTTACTGTGTGCGGCAGAATATAGACCTGCCTTCTTAAGCAAGAGGCGATGTCCCTGAAGATTCTCCAGACACAGAGCATAATTCTTACCTACTTCTATTAAGAGATCACTTTCATTAAGCTACCAAGTTATGAGAGTCTCTTGGGACATGTTTCACTTTGTAAAACTTTGAGAAGTTAGATGTCCTTTTATATCAGTGTTCTGTTATTACTGCTAGTTCTTCACTAGAAGATGCTAATAAGGGCTCCACATACTGAATGTCTTAAAAATAATAAAAAAAAAAATCATGAGTCATTTGTGGATTTTTTTAAATTCATGTAATACCTTAAGGACACTTTGGCCTGCAACAAACAATATAAAGAAATACTCTTACTCAGTAAATCTGTTAACAGTCATTATCTTGCACTAGAAAATGTGGTGAGACACAAAGTACAAGGAATTTTAAATGTGTCAAATTGTGTTGAAGGTCAAGTTTTTATTCTTTAGAAAATCGGTTTTGTTTTGTTTCTGCATTTCTGTGTAACATTAGTGCAGACTGAAGTTTTCCCAATAAATTCAAATGTTATTTTTTAAAGATAGTTCTATAAAGCACTAGCTGTACATAGAAGCCACATAAACACTACTCTTAATCAGAAAGATTATGTATATTCATACTACCATGAAGTTAGTGTTTTCTCTGCTATAGAGGGGCGCCAAACTAGTCCAGCGGGACAAGTGCCAAAGGTAAGATGCATCAGAGGCTGGGAGAACTGCATGACTTCAGATCTGCCCTGCCCCACAGCTCTAGGACCATAAATAGGGCCCTACCAAATTCACAGGCATGAAAAAGGTTTCACAGACCATGAAATCTGGTCTGCCCCCCATGAAATCTAGTCTTTTGTGTGCTTTTATCGTATACTACATGGATTTCATGGGGGAGACCAGCATTTCTCAAATTGTGGGCCCTGACCCAAAAGGGAGTTGCAGGGGGGTCTCAAGGTTATTTTTTGGGGGGTCACAGTATTGCCATCCTTACTTCTGCGCTGCCTTCAGAGCTGGGTGGCCAGAGAGTGGTGGCTGTTGGCAAGGCAGCCAGCTCTGAAGGCAGCGCCCCACCCCTCCGCAGCAGTGCAGAGGTAAGAGTGGCAATACCATACTGTGCTACCCTTATTTCTGCGCTACTGCCTTCAGAGCAGGGCGGCCAAAGAGTGGCAGCTGCTTACTGAGGGCCCAGCTCTGCAGGCAGCAGCACAGAAATAAGGGTGGCAATACCATACCACTAGACCTCTGAATGGATACAAATTTATACCTGTGGGTGTGGATATCTGCGAATAGAAATCAGTATCTGTTGAACTGCAGGGCTCTCCTGGGAACCACAGTGGCAAAAGGAGCAGAATGTTGGGCTGTTGCTCCCAGGAGCCAGCATCCTGCACTGGCAGCTCCGTTGGCATGGCTGTACTGCCCCCAACCCTGTCCACTGGGCGGGCACTGTGCTCATTGGCATCTGTCCCTGGTTGTGATAATGTGTGCAAGTGGCACATGTGCCCAGACAGGAGCCTCAGACAGTTGCATGGCAGGGCTGGGGGCGGTACAGCCAAGCCGGAGGAGTTGCCAGTGCAGGGTGTTGGCTCCTGCGAGCAGCGATCCCATGTTTTGCTCCTTTTGCTGCTGCAATTCCCAGGAGAGCCTTGTATCCACACAGGGCTCTACATACCACAACTTCTGCGCTGCTGGCAGTGGTTCTGCCTTCAGAGCTGGACTCCTGGCCAGCAATCACTGCTCTCCAGCTGCCCAAGCGCAAAAGTAAGGGTAGCAGTACTGCAACCCCCACTACAATAACCTTGTGATCAACACACAACTCCATTTTGGGTCAGGACTCCTGCAATTACAACACCGTGAAATTTCAGATTTAAATAGTTGAAATCATGAAAATTATGATTTTTAAAATCCTATGACTGTGAATTTGTTGGGGCCCTAACCATAAACAACTGATAACTTTTCTAGCAACAGCCTACTTTCTCTGTCTGCTCCTGTGGAGGGCACTCAGCCATAGGGATAGCTCAAAAGTACAGCTCTATAACTTGTTATAGTCAAGTTCATTAGAAACACCTGCTCACTCAGGGCTAGTAGCAATCTGTAGGGGCCTGAGTGGGACTGGGAACTGCTGTATTCTTTCCCAGAGAGGAGGTGAGAGCAGGGGAGCAAAACACCTGATGCAACTACACTTTTCTGCAGGAGAGAGAAGCCAGATACAGGATAATTGAAGCTACTATTGTTTATTCTAGGGGGCAGGGTGTAACTTAGTGGTTTGAGCATTGGCCTGCTAAACCCAGGGTTGTGAGTTCAAACCTTGAGGGGGCCACTTAGAGATCTGGGGCAAAAATCAGTACTTGGCCCTGCTAGCGAAGGCAGGGGGCTGGACTCGATGACCTTTCGAGGTCCCTTCCAGTTCTAGATCTTCTTCTTTTTTTTTTTTTAAACTGTAGTTGGGAGAGAGTAAGACTGAGAGCATAAAGTAAAAACACAGGTCTGAAAGCTTAAGAGAATGGGAGGAAGGAGGTAAAAATGTATGGGGGGGGAGGGGAGTTTAATGTTAAGGGTCGGGGGAGAGAAAGGAAAGAATATACAATGAAAACACAGTATTGATCATCTAGGATAGAAAAAAGTGCAGTGAAGGCAGGAGTGGAAAGGTATCAGAAGCACAGGAGTCATAGTAAAATACATTTAAAAATACTGAGATTGCCTATAGGGCAGTGTTCCCTCTAATTTTTCCCACACGTGCAGAATTAATTTTATGTGCATCAATATGGAAGTGATGTGTGACACATTGCCTCCATATTGATGCACATAACAAAACTCATGGGGGTGGGGCCGAGGGGTTTGGAGTGTGGGAGGGGGCTCAGGAATGGGGCAGAGGGTTGGTGTGCAGGGGTGTGAGGGGATCTGGCTGGAGGGGTGAGCTCTGGGGCGGGAGGGGGCTGGGGATGAGGGGCTTAGGGCTGGGACAGAGGGTTGGGGTGTAGATTCTGGGGTGGGGTCCAGGGTGATGGCTCCGGATGGAGGTGCAGGCCCTGGAGCTACAGTGGGGAGAGAGGACTCCCCCCAGCTCTCTCTCCCTGCAGCAGTACCTGGGCTGGAGGGGAGAGGCGCTTCTCCCCACCGCAGCAGGTCTGGGGTTGGGGATGGGGAAGGGGCGCCTGTCCCCTGGCTGCAGCAGGTCTGGGCCAGGGCACAGTTTGGGCCGGGGGAGGGATGCCCCTCCTATGGCCGCAGCAGGTCCGGGGCTGGGTGGGAGGGGGGGACGCCCCTCCCATCCCTGTGGAAGGCCCAGGGCTGAGTTGGGGGGGAGGGGTGTTGCCCCTCCCATGGCCATGGTAGGTCTGGGCTGGGGCTGGGTTGGAGCTAGGGGAGGAGTGCCTGTCCCCTGGCTGCAGCGGGCCGGGGCTTTTTCCATCTTTTTCACTTCCATGACAAATGTGGCTTAATTTTTCATAAAATTTCATAAAAATTTTTTATTGTAATCTATTGAGCAAGAGTCCCATGAATTGTAAAAGTCTGATTCTAAATGTCCAGGTGCATGTAGGAGAGTTACCTTTAAGTTTTAAACTGTTATTTTGAAACCATTTTTATAGTCTCTGTTTTGCAGTAAGTTATCTTGCTGAAAATGTGACCTTGTGACTGCATTTTTCTATACACTTTTTCACTTTGCCAGTATTTTGCCTTAACTTTTGCATTATGGACACCAGTCCTCTAAAGATGTGTTAAATAACTTAAAAATTTCATTGCAACCTCATGCGTAAGTTTCAAGCAAGTGTTCAGTTATATAATGCAGTGATCTGAATGCTTTCCTGGGTTCTGGAACTGGGGGTCGTGACTTCTTGGGGTCATGAGGTTATTACGTGGGGGTCATGAGCTGTCAGCCTCCACCACAAACCCTGCATCAGATCCAGCATTTAGAATAGTGTTAAATATAAAAAATGTTTTTAATTTATAAGGAGGGATCGCACTCGGAGGCTTGTTGTGTGAAAGGGGTCACTAATACAGAAGTTTGAGAACCACTGTGTTTAACAGCTTGGTTTACTAGGGTAATTATTAACTTTAAAAACAAATTAAGCAGGGTGTTACAGCTCTACATGTGTTGTTAGACTGCCTCTTTCAGATTAGGACAGAAGTTTATTAGAATGAACATAAATAGGTTTGTTATATTTTACTAACCGTTTCTAAGACTTCATTTTGCAGAACTAGAATTTTTTGAGTACATGGAGCCTTTTCTGATGATGGGATGAGCTAAAGCACTGAAGTAAGAAGTTACTTACACCCTGACAAAACGAAAGGTGCATGCCAGGAAAAGCAACAAAGAATCCTGTGGCACCTTATAGACTAACAGACGTTCTGCAGCATGAGCTTTCGTGGGTGAATACCCACTTCTTCAGATGCAAGAAGAAGTGGGTATTCACCCACGAAAGCTCATGCTGCAGAACGTCTGTTAGTCTATAAGGTGCCACAGGATTCTTTGTTGCTTTTACAGATCCAGACTAACACGGCTACCCCTCTGATACATGCCAGGAAAGGTTATATTCAGGAATCAGGCCCCATTGGGATTCACAAAACCCCTGGTTAGCTACCCCTGAATTGTGTAGATGCATAAACTTGCTCAGCACGTAATTTTTTTTCCCAGTAAAAGTTCCATAGGCACCTATGTTTCAGCCTCTAAGCATGTGTGCTGCAGCCCCATGCCAGGCATTTGGATAGCTGAGCCCCAGAGTGATACACAGGGCATTCATTCCTTTGCCTGTGGGGTTCCAATCCAGTAAGTATACTCAGACTTTGCCTACTGGATTGGGTCCCTATAGCAGAGCTTACACAAAGTGGCCAGGGGAGGAAATCCTCCCTCATAACTTCTAGCCAAGTGCTTAGGATTCTCACCTGAATTGTGGGAGACCTCAGGCAGAGGGGGAGTTGGAGCAGGGGAGAAAGAAAGATATGAACAGAGATCTGCCACCTCTTCGGGGAGTGTCCAAAACACTGGGCTATAAGCTATTCTGATATGGGGCTTTCTCAGTCTCTCCTGTTGAAACTGTTGCACTGTAGATAATAGATAAATTATAAAATTCATTGGAACAGGGGACTGGATCCTGGGTCTCTTACCTTTTAGGTGAGTTCCCTAGCCTGAGCAAACTGTGGTGTACACTTTTTCAAACCCTCTAGGGGAGAGGACAGCGATACTGAGCATAGGGGTGAGTGAAAGCCTTACAACCTCACATGTGCTAACTTACCATTTCCACTTATTGCTCTAGCATCAGCTGCATTGATGCATACAGATTTTTAAGTAATAAATACCCATTTGAAGTTAGATGGCAGTACTCTGTAGCAATGGAGTATTTGTCAATCCTATTCCATGTGTGCTGTGGCCTGGAGCCTTATTATGTCATGTATCAAAATATTACTTTGTAGTCTTCATTACATCTACATAAACTTTTTAAAGGGTTTTTGTTTAGTATGGTACCAGTAAATACTGTGTGGCTGTAGAATTCAACTGCTCTCTTGCCACTAAGTTTTAATGCAGTAGGACACGTCTAACTAAAATTGTTCAGAGATGTATTTTTATATGAAGCTTACTTATGAAAGGTGATATGGGTCAGATCAGTGGTTCTCAACCTATTTATCATTGTGGGCTGCATATGCAGCTCTCTGTTATGTAGGCCACATCCACACACTGTATATACTTACCTGTACATCTACCCCCCCCCCAAAAAAAAGTTTAGTATTTGTTATGTGACGACAATACAGTTCAAATCAATATAGCACCTTTCATTTCAACACTGGCAAATGTCTAAGAGCATTTTAAATTAGCCAAAAAAGTCAAAACATTACCTGTTAAAATTAACTTACTATAAGGGTGGCATGGTATGGTGTACTCCCACCCTCACTTCCGTGCGGCTGGGGTGAGCACCCAAAGAGCATGGCTGCGGAGCCACAGGGATTGCTGCCCAGCACTCAACCCTCCCCATCCAGGGACTGTGCCCCAGTAGCTACTCCCATCCAGGGACTGCCACCAGTGTGTCCCCCATGCATCAGCTGTACCTCCTTGCTGCGCCTCAGCCCCCCTTGGCTGCATGTGGCTCAGCAGTGCAGCCTGCCCTGCCCACCTGCCGCTGCGGTCCTAGTGCCAAGGAGCCTGCTCCAGCCAGGGATCCTGGACTTGCGATCCTGTGGTGTTGGGAGGAGCTGAACACCCTGGCCTCCTGCTGATGCTTCTGGGCCTGATCCTGTGCCACCCTATTTTCCACCCCCCCACTGGTTCTGTGCAGGTTCCCCCCTGCCCCGCCCTAGTTACAGCTGTGAGGATGTCACATGGGCCACAGCTGGGTGCTGATTAGGCCATAAGTGTCCCATGGTTTGAGAACCACTGGGTCAGATGAATACTTAAGAAATTACCATTCTATAATTGTGTTTTTCTTCAGATGCAAAAACCATCTACTTCTATCCGCATCAAATTAGCATATTACGCTAACCTGCTTTTCTTAACTTGATCAGCTGAATTTTGACTCTTGAACAAATTTGCATATACCCGGATGACGCAAAATGTATATGCTAAAAAGGCTCTTCATTTGAAGTAGTGACTTGTGGGTGCAGGTGTTAAAAAATTCACTTACCTGGTGCAAGTAGGAAGCTTTCCCAGATGAGTTAGACAAGAGTTAAGTCTTTCACATCAATTTTCCTAACATGGGTTGCAAACCTGGGGCCTCCTCCTAGTTTTTTAAAAAAAAACAACAAAAAAAAACAAACCCATAAACAGGTTCTTCTCCCAATCCTGATGATGTATGCCAGAGGCATCTAGACATATCTTCCAATTAACACATGTCCGTCCACCCTTGTATCTGGTATTAGGTCAACCTTAGTTCTGGCTGGAGGTCTTTGAACACTGCTTCCTTTATAATAGCTTCTTGCTGATCTTGAGTTGGTTAGAGGGTTTAGTACAAATCATTGTAAAGTGGAGTGAAGGAGGCTGCTAGTGAGATCTATCAGTGCTCTGAGAAGCCTAGTCCCCTGCCATCATAAAGTGCTGGAAAAAGTGAGGCTACTCATGTGCTGTCCCTTAGTCTTGCTTTGGAGCTCCATTTACATTTTTTTTGGTTTTTTTTTTGCATTAGCCCACATTTAGTGTTTGACAGATTTTAAGCTCCATGTCCTAATTGCTGGAAGGAGAAGGATCTTGGGCCTAAGTCTACAATAGAAACTTTTGCTGCCATAGTAATGTTGGTTATGAGTGTGATTCTTTTGGGCAGTCTTTCTGTGCTGGCAAAAATCATAGTGCAAATGATTATACTGGTATAAAAGTGCTTTTGCTGGTGTAAAGGAAAGATGGTTTGGTGATTAGGGCACTAGCATTGGACTTGGGAGACCTGGATTCAATTCCCTTCTCTGCCACAGACTTCCTGTGTGACCATGGGCAAGTCACTTAGCTGCTCTGTTTTCCCAGCTGTAAAAAAGAGATGATGTTTGTTACCCCCTTTGTAAAGTGCATTGAGATCTACTGATAAATGTGATAAGAGCTGGATATTAATTTCACTCAGCTGCTGTTTCTCAAAGCTATGAGCAGCCACAGAGGTGCTATGAACAGCCACAGAGGTACTGGAGCAGTTGGCTTGCAGAATTGGGAAGACAACACTGCTTTGTGTACGTACAGTTCTTATTCAGAAGACTTTCTTGAAGGACTAAACTTCATTTTTAAAGCTTTAATTTTGCAGATGTTGGCTTAGCCTTTCCCCACATTTCCCAGGAAAACCTTCCAGCTTATTAATGGTGAGTGGGCAAATGGATTTGTTAGGCACTAAGTACATAACCATTGCAGGAGGAGTAATTCCATCGCCATCTTTTTGTTGTTTTGTAAATAGAAATATAGAAATATAAAATTATGCTTTCTGCTGCTCTTGTAAATTGCAAAGCAGCAGACAACTTATTTTACTTGAATGCAGTTCTGGCTTTGATTACAAGTAACAAACATGTTGGGTGAAAGTAAAGTAACAGTTCTGTATGTTGGGAGACCTGGATTGTATTTGAGTGAGACTTTCTGCCTTCCACTCCTAGAACTTCTCAAATAAGGTTCTGGCTTCCAGTTTAGATGAAGTGTTTGGCCTGTCCGACATAGTAGCATAGCTCAAATATGGTTAGTCCCATCTACTCTGCAGGATGAATGTGTGTTGCGGCCAGGTCCTCAGTACATGTTTTTGCAGGTAGTCTCTTTGTCTGCCTCAGGTTCCTGCTTGTAAAATGAGAATATTTACTTGCCACACAGGGATGTTAAGAGAACCTTTTGAGAGACATGGAAGGAAAATGCTAGAAGTGTGAAGTAACATCAATACAGCAATTGGCAGTGTACAATATTGCATCTTTTCTGACTATGACCAGATATGGCTTGGAGTAAAAGCATAAACCAGTTGGGCCTCATTTTTGGTATTGAAGTAGTGGCTTCTCCTTGGCAGATACTTTATTTATTCAAACTACTACTATCAGACTGTTTTAGACTTCTAGAATAACAGGGAATTAAAGTTATAGAATATTTAATCTGATTTTTACACTTGTATTTTTTTAACATGCTGCAATATGATGGAATTATTTGGGTTGGGTATGTGTAAGAGAACACCAAAACTCTCTGGTATTCCTGTGAGTCAGTAAGACCTAACAGTCTGAAAAGATCCATGTTTACGGTATAGTAATTGGTTCAAAATCAAAATTGACTCATACTGAGCTATGTAATGAAGAGAATATAAAGTGATTATCAAGCACTGTTACAGTGGAATAAGTTTCTATAGCAACATCAGATGCAATACAGGGTGCAGTTATGCTGACTGCTTTGTAACAGAATTTGCCCTTCACAAATATCAAATGTACACTGTCAGATTAAAATGCTATATTTTATTATAGCAACAGATGATACTGAAATCTTGAGTGCTGGTTTTTCTGGTAAATTTCTGTTGTGTATTCTCCCCCCCCCCCCCCATTTTTTTAATCATATCTCAAAGTTTTATACCTAAACTGTGAGCTCTTTGTGGTAGGGACTGTCTTTACTGAATGTCTGTACAGTGCTTAGTACAATGGGGCCTTGATCTTTGATTGCTGTTAGGTATTTCTTCAGTACAAATACATAGTTCAGTTCCAACTGTGGGGAGTTAAAATTGGTCTGATTTGAAAAGGAATATGATCTTGCAGTCAGTTTGTGGATTCCCATTAGTATGAGGCTACTGGAATGTATTTTTAGTGAACTGTATGGCTTTGTTTATGCCGGCTGATATAATGAATTAATATGGCTTTAAAAATGTTAATTACACACAATGCTTAATTACTTTTTTCTGAAATGTCAGGGTATCTTTAAAGAGGGAAATATTCTTATTCATTAGGCTGCTCAGTTTCTTTACTTAACATTTTAAAAATTTCAGATGAACTGCAATTTTGTTTCTCACAGATATTTTAAAGAACTACTGACCAGTAGAGTATTTCTAATATCTGGATAGTTTTAAAATTAGAGCAAAACAAGTCTTCTAGCACCAAAATTGCATTCTAGCATGCTTACATTGTTCCTTAACAAATTGTCTTAATTTTGTGTAATATATAACTAAAAAACACTATATTGTTTTTCTGGGGTGGGGGGAAGAATCATATGAATTTCTCATTATACACCTCTACCTCGATATAACGCTGTCCTCAGGAGCCAAAAAATCTTACCGCGTTATAGGTGAAACTGCGTTATATTGAACTTGCTTTGATCCGCCGGAGTGTGCAGCCCTGCGCCTGCCCCCCCCCCCCCGAGCACTGCTTTACCACGTTATATCAGAATTCATGTTATATTGGGTCATGTTATATCGGGGTAGAGGTGTACTTAGCTGTTGGCTTCCGTTGTTTGTAGTCTCCAATACCTACCCAGTCTGTCTCTTAAGGATTGAAAACCTCTAACATCCTGATACTGCTAACCTCCCATGTAGCAGTTTGCATATGTTTCATAAAGCCTTCTTTTCCTGGTATCCCAAGAAAGAGAACAGCATATTCACTTCCCGTCGAAATGTGACTTTTTAAAAAGTTTTAGAGAAGAAATAAAGTGGCTTGTAACTAGCAATGGCTTAGTTTATGCACAGCACAGGAATGAAAATTTGTATGTATTCAGCAGCAAAGAGTCCTGTGGCACCTTATAGACTAACAGACATTTTGGAGCATGAGCTTTTGTGGGTGAATGCCCACTTCGTCGGATGCATGCATTCACCCACAAAAGCTCATGCTCCAAAATGTCTGTTAGTCTATAAGGTGCCACAGGACTCTTTGCTGCTTTTACAGATCCAGACTAACACGGCTACCCCTCTGATGTATATATTCAGTTGTTCAGCACAATTATGCTAAATATAATGCTGTTTGGTACTATATGATGAGCTTAACAAAAGACATAAGTTGTACAATACAAAATATGCAGTGGTGTGTAATCTTCATAGAAAATGGCAGATGGCCCTCAGTCAATGGAGTTGTTGTGCAGATGTAGCATGAACTTGATTTCAAAGGTGAGCAGAAGCCACTGAAAAGAGAAAACTGGAAAAATTTGAGAATGACAGGAGAAGATGAAAGGGAGAAATTGTATGAGAGGTGAGAATAGCTAAAGGGAGAACTATTGACTGTACAAAGATAATAGCAGTGTGGCTGAGAGGAGAGGACTAGTCCAACAGGTCAAGTAACTTTTTTGTGTGGGAAGGAGATCTTCATAGACTAGATGCCTTGTGAAATAGGCAGGTGGCGTTCAGTCTGTGGGATAGATGATTGTCGTGCTGAAAGTAAATAAACACCGTTTCCAAACTGCTTCATGTTTTTTGGCAATATAAAAGCAGTTCAGCTGCCTTTGTCTAAATGAGAAGTGCAACTTGTCAAAGGCAGCATTCATTGACAAATCTTAACAGTAGTTGTCCCACTAGTTTTACTTGTGTTACCAGTAAATAAATCTCTCATACTAATGTGGGGAGGATGATCCAATTTAAAATGTTAGGACTTAAACTACTTATTTTCACCTGAAAACATTTTCATGTCGCTTTTGTTGACCCAATGAACTAACTAGTCAAGAATATTTGCAGAACTACATCAGAATACTTGGTTTAGCTGGGATCTATTTGGCATGTTTGCATTGACTTGTTTTCCGTAAATCTAGTTCATCTCGTTTGTACAGTACCTTATTCACTGTTACATAATACTTTGAGAGGGCTGGCACTTCTTCCATGGGAAGAGAGGCTGGTATAAGTGTAGGGGGTTGCATGAAAGAAGGTATGACTTCAGGAGTGGGAGGAGACTAAAGGATCCATTGAAAGGTTGGGTGGAATGTAGGGAATAAGAGTAGGGTGAGAATTAATACCCTCTATTTCAGAGAGGAGAATCTGCAATACCCATGTTAAGTTTCTGGCTTTTGGGTAGCTGGGAACAGAATTAAGATGCAGTTCAAACTTTAAAATTACATTTAAGCTTATTGATCAAATTACTGTGGAGTAGTCTAGGAAAAAATTCTGAATCTGTCAGAATCCACTTAATTGGCTCACAGAAATGGTATACTTTCTTAATTGGAGATTGTAAAGGAACATATTGCAGTGCATTCCAAGGATTTAAATAATAGACGAATGATGCTCACAAGTCTATTTAAATGGTACATGTGGTTAATTGTAAGTAGTATTAGTAAGCATAGTTCATACTTCCAAACATCAGCTGACACCTGTAAATATTGCATTGTAGTGCCACCTTCTCATTTCAGGCTGACAAACTGTAGCCTGCTCTATACAGCTCTGATTTGGATTGTTTCCTACTTCAGCTGTGTTTTTACATTGCTACAGCAAAAACCGGGGCTAGTTTATGCAAAAGCAAAAACAACAACAACAAAACCCCTCTTCGCTCCCTTTTAACTCAAAAGGCTGCAGACATTTTCTTCTGACTTCCCATCAAATCACTTAAGCAGAGACTAAGGCCATGTCTACACTACCACAGGATCACGCACCTGCGATTGATGCTCTGGCGCTCGATTTAGCAGGTCTAGTGAAGACCTGCTAAATCTACAGCAGAGCACTCTCCGGTTGATTTACCTTACTCCTCTTGTTCCCGGAGGAGTACTGGAGTCAATGGGAGAGCATCTCCTGTTGACCCAGTGCAGTGTAGACACTACAGTAAGTCGACCTAAGCTACGTCGACTCCAGCTATGTTGTTATAGCTGGAGTAGCGTAACTTAGGTTGACCTACCGTGGTAGTGTAGACATAGCCTAGGCGTGGGAAAACATGTGTCCAAAAGGCGAATGGTTTAGAATTCGGAGCATGTGAAAAAGGAGGCAGGGGGTGTAATAGAAACTTTCAGTCTTCGCTGTAGAAACTGCTATAATTATGAATAAGACAACTTTGCTACTATAGGTAGTTTATTTAGTGTTTCAAGAGATAAAACTAAGGATATTGGATTTTTTTTGTATGAAGCAAAATTGAAACTGTCAATTCATCTCAACTTGTGTCCCTACATTATAGTCTGATACAATTGCATGAACAACTAATGCTGTTATGTAATCCAGTGCATTTGCTGTTTAGGTGACACCAGACCTCTTTGGTCTCAAACTTTCACAACGAGGAGTGGGAACTGTAACTCTTTTAATTTAAAAGTCTACTACTTCTGTGTTAAATCCCTGTCTACCCTACAATTTCAGGCTGAGTTTTTAACTAGGTAGTGGCTTTGGCTCCAAAAATAATTTGTTTCTGGACACACTGGCCTGGTCTATGCTGACAGTTCTTGGGAAATTTCTCACTAGTGTTAGGAGCAATGGAAATATTAATGTGAATTGGCTGCTGACTAGAGCTGTGAGATTTTCTGGGAGAAAGCAAAATTATTTTAATTCTATTACTTTAAATATGTAGAAACAAACATCCTGAAAAGATTGGTAGGTGTCTGTCAACTAGTCTCTGCTGACTTCATCTCTGAAACAAGTTCTTTGGTTATAATGCAGTTGGGGTTTTTAAAAATTCCTTGGAAAACTTCCCAAGGCTAGACACAGCCTATTCTTTCTGCAAGGCCAACTGCAGTGCACCAGGGATCTTTGAAAATCTCCCAGAATCCACTGCTTACTGAGCTATGCCTGGAAATGTGGTATAGATGTCTGGAGAACTTGGACCTGATATAGTTAGAATGGTGCTATAACAGTGTGGATTCACTGAACAGTGTGTGCTTTAACTGATTCTATAGAAGGTTCAATTGAAAATGGATAAAATGTCTATTGTAAACATGGCTTTGGATCTAGTTGAGACTGCCACTCTGCCATATTGTAACAGATGCAGTCAGCATTGGCTCACAGTGCAAAAGGTGGTCTCTTTCTGTGAAGGTCTTCAGAATTTCTCTCTCCTTCATCCCCTTTCCTGGTTTGAAAAAAGCCAAGTTTGTTAATCTTCATGGTGTTCTGCAAAGCCTTGTCTCTTTTTCCAGCTTTTAAGGGGAGAAAAAGGGTAAGCCCCAGGGTTTGTAGATGTGTGCATACTCTGAGTGGTTTTTTTTCTCTCCCAGTTTATGGGGGGAGAGGTGGTTTTGATTTTATACCCTTACTATTTGGCAAGGCTGATCAGAGCTTTGGATAAATGCGTTCCAAGTTTTATAGAAATGGAAACAAATATTTAGAATTGTTTAATGTTAGACATTTTTAAAAAATCACAACTCTTCGCTTTAGGCACCTAGTCTGAATTTTCTTCAGAAGTGTTGAATATCCATTGACTTCAGTGGAGGCTATGGATGCTTCATTCTTCCTGGAAAACTGAACCAGTCTTATTCCTATGCCTAACTATAGATTTGTGCCCAAGATTCTGGCCTTAAATGATAAAGCCATTATGAGTTCTGTCTCATTCATCCAGCAGACTTTATACACTGAAATACTTCTGAAAGTGACTCTTCACTTTCAAAGCACTTATGGTTTTTATACAGGACCTAAAATGAATACATAAAAATTGTTATGCAAATTTTACTGAGAACTTGAACACAATTTTTTTCTAATCTTATTAGTTTTGTCAAAAATGAACAAGCTAACCCTATGTAATGGCCTGAAACACTTAATTTTGAAATACTGGGATAGTCCCTGTTTTTATAGGATTTTGCAGGAACTTTTCAGCACACCTAAAATATCCTGATTCTGCATTTAGTGAATTAAACATCTGGTTTTGATAATCACAAAACTGTTAGTATCTTGCAGGGTGGATTTGATTTAAATCAATTTGATTTAAATCACTAGTCAGGAAGACTTGATTTAATCATGGATTTGTAGGTAAAAGTGCGTTCTTGTTGGTTGTTATAACCTTAATACATATTCTTCACAACTCAGATGTAGGTTTCATTTTTAAAAGGTACACACTATACATTTTTTAAGTGATTTTATTTTTGAAGACTTTTCAGATTAGTTTTACAGCTGTATCAGAAACTGAATGATTGGTTATTTCACTTACCAAAGGTAATTGAAGCAGATTTTTATAAGGTCATTGGGAGGTGAACTGTCTCCAATTCAAGAGGTTAATCATTAATATTTGGAGGATTTTCTTGCCATGCTGTATTAGGAGGAGATAATCACCAGCCAGACATTTAAATTGTTTTATTAAACTAAAACAACATTATGTATTCCTGGATTTTTTTCTTCAACAGCAAACATAATTTTTTTAACAAAACAAACAGATGAATTTTTGAATTCAGTTAAACATTCAAGTTTTTTAAAATAGCTTTGTTTTTGTTAAAATTGTTTTGAATTAAAATAGTTAAATTACATTATTTTATTTAAAAAAAAATCATTTTCCTGTTTGTTCATAATCTGGAAAAGGAAAAACAAGCTTTCCTGCTTTTTAGGTCCCAAACAATTTCTCAATTTGGAATGAATTAGTCCAAAGGAAGAAAATATTCTTTTTACACCAGCAGAAGAAGCTACTGCTGTTAAAAGTGAAGTTATCACATCAACAGTCTCTGAATCCAAGTGCTTAATGATTTCCTCCAGTTCTCTGGTGTGACTTTCTTTAAAACATCATCATCAAACATATATTTCTTGAATGATTCTTATTCCCACACTGGGTTTCTTTTTGGCCTGCTGCCATTATAGGTTTTCCCTTCCAGTGGGAGAATGGTATGGTAGATCTCAAATCAATGAAGGCTACAGTCGGAAACATAGGCACCAACTTCTCATGGTGCCAGTGGGTGCTCGTGCCCCCCGGCCCTGCCCCACCCTCATCCTAACCCCTTCCCCCAAAGTCTCCGCCCCTTATTGGACCCCTCCCCAAATCCTCACCCACTGCCCTGCCTCCTCCCCTGCACACACCGCATTCCCCCTCTTCCCCCCCTAGCGCTTGCCGCATGAAACAGCTGTTTTGCGGTGGCAAGTGCTGGAAGCGAGGGGGGAAAAGTGGGCATGTGGTGCACTTAGGGGAGGAGACGGAGGTGAGCTGGGGCAGGGGCGGGGTGGGCAGATTTTTCCCTGTGGGTGCTCCAGCCCCAGAGCACCCACGGAGTCAGCGCCTATGCTCAGAAAGACCTCAAGACTTCTGGAATATGCTGCTCAACCAGTTTCACTTTTGTTTCTACTGCCTGTCCCTCCCTCCCTTCTCACATTTATCTCCAGACTTCTTCTCCTTGTCCAGATCTATTCCACCCCCAACAATCTTCTATTCATTGAACTTTTTGAAACTTTGCACTTTTAGAGAGAGGTAGGGGATTGACTGTGTACACAAATTTGCAGAGGGACAATAGAGTTGAGGTCTGTTATTTCTCACCTCTGTATATTTATTTATTTATTTTAAAACATTTTTGCTGTTAACAAGCATGTTACCTCTGGGGGGAGACATCCACAGTTTGAGAACTGTAAAACTAAGCATCTCTGATGGTATTTTCTAGGCTGAGCACTGAGTCCCATTGGGTAGATTATTTAGGTTAATCAACACAGAAGCCCCGGGAACCCCATAAGATTGGATCCCTAATCCATGAGCTATTGGAACTCATTTACAAAACTTTTCTTAAACATTATATGAATGTATTGTCTCATACTATAGAATCAGAATTTATAATCGCTATTCTATGATGAGATCTTTGAACTATAATGTATCTTCATTAAAACGATCTTTAGATAGGTTTTTACTTCAAAAAGCATTTTATTAAAATCCAATTTTATTTTTTTATCATTGGTTTTTATCCACCCTGGTATCTTGAACAAACAAGTAAATTTTGCTCTGTTTGTGGGGAAAAGATAGTCCAGGGGAACAAGTGCTCAGAAGAATAAAGTTTTTTGGAGTGAAAAGAGAGAGGAGATATGTACATGCTACTGAAGTTGTTGTGTTTAGATTGAATGTTAATGGCATTTATTCAGTATTTTGTGATTAAACTTGTTCAAAATACTTCATTACTAGAAAAAAATCATCCCATACGACTGTTACTGAAGCAAAGCAAAGTTATGCACACACAAGTATTTACAAGATCAGGGCCTTCACTCTTCTATGTTTACAGCACAGGGCATCTGACACAAATTAAGAGCTGCAGGACACTTTCCAGGGAAGTGCAGTGTCATGAAATGGGTGGTGGGGATGGCTGTGTTGCAGACCTTAATATCATGTAATGTTTTTCTCATTCTCTCCTACTGATTCAGTCTTATGTCTATTTTCCTGATTCTTTAGTTTTTTTTAAATAGTAGTGTTGTTTTTTTTAAAGCAGGCCACCACAGTTTCTTTGCTGTCTCTCCCCCCTCCCTCAGTTCTCTTTCCTTGCTTTCCCCATCTAAATCTCCATTTGAAGGCAAACTTGTTTGTTTTTATTTCTGGTCTTAGTTGAAACTTGCAGATCTCCATTTATAAGCTGGAAGCAGATGAGCCAGTTTTAATCGTGCTGTTCTGAATACTGAACTACTGTGCACCACATCTGAGGAGTTGGGTATAAATAAAATTTTACAAATTTAATTGCTACTAGTGGGGCTTCTCTTTTAAAAATAAAGCTGCTAAACTTTAAAAAGTTTGCTTTCATGTTACATGTAGTGACTATTAGCTTTTTTGTGATATCAGAATCCTAAATAAGATCTCATTGCAAATCTAGGAAACACTTCTTTTCTCAAAGTCATGGCATAACCAGCCTTTCATAACCTAGGTGAGAGACAACAAAATTATCTGTATCTACACAAAATAGCATTAATGTAGCCTTCAGGGTGAGGAAATCAAGTCACGTGTAGAGCAATATTAAACTTGAAGCTCAATCTTAACTCTGCCCTGATGTATCTCAGGGTATGGCTACACTTGCAGGTGTGCAGCGCTGGGAGTTACAGCTGTCTTTGTACAGCTGTGTAGGGAAAGCGCTGGTGTGTGTGGCCACACTCACAGCTACTAGCGCTGCAGTGTGGCCACATTTGCAGCATTTACAGCGCTGTTGGGAGTGATGCATTATGGGCAGCTATCCCAGCATTCAAGTGGCAGCAACGTGCTTTTCAAAAGAGGGGGGTGGGGTGGAGTGTGACAGGGAGCGGGGGGGAGAGAGAGAGTGGATTTTTGGACCCGACACTGTGTATCAGCTCCCTGCCTTTCAAAATCTGAAAATTTCCCCGACCCCTTACTCTTAACCGCAAACAGCCTGCAGACCAGATAAGCAGCTGCTCCAACAGACTCCCTTTCTCTGCCCTGCCCCTGCTGTTTCTCTCCTCAAGCAAACACTCATGCCCCTGCCTGCCTCATTCACAGCAAGGTAGTGGGTTATCTCAATTGATTGTTGACAGTCAGTTACAGATTGATCACAGCAAACAGGAGCTGTGTTTGTTTTTTAGATAAGCAGCTCCCAGAGCCCCGAGTTCACAACAAAACAGAGGCATCATAACAAAACAAAGAGTAATTTAGTTAAAAGCATTCTGGGATATCTCCTAATACCTTGGAGGCCAATAACAGCGCTGGTGTGTGGCCACACTTTATGAGCAGCGCTGCAGCACCAGCACTGCACTTGTCATACCTCAAGCAGACCCAGGTGTACAGCCAGCGCTGCAGCCAGGGAGTTGCAGTGCTGGATGTGCCCTGCAGGTGTGGACAGTTACTAATTGCAGTGCTGGAAAGCCTCCACCAGTGCTGCAACTCTCAAGTGTAGCCATACCCTCAGTTTAAGATATGCACAGCTGAAAGAGGCTTAGAAAAGTTGTAACTCAATTTAAACAATTGAACTTTATCAACTATGCTTGTTTTTTCACTGCTCTATGATATAAAGGCTTTTTTGCTTGTATTTACAGTATAAATATTGGGAATATCAATTGTTTTCCTTAATTTTCCTGTAGAACTTCTGGGAGGAGGAATGTGTGTCAGGTGTATATTAGATTACACCTTAATTGAAGAGGTGGGAATGTTGAATCTTTAACAATGTTATCACTCAAGTTAGATCTTTAGGTAGGCTTCTTCTTTTTTTTTAAATTAAAGTCTGAATAAAGTCTTCTCTTGTCTGTAAGATCAATAGAGCTGTTATCCAATGGGATGTCAGCCTACATGCATTATATAAATAGAACTAGAGCTGTAAGTTTCAGAGGGAATGGTGTGATCAGATACAGTAACTCCTCACTTAAAGTTGTAGTTATGTTCGTGAAACAATGTTTAAATCTTATGGGACAATTGGACTTGTTTATGTAAATGCGGGGGTTAGATTCCAAGGAAATTTTTGGGGGCAGACAAAAGGCATTATATGGTATACTGTACAGTACTGTACTGTGGTTGGGAAGTGCCCCTGGCTTACCCCACACAGGCATAGCACCTGCAGGCAAGGATGCTAAAAGCACCTTTGCAGCACCAGCGGCAGCTTCCCCGGAGAACAGGCTCGGATTTTGCCGGGAATGCGCCAGGCCTGCCTCGTCCCACCCCCACTCCACCTCCTCTCCAGAGCTTGCCACATCTTCTCTCTCTCCCTCCCCCCCCACCCCCCCCGCCCCCGGTCCTAAGCTTAGGACTTTCTGGGAGGGAGGAGGAGGATCAGAGACACGATGCTTCTCTGCTCCTGTCCCTCCCTCCCAGAAAGTCCTAAGCGCTGCCAAACAGCTGTTTAGTGGCATTTAGGATTTTCTGTGAGGGAGGGGGAGGAGTGGAGACGCGGGGCTTCCCTGTTCCCTCCCAGAAAGTCCTAAGCGCTGGGAGGGAGGGAGGGGGAGGAGGCGGAGAAGCGGAACTTGTGTAATGCTCCCTTGTAAAGTCACTGCTCTTCCACAGAATCTTACAAGCAGGCAGCCAAATGATGTTATAAGGGAACATTACACAACTTTAAACAAGCATGTTCCCTAATTAAGCAGGGACGTAACATTTGAAACAACGTTAAGTGGGACAACGTTAAATGAGGAGTTACTGTACACTGAAGAGCCTGAGAATTTTTTGTTCTGCCTCCATACCTCCAGGAAGGTTTACCTGGTCTGCTGCAGAGCAAAAACACTATTTAAAAAGAGTCCATAAATTTACTTTCTGTAGCTGTCTCCCCACAGGGAAAGTATGCAGATCCATACGCCCCTACTTGTAGATCCTTGAAGGTAGAAACCAGACCTTGTCAATCAGGGCATTGTCCTGGGAGTTGTCACAGCCCTGAAAATCCATCCAGCCAGTTTAAACTGCCTCCCGCAATGGTCTCTCAGATTCTTTGTGAGACAGCCCTGATGTAACTCAGCCAGGCTCACTATGAGATCCAGTGAGGCAAAAAGTATGGCCGTGTTAAGGCTTCCCTGGCTCTTTCCTCAAATGGGAATGGAAACATCAGTAAAATTCAAGGAACCAGCACATCTGAAAAGTGTTTACTTCAAGTGTTACTGATTTCTATAGCACAGCAACAGATGCAGTGTTCCCTTTAGATCGCCTCTTCAGTGATATATTATTATATTAAGACATAGAAACCACTCTCTTCTGTACTAGAACTAAGGAGGGAAGGGGGAACCCTGTAAGGTTATTGTATACTTACTGGCTGGGCTACGAGTGGTTAATTATGCTTGTTTTCCTTTTGTAACCTGAGAAACTGGGAAGGAAAGGTAAGACATCAGGGAAAGACACTACAATTCTGACTATAATGTTGCTCCTTCACAGAGGAGACTTCTAAAGCTTAGTTTTTCCAGTAAAATCAGGAGTAAGGGGTGCAGGGACTCTCTTCCTCTAGTTAAGTATTATAAAAACCTTCAAAGGGAAAAAGCTCTAAAAAGAGCAGAGACTGGGGGAGGGGGGGATCCTGGTAACTCTTCAGATTTGTTTAAGGGCTGTTATAAAGAGGACAGTGATCACTTGTTTTCCGCATCCACTGAAGATAGGGCAGGAAGTAATTATCTTAATTTGCAGCAAGAGAGATTTAGGGCACAGTCTTCACTGGCAGTGTTAAGCGGTGCCGTGGCAGAGTTTTAACGTGGCTTGTGTAGTCTAAAAAAAGCACCTCCATGAGGGACATAGCTGCCAGTGCTGGTGCACCGTCTATACTGGCACATTACAGCACTGAAACTTGCAGCGCTCAGGGGTGTGTGTTTTCACACCCCTGAGCGAGAAAGTTGCAGCGCTGTAAAGTGCCAGTGTAGATAAGCCCTTAGGTAGATATTAGGAAAAAACTGTAAGGATAATTAAATTCTGGAATAGGCTTCTGAGGGAGATTGTGGAATCCACATCCTTGAAGGCTTTTAAGAACAGGTTGGACAGACATCTCTCAGGGATGGTCTAGGTTTTGTTCGTTCTGCATTGTTGCAGGGAGTGGACTAGGTGACCTCTCAAGGTCAGCCCTATATGGCTATAATTTTATGAAAGGAACAAGAAAGGGCCCAAGAAGTGCAGAGAGGCTCCTCATGTTCATCTTCCAGGGAGCAGGGTCGGCTCTCTTCCACAAGTAATTTGTTATGACTTGTACTCCCCAAATTTAACTCTTTTCTGGTTAAGGAACTGACAAGTATGTATTTAAAATAATAATAAAAAGACACTTCTTTCATACACCTATTGCCTCCACAACTTGTGCAAGAGCCATGAATGCCTGATCACTCCATATTGCCCACTGTCATTCAAGATCAGAGGATCCTCTGGACTGGGATCCTTCTTTTGAGAGAGATTTCCTTAGCTGTGGTAGGAGATTGTGTGCCCCCCGAACAGCATGAGATTTACAGTAAGCAAAGAGCTTATTGTTACAACACCAGCTTTGCCTGAGGCTGTGGAAAGCCAATCCCAGGCAAGACAGGTATTGGTAACCACTGAGTAACCTAGAGGTATGTGCATTGACTGTAAATGGAGCTGCCATGGAAACTGCTTAAATAAATTTAAAAAAAAAATGTAAGACGGCCTTGTAGTTCAAAAGGAAATATACACCCTACTATCATCTTGGTACTCTTTTCATATAGCTATATCATCTTTCAGGCAAGTTTGACTACAGGCTGACCGATGTCGTTTCCCAAGTAGAGAAGTTTTCAGTTCCCGCTAGTCTCAGTTGAGTGTGGTAGTGAGTGTCAGATTCTCGGATTTATTTTCATGGACCCGGATCTTGCAGAGCAACTTTTCTCCCAGGGTGAGCCTCTCTGTGTAGGCTTGGTCAAAGCCTCCCTCTCTGGGCATGCAGGCAAGGGATTCAGTGCGGGGCAAATGAAGTATCAAGTCCAGGGAATCTGAGTACTGCCCTTACTGAGCTTTCCCAACAACAATTTTCTCTGTCAACCTCAGAATCTAATGGTAAGCACCCACAGGGCAAAAGAGAGAGAAGGAAATGAGAAGTAAGTACAGCGATCCATTGCTGTGGACACTATCGTCCCCCAACTCATCACAGGGAAAAAACAAAGCATTCCTAAAAAGATTCTACTACTCAGGAAAGCTAATCCAGGCAGAGGTGTCCTTCCTGTTTGTTTGTCTTCTGATGCTGATTCCTCCAAGGAGGGGCAGGTTTAAGAAGGAAGCACAAATCTGGATTTTGCAGGTACAGGAGTCCTTCAGTGTCCTCCTGCAAGGGAGGGACAAGCTTCAGAATCAGAAGAGGAAACAGGAGGGGAAAAGAAGGGAGAACTCTTCCGGTTAGAATTTTTCAAATCTGTGCTTCAGGACAGCTTCCAATTTAGGTCTACCTCCTGAGGAAACTTCTAAGACTAAGAGGAGGAAGTAGGTCAGAAGAATGACTACACCACTCGGAAGTGTTATCCCTCATATCCAAAACAGCTGTATATTGCCCTCAATACAGTCTTGATAGATGTGATCAAGGAGGAATGGGAATCCCCAGGAAAAAAAAGAAAAGACCAAGCAAGGTTGTTATGCATTTCAAATTCCTGAAAAATCCCAGACTCAAGAAGCAAATGTTTAATGTCCACGCTGGTGACAATCAACAAAGTAGACTTTCTGTCATTATTTGAAAAATGAGAACAACTTCTTCCCCATTTGTCAGTCTTGCTTGTGGATGTGCTGTAGTTGGCCAGAGTGCACATTAGAAATCTCCAGTCATTTCTGCTGTCCCTATATCATCGCACTTTAGGAGAGTCCAAATTTCTTAGAGCCTAATAATTTCTAAGATGGTACTCATGGTTCAAGAATGGATTACCTAGAGCTAAGGTGGACAGAATAGGACTTGCATCCAGTGCCAAGTTCAAGAGATAAAGGGCCCACACAAATGAATTCAATACAGGGAACTTGGATGGAGCAGAAGAAACAGTATAAACAGGTTGGCGCTCAGGACAACTTGCTATGAATTCAGTGCTCTCTCCCCATAGATGAATGTCATATGCTAATGGTGAGGGACAACACTACTACAGTCGCCTACATCAATAAACAGCGTGGGACAATGTTGTCATCCCTGTCCAATGAAGCCCATCTTTGACATTCTGGGTGGAGAAAGAACCTACAGTCCCTCAGAGCTCTAAATACTGGAGCAAAGAGGAAGATGGTTACCAGCTGGCTAAGCAAAGAACAGCTACATCAAGCAGAGTGGAGTGTGAACCCAGAAGCTTCACTTTCTAGTGAGGAATTTCAGCGTCCTTTCAAACCTGTTTACATCTGTAAGATCCCCTCCTTTCCCTCCTGAAAGAGATCCAAAGATAGTAAGCATAGGTGCTCCCTGAGGTGGCCAGTAGCCCTCCTGTATGCTTTTACTTGTTCTCTCTCTCCTTCTCGCCCCCCCGCTACTCAGAACTAACCAGAAGACGAAGGAGAGTGCACTGGTAATAATGGCTCTGCATTGGTTGAGACAGCCCTGGTTCTCCAGTCTTTCAACATGGCTCAGTCTGATCTCATTGTCCTCCCTTTTAAGGCAGGATTTGCTTTCTATGGGACTGATGTATCAGTCAGAGTACAGAAGACTGTGTGGCTTTTGAATGGTCTTGTAGGGGACATGGGATATACAGAAGCTTGTAAGCTCCACTCTGCTGACACCTAGAAAAACTTCCACAAATTTTCTATTCTGTGAACCTGGTGGAAGTCCAAGGGGCGGTGCAAGAAACATTGCTTTTCTCTGAAGGGCTAAAAAATAATGAGAAAAACAAACTGATTTTATTAAACTGCATTTTTAATTTAAATACATTTTTCTTTTGGAAAATAAAACATTTAATGTTGAAACTTGTATCCAGTTTTAAGGCCTAATTTTCCAATTAATTTAAATTAATTAAAAATATTTAAGCAGTATATGCTTGATGCCAAAGTATTAAAGTCAAACCATTGAACTGGTAGAAGTTGCTAACTATGCACCTGGAATCAGAGTTTACTGAAGTGCTAAACCAGCTTTGACAGCAGATGCCTCTTCTGCAGGTGCATAAAATACTTTCTTAATTTATTGAATAATTATTTCCCAACTTTGAATGAACTAAGGTGGAAGATGAAAAAGCAGAAAATCTTGTTTTCCTCTTCCAATCTCTGAATAAAAATAAAGGTGTGAAAGGATGAGATCTAGTAGATCTAAAAACCCTGAAGGGACATGGTGACTAGAAATAGTACAATTCACTAACTACAGATATTTTCTGTTTCACAAATCAACTTTAAATACAAACCTGTTTTTATAAACTTAGTTTTTTTCTGCTGTATTCAGCACCTTTATTTAAATAACTGTTGAAAACTGTTTTGTGCATTTTGATTGAATTCCAACTTCCATCCAAATGCAACTTGACACAGATCATGAGTACATTAATCTTGTAAATCAAATGATCATTTGCCATTTTCTAAGATAAAGTAAAACATTTTTCAGGTTCTTAAATTGTGTTAAACTATATAATTGCTTAAATGTGAAAAGAGAGTATGATCCTGGTTAGTAAAAAGTTCCAAATTTAGTGTAAAGGCAAATCAACATGGCTTTTATGATTACTAACCGGTGAGAATCAATTTTCTTTAGAAAAATAAATAAAAATGCAAAAGATTAAAATCAATCATTTAAATTAAGATTTCCTGCTTCCTGATTTAAATTATGGTTAAAATTGGTGATTTAAATTACTTTGATTTTAATAAATTCACCCTGTTTTCTCCTCTGCCATCTGATTGCAGATTTTAGAATTCTTACAGGAAGGTCTGATCAGGGATTTCAGTGTCAACATTTTAACACTGAAACAAATGGCTGCACTGTATAGCATACTTTCCTCCAAAGGCCAGAAGACTATCTCTTTACCTGAGATCTTGAGCATTTCCTCAGCGTTGCATCTTTACTTCATTCTCCTAAGAGTCATCAAACAGCATCATGGGACCTCAGTTTGGTTGTTAATGCCCTGAATCTGCGTTTTTTGAGCTCCTTAGGAAAGTATCCATGTATTTTGTCTCCAGATGGTTTTCTTGGTAGCAGTTACTTCTACCTGGAGGGTATCAGAGGTAGGGGGCTTCCCTCTGGAGGAACAGTACTGCAAATTTCACAATGATGTGGTTCTCTGAACAGACCTGGTCTTTATCCCAAAATTAACTTTTTTTTTCTTCACAGTCCAAGAAATGGTGCTTCCCTCTTTGTCCAAAACATCGCATCCAGCAGAGATGCTCGGACATACATTGAATGTTTATAGAGCCCTCAATATCTACATCAATCACACACAGGCTTTTCACGAGTCCAGTGCTCTAGATATTCTCTACCATCAGGATGTAAAGAAAAGCACTGAAATTTACTATTTCAGGTGGTTGAGATGATGCATCCATGAAACCTACAAATCAATCTGTCTCCATTAACCAACCACATAACCCACTCTTGAAAATGGTGGTGGCCTCTGCAGGGTGGCCACCTGGTTGTCCGTTTATACTTTATCAATTTTACAACTGCATGTTCAGGTATCTATGGGTATCATCTTCGGTAGGAGGGTGCTACAAGTTATGCTCTCCCAGTAGAGGAGGAGGAATTTAAACACAACTATACTCATTTTTAACATCTCCTCCCTCCCCCTCCCCACCAAGGGTTGCTGCTGTAAAAATTCCATTGGTTAACAGATGCATGGACCTTGTAGATGAAAGAGGATAAGAATTTTTTTCTGAGTTATAAGGCCTAGAGATCTGATGAAACTGTTCCCCCCCCCCCAAAGTTTGGAGCTGGATTTTTCATGTAAAATAAACTGGAAAATTAAGGCCTTGTACATCAAAAGGGCACAAGCCCTTTTGGGCAAGTCACATAGATACAACATATACCTGTACCAACTCAAATATGAATATTCCTATAGTTGTCATAAGTTCTGAACCTTCGAAATAGCTGTCTTTCCATAGTATGAAGGCAAGCAGAGTGTCACTGAAACAAGTGTAAAGGCACAGCTCCTTTCCTGTCATCTTGAAGCCCCCAACTGCATCTAACTTTGAGGATGTGGTATGATTTCACATCTTAATTGAAGGCATGGGTGTGCTGAATCTCTAGCATGGACCTCCTTCCTAAATTGTTCTCCATGTCTGCTGAAAGTAGGGCAAGAAGTAACAGTCTTCAGGGGAGATTGAGTTTAGATATTAGGAAAAACTTTATAAGGATAGTTAAGTTCTGGAATAAGGTTCCAAGGGAGGCTGTAGAATCCCCATCATTAGAGATGTTTAAGAACAGGTTGGACAAACAGTTGTCGGGGATGGTCTAGAGGTATATTTGAGCCTGCCTCATTAGAGGGGCTTGACTAGATGAGCTCTTGAGGTCCCTTCCAGATTTACATTTTTCTTCTATGGTTGCTTGACCAGTGTCAGGGTACGTCTAAGGCGGGTAGTGATCGATCTATCGGCGATCAATTTATCGCGTCTAGTGTAGATGTGATAAAATTGATCCCTGATCACTCGGCTGTCGACTCCAGAGCTCCATCGTGGCGAGAGGCGGAAGCGGAGTCGATGGGGGGAGCGGCAGCAGTCGACTCACAGCCAGGTAAATCGACCTAAGATGCGCCGACTTCAGCTACACGAATAGCATATCTTAGGTCGACACCCCTTCTACCTTTCTCCACCCGGTGTAGACCTATCCTTCGTTCTTGACGTGAAATGGGTGTAAAGAGAAGGGTTTTAAAAACAATTTAAAATAGATTCTTTCAGCTGCTCATCTTTCACTGTTGAATCTTGTAACAGAGCCAGAGAACAATGAAATGACAATCAGTCTTCTAGGACAGAAAAGAGACTTTAGGGGAGACAAATGAAATAGTCTCAATGTCTCCAGTCTGTTACATGGAAACTATTCCATGCCTCTAACTTTCTTTGCCAGTCTGAGCCCTTTTATTTACCAAGGGTTGTGGGGGATCCATTTCTTCCTCCAGAAAAAATATTAAGGTCCCAGTAATCCAGACAGTGTGTGTATAGACTATATGAGATTCTTATTGTACAGAACAATGATAGAGAATAGAGTCTCCTACAAATATCTTTATGGTATAGGCACCATAAAAAACCCCTGTGAATTACTGGTATTGCCGTAGTGCCTAGGAACCCAAGTTGCAGACAAAGATTCCATTGTGCTAAGTGCTGTACAAACACAGAACAAAGACAGTTCCTGCTCTGAAGAGCATACAATCTTAAGTATAAGACAAGAGGCAACAGATGAATTCAGACATGACTGAGTACAGGTAAACAATGTGACAATATTTGTTAGCATGGTAGCTGTGGTCTCAGCAACTATTGTCAAGTTTTTTGTAGGCAAAGGAAGGATTTGAAGGAGGGTAATGAGTGAGTTTACAGGGAACTGCTCACAAGCACGTGGGGCAGAATGTGGAAAAAGCATGAAAGTGCTTGTTAGAAACTAGATTGTTAAATTTTCAATATGATTCTTTAGGAGCAAATATTGAAGAGTGCAGATAAGGAGCTCAAAGTGGCTCCAGAGCTCACTAGTGTAGAAATGGCCTAAGAGACCTGGTGGCTAAAAATGTTTCCTGTGGTGTAATCTGTACCCCACACAACTCTGCCTAGCAACAAGTGCAGTAAGTCCTCACTTAATGTAGTTATGTCCCTGAAAAATGTGACTTCAAGCAAAACGATGTTAAGCGAATCCAATTTCCCCATAAGAATTAATGTAAATAAGGGGGGTTAGGTTCCAGGGACATTTTTTCACCAGACAAGACTGTGTGTGTGTGTGTGTGTGTGTGTGTGTACACACACAGAGTAAGTTTTAAACAAACAATACTGTACACAACAAAGATGATTGTGAAGCTTGGTGGAGGTGGTGAAGTCAGAGGGTGGGATATTTCCCAGGGAATGCCTTAGTGCTAAATGATGAACTAGCAGCAGGCTGAGCACTCAAAGGTTAACATGTTTATGTAGCCTCACACTCTACAAGATAGCACAAATCGAGGGAGGGGAGACAGCATGGCAGACAGAAACAGTGTTTGTGTGTGAGAGAGAGAGATGTGCATTGCCCATTTAAGTACGCTGACCCCACTAAGTACATTGCCTTTTTAAGTAGATCAGCAAGTTTGAGACAGCAGCTGCTGCTGCCGGCTCCCTCTGTCCTGAGCCCTGTCATGTCCCTCCCTGCTCTATAGAGCTGGGGTAAGCGGGGGGCAGGGGGAGGAGGACATCCTGACATTAAACCACCCCCACCCCCCCCGGCGCACAGCAAGCAGGAATAAGGTGACCAGATGTCCCAATTTTATAGGAACAGTCCTGATTTTTGGGTCTTTTTCTTATATAGGCTTCTATTACCCCCGCCCCCCCCACCTCTCAATTTTTCACACTTGCTATCTGGTCACCCTAAGCAGGAGGCTCTCGGGAACAGCTCCAAGGCAGAGGGCAGGAGCAGCACTTGGCAGTGGCGGGAGGGACAGCTGAACTGCTGGCAATTGGTAGCCTGCTGGGTGGCTGCCGCATAGGGAACTTAGGGGAGCGGGGAGCTGAGGGGGGGGCTGTCGATTCACCCTGGTTCCAAGCCCCCACCAGCTAGCTGCAATTGGCTGCTCTTTCTGCAAGCAGTGGACAAAGTAGATGGCTGCCAACAACGTTATAAGGGAGCATTGTGCAACGTTAAACGAGAATGTTCTCTAGTTGATCAGCAATGTAACAACAAAACAAAAGTTAACTAGGACGACTTTAAGTAAGGGGTTACTGTGTGTGGGAAAGCTATTGCCAGAAAAGTTGGTGGGGGGCAGGAGATCTTTTTCCCCCCCGTCCATCAGAGCATCCCTTCTCAAAGGAGCCCTGGTGGAAACGTGGCTGTGTAGAGGCTGGAGCCTAGATAATATTCTTTGAGTGTCATTAATCCTCATGTGGTATGTAGTGTAACCACAATGGGTGTACATGAGTCAGTATTTACTAAAACTGAAAGACATATGTAATTCGGGGGGGGAGGGATAGCTCAGTGGTTTGAGCATTGGCCTGCTAAACTGAGGGTTGTGAGTTCAGTCCTTGAGGGGGCCACTTAGGGATCTGGGGCAAAAATAATTGGTCCTGCTAGTGAAGGCAGGGGGCTAGACTCAATGACCTTTCAAGGTCCCTTCCAGTTCTAGGAGATTGGTATATCTCCAATTATATTATATAGATAAGCCTCTTGGTGTGCGTTAAATTGCTGAAAGCATCTCACCTTTTGTTTACACAGCAATGGTAACTTATTAATGCCAAATTGATTAATATTTAAAGTTGCTTTATAACTTCACTACATTTGTTGATCGTCTTGCTACATACAGCGAACTTGTTCACTAATAGAATTTAGTTTATCATAAAAAGTGTATACATAACAGTATCTTAACTTTTGTTTTCATTGCTCTTTTTGCAGGCTGCTGACTTGAGTAAACCAATAGACAAAAGGATATACAAAGGAACGCAACCTACGTGTCATGACTTCAATCACTTAACAGCCACAGCAGAAAGTGTCTCTCTACTAGTGGGCTTCTCTGCAGGCCAGGTCCAACTTATAGACCCTATTAAAAAAGAAACTAGCAAATTATTTAATGAGGAAGTAAGTAGGAATCTTGATCTTTTTGCATGTGAACATGTCATATTTTAAAGTTATTATGTAAGTAAGCTCAAAGATTGCCACTAAAAATATGTGAACTCTTGCACTATAAGGTGTTTTTTCACCAAAAAATCATATAGGTTTTGTCTAGACAAGTTATGGTTGTATTGTAACTAGAGTTAGTTGATTGCCAGTTTACTTGAGTTAACTAGCATGAATATAAATGCTACTGTAGACACTCCACAAACATTTTACAAAATTTTACAAAAACAGCTTACAAGAAGTGGAAGATTGGACAAATAACCAGGGAGGAGTATAAAAGTATTGCTCAGGCATGCAGGAGTGAAATTAGGAAGGGCAAATCACGCTTGGAGTTGCAGCTAGCCGGAGATGTTCGGAGTAACAAGAAGGGTTTCTTTAGGTATGTTAGCAACAGGAAGAAAGTCAAGGAAAGTGTGGGCCCCTTGCTGAATGAGGGAGGGAACCTAGTGACGGAGGATGTGGAGAAAGCTAGTGTACTCAATGCTTTTTTTGCCTCTGTCTTCACAGACAAGGTCAGCTCCCAGACAGCTGCACTCTGCAGCACGGTATAGGGAGGAGGTGACCAGCTCTCTGTGGAGAAAGAAGTAGTTTGGGACTATTTAGGAAAGCTGGACGAGCACAAGTCCATGGGGCCGGATGCGCTGCATCCGAGGGTGCTAAAGGAGTTGGCCGATGAGATTGCAGAGCCATTGGCCATTATCTTTGAAAAATCATGGCGATTGGAGGAGGTCCCGGACGACTGGGAAAAAAGCTAATGTAGTGCCCATCTTTAAAAAAGGGAAGAAGGAAGATCCAGGGAACTACAGGCCAGTCAGTCTCACCTCAGTCCCTGGAAAAATCATGGAACAGGTCCTCAAGGAATCAATTCTGAACCACTTAAAGGAGGGGAAAGTGATCAGGAACAGTCAGCATGGATTCACCAAGGGCAAGTCATGCCTGACTAACCTAATTGCCTTCTATGATGAGATAACTGGCTCTGTGGATGAGGGGAAAGCAGTGGATGTGCTATTTCTGGACTTTAGCAAAGCTTTTGATACAGTCTCCCACAGTATTCTTGCCAGCAAGTTAAAGAAGTATGGGCTGGATGAATGGACGGTAAGGTGGATAGAAAACTGGCTAGATGGTCGGGCTCAACGGGTAGTGATCAATGGTTCCATGTCTAGTTGGCAGCCGGTATCAAGTGGAGTGCCCCAAGGGTCAGTGCTGGGGCTGGTTTTATTCAATATCTTCATTAACGATCTGGAGGATGGTGTGGACTGCACCCTTAGCAAGTTTGCAGATGACACTAAACTGGGAGGAGTGGTTGATACGCTGGAGGGTAGGGATAGGATACAGAGGGACCTAGACAAATTAGAGGATTGGGCCAAAAGAAATATGATGAGGTTCAACAAGGACAAGTGCAGAGTCCTGCACTTAGGACGGAAGAATCCCATGCACTGTTACAGACTAGGGACCGAATGGCTGGGTAGCAGTTCTGCAGAAAAGGACCTAGGGGTTACGGTGGATGAAAAGCTGAATATGAGTCAGCAGTGTGCCCTTGTTGCCAAGAAGGCTAATGGCATTTTGGGTTGTATAAGTAGGGGCATTTCCAGTAGATTGAGGGATGTGATCATTCCCTTCTACTCAGCACTGATGAGGCCTCATTTGGAGTACTGTGTCCAGTTTTGGGCCCCACACTACAAGAAGGATGTGGATAAATTGGAGAGAGTCCAGCGGAGGGCAACAAAAATGATTAGGGGGCTGGAGCACATGACTTATGAGGAGAGGCTGAGGGAACTGGGATTGTTTAGTCTGCAGAAGAGAAGATTGAGAGGGGATTTGATAGCTGCTTTCAACTACCTGAAAGGGGGTTCCAAAGAGAATGGATCTAGACTGTTCTCAGTGGTAGAAGATGACAGAACAAGGAGTAATGGTCTCAAGTTGCAGAGGGGGAGGTTTAGGTTGGACATTAGGAAAAACTTTTTCACTAGTAGGGTGGTGAAGAACTGGAATGGGTTACCTAGGGAGGTAGTGGAATCTCCTTCCTTAGAGGTTTTTAAGGTCAGGCTTGACAAAGCCCTGGCTGGAATGATTTAGTTGGGTTTGGTCCTGCTTTGAGCAGGGGGTTGGACTAGATGACCTCCTGAGGTCCCTTCCAACCCTGAGATTCTATGATTCTATGATTTTGTTCAAGGGTGAACCACAGACAGAAACAAACACTTGTGCACGGTAACACATGGTCATTGAATGGCTGCACAACTGGCATAATTGCCAAATGACGTGAATTTAGAATTTGCAATTAACTCTAGCAATCAAAAGCCTTATTCTAGAAAGCCTGAAAGAAGAGGTCTAGCCTGGCTCAACTTCCAAACCGAGCCTACTCATTTTGGGATTGGTGGGAAGCACCACCCCCCACAAATCCCCATTGGCAGCTGTAAAGTAGGGTTTTGAAAACAGTCTCATTCCCATTAGGGTGCTGCTTTAGACCTATCTAGTTCCTCTTCACACTTCTAGGAGCAGCTACAACTAGATCAGGGGAAGGACATTCTCCTTACCCTTTCCTCTTCCACTTTCCAATTCCCCTTGTCTCGCTGAGTGGGGAAAGTTTGCGTTTTCTTGGAATGCAACACTTAAAGGTGCCTTTTGGTAGAAACCAATGTACAGCAGAGTGAAGCTTCACTATGACTTTGTCTATACTAGAAAAAATGGGATCTATAATTCACCACTGGTACAGCTGCATTGGTGCGAGCTGTAGTTTAGAAAAGGCATGAGTGGCCTCTGAAATTTTATCACTTTCACATAAATTTGTTAGTTTGACATAATGGCAAACTTCTCTGACCGTGTGGGCACTTGAATTCCCATTGATAAGGCTACGATTTAATCACAAAGGTCACAGCAGTCATGGATACCATGACTTTACCGGACCTCTGTGACTTCTAGGGCTTCAGGAGGCAGAGGTGGAGCAGGACTGTGCACCCCTATCCTGCAACTAGGGCTGACTGGAACCAGTACCCTGCAGCCCAAGCCCCCCAGTTTCCACTGGGAGCTGCAGCTGGGGCCATGCGCCTCAGCCCTGTGGCATCCCGGGTTTGGCAGGGACTGCAGCTGGAGCCGCATGCCTAGCCCCGTGGCTGCTGGGGGCTGAAGCTGGGACCATGCGCCGCAGCCCTGGGGTGTTCCGTGATTGCAGGGCCAGCCTTAGGGAAAATGGCTCCCTGGGTGAACTTGCATTTTGGTGCCCTGGCCCCTGAGGGCGAGCCCCCCCTTGCCCCTAGTCCTCATGGGCTCCCCACCCTCCCTTCCACCCTAACACCTGCACTGTGCCCCCTTTGCCACTAATGCCTGCCCCCCCTCCTGCGCCCCTAATCCCTACACCCCTTCACTCCTAATCTCTGCCCCCCTCCTGTGTCCCAACCCCTGCACCTTCCTCCTGAGCCCTTAACTTCTGTACTGTGCCCCCTCTGCATCCGCCTCCTGCACCCACGTGGGGAAACTGACCTAGATGCACAAAGCAGCTGTCATTGCTGCTTGCTCACTCCCGCACTAGACTGCTGCTCCTGCGCCCTGTGCAGCCATAGGGGGTGGGGGGGAGGGGAGAAAGGGAGGAGCAAGGAGTGATGTCAGGGCTTCCTGCATTCAGGTCACTTTCCCTGTGGGCTGCGTAAGGGGAGGGCAGGAGAGCAGCAACTCCTGATGCCTCAGCACAGCCCAGGTGGGGAAGTGACCTGGATGCAGGGAGCCCTGGTGTGTGTGTTGGGGACACTGTGTGTGTGTGTGTGTGTGTGTGTGTGTGTGTGTGTGTGTGTGTGGTGTTTGTGTTGAGGGGAGTGTGTGTGCCTGAGTGTGCTGTCTCTTTAAGAAAGCACTCAGGGTCAGGAGCCTGAACTAGGCTTGTTCAGACACAAGCAGAGGCAGCAGCACACACACATTTCCCCTGCCCTGTCACCCCAGCTTAGTGGAAATCGGGTACATGGGGGAGGGGAACACCCTGTCCCCCTCTCCCTCTCCAGCAGACCAGACAGGAGGACACTCCCAGTCTGGGGCGACTCCAGGGACAAACAGGCAGTGGAGGGGGACAGGAACAGCAGCAGCTGCACACATGGAGCAGGGCTCAGGAGTAGCACCCCTGCTCCAGAGGAGTCACCTGGATCCGACGACAGGTCATCCAACTGCCCCCTGCAGCTTGGGTCTCTTCTCCCCACCCCCCCACTCTTCTCTGCTGCTGCTGCTGTTCTGCCTCTCGGCAACGGGTCAGGTGGAAATCCAAACCCTGTGCATGGTGCCCCATTGGGCGGGCCATTCTGGGCAGGTGCCCATACAGCCCACCCCAAAGGCTGGCCCTGCGTGCTTGGTGGGGGCCATGTGCCTCAATCCTGAGGCTTTCTCCAGGAGCTGCAGCTGGGGCCGTGCGCCCCTACCCGGTGGATTCACTCGGGGACCATGTGCCCCCCTTATGGCTTCCCAGGGCCATGTTTTGTTTATTGCCTGTGACCTGTTCGTGACTTTTACTAAAAATAACTGTGATAAAATCTTAGCCTTACCCATTGATGTAGAGGAAATGGCGATAACATCAATGGAAACTTCTTCCTAAAAACCCCAACTGCAGACATAACCCATGTTGTCTAGCCATGAGTAAGCCAACTCCATGACAAAGCCTGCGTTCTACCTACATGACTTTCTAAAAGGTGAAGGTGCACTGGTGGTGAATTCTAGTTTTTGCCAGTATATATGGTAAGCATAGAATAAAAGTTGATAAATGCATTCAAACAGCTTGGGACACTCCCCATTTCACAATAACTGGTTCCATTAAAGTGAAATGAATCTCCTCTCATACCACTGAGAAATAAACAAATGAGATGGTATTTGGAAACAAAACAAACTTATGGCAGAGGAGGTCACTTAATACTAGCTGTAGCAGAGATTGGAAATGCAGCTAATAGTGACAAGCTTGGTTGCCTGTGCTAACCTTAAATCTTAAAATTTTCACCATTAATTAACCAATTTTTTCAAGCTGAAGTGTGGTTGGCTGCAACCAGGAGTGTATTGAAGTGTAGATTTTTACTTGTTCTCTAATCCTGGTAGTTTTAATTGTAATAGGTTCCTTAGCTATTGCTGCCAAATCTGGGAGACACCAAAGGGCAGACAAATTGATACCTTGACACATGCAAGAGTTAGGAAATGTTTGCATCCAGTTCAAGACTTGCCCAGGCTTGTATCTCTTGCAAAATATAGCTGTTGTCACCAGTGATTTGAAAGCACTTGGGTGAGCGGTCAAAATATTACTGCCTTTTTTTTAAAAAAGAGGCAATCTCTTCTGCCCTAAAGCAATCAAGATGGCAGATTCCTTCTGACAAATACCTGATTAGCAAAGTAACCTGCTGATACCCCAGATCTTTACTCTCATAGTTGCCTAAAGAAACAAGTTCAGTAAGATAAAATCAGTCCTATTACTTTGTGATCAAAATATAAAATCATTGGAATATGCAAGACATAGAGACTTGAAAGGCTCAAAAGGCTATTACTTTTGGGGGAATTCTGTGCCAAAAAATTAAAAATTCTGTGTGCAATATTTTAAAATTCTGCATATTTTATTTGTCAAAATAACACAATATAAACATGCCAGTTTCAATTATTTTGGTAATTTATTTCAAAATAACTGTCAGCAAGTACATCTGTAACAAAACAGATGCACAAAGATTCAGGAAATGTTGTTTTTTGACAGATTCCTTACTGGGCATATTAATGCAGAACTTTGACTAATTCATTTAAACTACAATACAGAAATGTATTTCCACACCCCTCAAAAGCAGTGCAAAGGCTTGGGGGAGTCACAGGGTAATGGAGGAGTTGAGGGAGAGGGGAGGAGCTTTGGAGTGAACCTGGAGTGTTGTTAGGTGTGGGTGGGAGAAATATGGAACTGTTTCTTTTTTTGGGGAGGGCAGGGTTTTTTAAGGAGTCGGGGAACCTCTCCCATGCTGACCCCAAGCCTCTCCCATTCAGTCAGGCACATCTGCCCCTGTCCCCATGTGGCCCGGAGCCCCCCTTTCCATGCAGCCCTTGGCTCAATGCTGTCACCTCACTAGCTACTGAGCCTGCTCCCCAATCTGTGACCCTATAGCAGCACTGTGTGCCCCACTGTGCCTCCTAACCTGGCTCCACTGGCAGGCTGTTATAATGAATACAGTTGGCTGCTAGCTGTTCTGGAGCCACAGCTGCTTCTGGTGAGCGAAAGGTGGAACTGCAGCACTCCTTGGGCAGAATGTACTTTATTCTGTGCATGGGCAGTGGTGCAAAATTCCACTAGGAGTTAGACTATGGATCCTCTTGCTTCTGGTTGGCTGTTCAAATCCAGTCTATTTTTGCAGTGATGGAAAATTGTCTTAATTGTATGTGAAATGAATTGGTGGTGGTCTTATTTCCAGTGGACAAGTCTGTAATCCAATTACAGCACCCTCTGGTTGGGCAACTGAACTATTAACTATCAAGACTGTGGTCTATGCATTATTTTTGATTCTCCCCTCTCTTTTCACCCACACATTAAAGCCATGTCTGAAATCTTGCAGGTTCTCCTTGCACAACATCTCCAAGATCCAACTTCTCCCTTTTACCCACACCACCAAACTTCTGAGCAAATTCTTTAATCTCCTTCTCCAGCCTCTCTGCCTGTAACTGGGTCCCCTTTCAAGTCAGTTAATGTGGCTGTTAGGATTATCTTCTTATCTTACCTTCCCGCCTTTTACCCTCTTAAGTCCCTCCACTGACTCCTTCATTTACTGTATCAAATGCAGACTTTTCCTTGCTTTCAAAGCCCTCCACAATTTAGCCTCACCCTACCTGTTCAACCTGTTATTTTATAGCACGGTCTCTCTGCCAATGTTACCAGCCACAATTTTGTGTTTCTCCAACAAGTATTTTAGTGCTTTCTCCCATGCTGTACTTTGTGAATTGGAAAAGCTTCCAGTCAAAAATCCATAAACCCATCACCTTATTCTCCAAGTCTCTCCTCAAAACTCTGCTCTTCCTAATGCATACAGAAAACTGCAACCTTGATGGTTAAGCAGGTGGCAAGTTGTGATCGCTTACTAAGATTTGTGCACCTCCCATTTTTGTTATCTTTTGTCATCTGCGTCTCCACCTCAGTCTGCTTGTTTTTCGTCCACCTATTGTGTCTTGTCATCTTAGAAGCTTTTGAGCGCAGGAATTGTCATCTGTTTCTGTACAAAACCTACCATTAATGTGGTTGTGGCCTTCAGGTGCTAGTGTAATATGTTGAATAATATTCACCCCTGTAGATGGGGTCTGTTGCCCACTCTTGAGCCACATTAATAGAGCAGTGTGAGAAGAGCTTCCATTGTGCCATCTCAGTACTTTTTCCATGGCTAGAGGACAGACGTGGCCTGTGGCAGGCAGGATTGATCCAGTTTCCTAGCATCATACTTTAGTAAAGGTAATTCTCTTAACTAATATTTTGTTGAAGTCACAATAGAGGCATGATTGGCCAACAACAAAACAATTACCACAATTAAAATAATTAGCACACAAACCAACTCTTTAGTTCACCACAAAAAATGAGCAAAACTGCTATTTGAAGATGCTTGTTATTTCAGAAGAAATTTGCTAGATTAAGTTACTGTTCTGAATCTTCAAATACAAAATGATTTAAACTCATCTTTTTGGTAGTCCATAATGATAAGTACTTGGCATACAGATTTTGGCTTTCATCCTCAGGTTGACAACAACAGAAGTGCTTCAAAGCATAGCTTGAAATGTTCATTTAACTGCTGCTTTTCAGTGTGGTAGACAAATACACAGAATGAATATAATTGTCTACTGCCTCATCCTTCAATTCATTTTCTTCTGACAAATAGATAAGTGCCCTCTACGGCCAGTCAGTCCCTGGATGTTTCCCTGGGAACTCCTTTTTTTACTTATTGCAATCTTGACTTTTTTGTATATCTCAACTGTTCTTTCAACCTACAAACTGTGGCCCATAGTACTTTCACTTATTTACTGCTGTTGCTTGTTTCTGCCCTAGATCACATTGGAGGTGTGGGTGGGCAGCGTGATGGATCAGCTCAGAGTTTACAAATATCTATTGGGCACCATGGCTGGACTAGCAGGCTCAAGCAGCCAGGTGAAATTTGCTAAGCAGCTTTCAATTTTTTCAGCACTAACAAGACACTCAAAATATCATACATATGCATATTTAATACCCAGGGTCACTCATTGTCTCTCAATTTGTGGAAGTACTTAATACTTTAAATGAGACTCCTTGTTGTACAGATGGTGATCTAATGGACTTCTATGTTTCTCTGATATGTGAAGGGTTACTTGGAAAAGGGATGCTCTAATTTAAATTCTCTGACCAGTACTTATCTACAAGCCATGAATTTTCCATCCACCTCTGGGAGTTTGTTCATTATAAGTCAGAGGAAGTAATCACAGCATATACCTGTAGTATATATCTTGGCACACGTTCACTGCAGACTTTACTAACTCTAGAATTTTCCACTGGGCTCCTAAAGCTTTTTTTTGTTTGTTTGTGTTTTTTTTTTTTTGAGGGCAAGTCCCATGTGTGGTTTTTTGGGATTTAATCTGAACTCTGGTCTTAAATTTGTTTTGATTTTAACTAAATATAAGCTTAATATAGAATAGACGTTACTCACCTACATTCACACAGATTGCATACTAGTTTTGAGACCATGTTCTTTGGCTCCTTAAGTAAACCTCTTGTTTTTGCTGAGCTTGTAGAGGTAAATCCAAGAATGTTAAATTGTGATCTATAACAAATTGGCCTAGTTACTGAGGTAGATTTATTATTGAATAAAAATTGGACCATAAAAATAAAAGCACCTTTTTTCCTAAACAGTAATTCCTCCTCTTCCTAACTGCCTATCTTAAGCTGACTGGAGCTTCTTTTGCAAATAGCATCATTTTATAACTGTGAGAAGTTTGACAGTATTCAAAATTCAGTAAAAAATGTATTTTATAGATGTAAACTGTAAAACTATTACTCTTCTGATGCATATCTTGTTCTTTGTTTTTCACAGAGACTAATAGACAAGTCCAGAGTAACCTGTGTAAAATGGGTACCAGGTTCGGAAAGCCTTTTCCTAGTAGCTCATTCCAGTGGAAATATGTACTTGTATAACGTGGAGCACACTTGTGGTACCACAGCCCCACACTACCAGCTACTTAAGCAAGGAGAAAGTTTTGCAGTCCACACTTGCAAGAGTAAATCCACAAGAAATCCTCTACTTAAATGGACCGTAGGCGAGGGTGCCCTGAATGAATTTGCTTTTTCCCCCGATGGGAAATTTTTGGCGTGCGTGAGCCAAGATGGCTTTCTTCGTGTGTTTAACTTTGATTCAGTGGAGTTACATGGTACAATGAAAAGCTACTTTGGGGGACTACTATGTGTGTGTTGGAGCCCAGATGGGAAATACATTGTAATAGGTGGAGAGGATGACTTGGTAACGGTTTGGTCTTTTGTGGACTGTCGAGTAATAGCTAGAGGCCACGGACATAAATCATGGGTTAGTGTTGTGGCATTTGACCCATATACCACTAGTGTAGAAGAGAGTGACCCAATGGAATTTAGTGGTAGTGATGAGGATTTCCAAGACCTTCTTCATTTTGGTAGAGATCGAGCAAATAGTACACAATCTAGGTTATCAAAAAGGAACTCTACAGACAGTCGTCCAGTAAGTGTTACATATAGGTTTGGTTCCGTAGGCCAAGACACACAGCTCTGTTTGTGGGACCTTACAGAAGATATTCTCTTCCCTCACCAACCTCTATCAAGAGCAAGGACACACACAAATGTTATGAATGCCACAAGTCCACCTGCAGGAAGTGGTGGAACTAATCCAGGAAGTAATGGAAACAGTATCACAACACCTGGAAACTCAGTACCTCCTCCTCTTCCACGGTCAAACAGCCTTCCACATTCTGCAGTCTCAAATGCCGGCAGTAAAAGCAGTGTCATGGATGGTGCCATTGCTGCTGGTGTTAGTAAGTTTGCAACATTATCGCTACATGATCGGAAAGAAAGACACCATGAAAAAGATCACAAGAGAAATCATAGCATGGGACATATATCTAGCAAGAGCAGTGACAAACTGAACCTAGTTACTAAAACCAAAACGGACCCAGCTAAAACTTTGGGAACACCTCTCTGTCCCAGAATGGAAGATGTTCCCTTGTTAGAGCCTCTTATCTGTAAAAAGATAGCACATGAAAGACTGACTGTGTTAATTTTTCTTGAAGACTGTATAGTCACTGCTTGTCAGGAGGGATTTATTTGCACATGGGCAAGGCCTGGTAAAGTGGTAAGTTTTAATCCTTAATGCTGCATCAAAGAACTAGAACTTTGAATAGGTAGTTTTCTCAATATACCTGATTTTATATCCAATAGGATATAAAATTTCTTTATGCTTAATGTAAAAAGGTTATTTCCTCAGAGCCATACTTTTGGATACTGCATGCCATATTTCTGAATGATTTGAAGTGTCTTGGGGTACATTTCTTAGTTGCCTTCCAACCAGAGAAATACTGTATATCCAAAGTTTGTGTTCCTATATTTTCAAACTTTTTTAGTATAAACACAACATGGTGAAGACAAAGATTTAAAAACTAGATTAAAAGTTTTCAATCACTAAAGTAACAATATTAGTCATTCACACATTTTTCCTGTGCTGCTGTTTTCTGTGTTTTGAAATACTACTGCTTCGAGTCTACCATGAAATGCTAGCTTTTTTTTAGAATTTAGGTATCCCATCTGAAAACTTAAGTGTTTAACACTACCTTTTTATGGATTTCTGGAATATTAATAAATGTCAGTCAACTTGTGAGCAAACTTTTAAAAACTCTCTGCTGACCATATTGGGAATAATTTGCAGAATCTTGCTTGAAATTGTGTATCAGTCCTAAATGCACAGTACTAATGAGATTTTCTGAACCTGTATAAAGATCTTGATTTTTATAGGGCTCATTATCATGAGAAGAATCATGGCCACGGTTTAAAAAAAATTCTGCATAAACAGCTTCATGTTTGGTCCAATAGTGTAATTTTTACTAGTCAAATATGCAGGCAAAAAATTTTTTTTAATAGGTTTCTTTCAGACAATCACTTCTATCAATTTAAGGTAACACAGTTCTAGGGTTTTTACCCTCCCTTGTAAAAGCCTCTTAATCTTGAATACAATATTTATTTTGTCCATTGCATGGCAAATTTTTCTTGTTTTGAATGAGCCTAAAACTAATTGCCAGTTTATAACCTCAAGCACCTTCTATGCCAAGATAGCTTTGTTTAACAATCTCTGGTGAAATACAGTTCTGAGAAAAAGTACCTAACCATAGAACCAGCAGGGGCTTGTGTAAAAATGCAGCACTCATTAGGCTATTGCATTCCTGGAGTATTGGTCTTAAATTATTTGAATATTTTCCTAATTGGACAATATAGATGTATGTAGTTCATTAATCCCAAACTACTTGATTCTCTAGAGTCATGTTTGTAGTTGGAGCAACCACTGTGTTCCAGAAAACTAAAATACAACACAACTAACTTCAGATTTCTGTTGCAAGGAAGTCTCAGAATAAAAAAAAAGAATAAATCTGATAATTCAAAGTGGTGATTCTAGCTGCTTTTAAACCCCAAGCACATATTGAAAAAGCTCTTTCTGTCTGGTTCTGAAATCTATCCTATAATATGCACACATTGAGAACCCCTTCCACTCAGCATCTGTGCACACTTAGTGGCTAGGTCTACTAAGTCCGAACATAGTGTATCTTTCTCTTAAAGGTGGGGAAAGGGCATTACTTTACCTTTAAAGATATTTAGTACATGAGAATCATTAACTCAAAATAATGAAGCTACATTACACTGGAACTACTTTGACTTCTGTGAATCAGTGCAAGTCACAAACATTCTCATGAAAGTAACTTTAAACATGTGCATCGGTGACTCAGCTTTCTAGGGTAGAATATTGCCATTTTGCATAAATGTTAACCCAGATTGCGTATGTATCACCAAACACTACCCCTTTACGTTTTCTTTCTATTAACTTATAAATTAGGTTTCCTTTAACTGCTGAGCGTAACTTAATCCATTTTTGTGCATTGATGATTTAGACTACAACATCTCAAATATTTCAGATATAGAGTATGCAGTACCCAAAATCAGGATTTATGTATTTGGCTAATATGGAAAACTTTAATTACAGGTAAGTCATTTTCATGCTGAAGTTATCACCATCTTTCAAAATTAATATATTGCACACTGATGTAAATGCCATATTATTTAGGATGTATTTACTTCCCTAGAAAGATATTTTTCAAATGGACTTGTTTCTCTGATTTCTTCATTTGCATTTACAGTGAGTTCACTCTGCTATTTAAACTAAGTTTTTAGTGGCATGTTTACAGGAGTTTGATGGGGAAGTATCTGTGCCAGAAAGATGATCATCTTTTGGTTTATAGGATAGAGCACTTATAATAACTTTATGCATATTTAACGAGAATGGTCAAAGTATAAAACACTGATGGTAACGTGTCACTTCTGGGTTATATACCACACATTTCTATATTGCCAGTAGTTTTATCCTTGGCTAAGTCTGTCACTTTGGAGTTTAAAGCTGCTATCTTCTGTTTTCCTCCCATTATCTGAGTTCCTGACAGTCCTGGAAGACTGTCCTCCCTACCATTTTTCGTGCTAAAAAAAATTCTTCCACCATTGCCTCACAAACAGCCTCAGTTGAGTGCCAACCATAACCAACCCAAAGAAAGACTGAACAGAAAATTAAACTAACCTTGCAGTAGAAAGCATCAGTGCCAGTGAGCCATCTCTACCTTTCCCTCTCATTTGCCTCCTTTTTGGAAGAGCCGTGAAAGCACCGACAAGGCGTAGGGTGGTCTTCCTCATTTTAGACCTATTGAATCTCTTGCCCACAGTGTTTTTGTCTCTACTGGCCTTGGCTGAAAATCCAGAAATGGATCTTCAACCTTGATTCTATTAGGCCAGTATGATGCACTGCCATCCCAGCCCCATCCAGCCTACGCTACAAGCTTTATGAATTATTATTTCAGTTTACTCATCATACCTTGAGCTTTCTTATTGGCTACATTATTCTTGTAAAGTATGTGATCCAAACACACTTTTAAAATTATCATACTAACTCTTGGACAAAAGCAGTGCAAGGGATTTACAAAATCAGTAAAACAAGTTGGGCTGGAGTGACGGGGAAGCATGCTTTACGTGTCTGAAAAATGAATGAACAATTTTTCCTTTCAGTCTGATCCATTCATTTGTGAATTTCACTTTCTCTCATTTTAGGAACTACAATTTTAGTCCCCTCTTCTTGAGGGTTTGACTTTTGAGTGTTTTTTCTCTCCTTAGTTGAGTAACTCTCATCAGATTGGCCATAGGGATTGCTCCCTAGGCAAACCTAGCTGGGGTCATGGAAATTTTCATCTTATCCCTTAACTTGTCTGAAAACAATTTAAATAGGAGAGAATTAGAAAAGTGAAATTGCATATGAATCACATTGCCAGATACTTCAAGCCAAATTGCGTATACTACAAATGCAGTAAAAATGCTTCCTATTTACATGCAAAGGAACTTAATACTTTTACTTTAAACTATTTTACTAGGCATGAATGTAGCTAATTACAATTACTAATTTTATTACTAAATTACAATTACTAAAGTTATTTCAATACAAAATAAACTGTATTATCTAAATGTTTGAATACTAAAATTTAACCTGCTTATTTTGTACAACCACTTTGTTTTAATTTAAGGTAAACTTACCACTTATTTCTCTTTTCTGAGAGAGCTCAAGGTAAGATTGGACAAAACTACAAAGGAGAGTGAAATGGCAGTATATATCTGGCAGACTAAATACGTTACCATTTTGTGAAACAATGCACATGAAATTTAGAATGTTTTTTATTCTTATTGTACATGAAAATCTTAAATTATAACATCCTTAAATCTTCCAACTAATTACAGTTGTAGGACGGTATCATGTTTTAGTATGACTAACAGTTTTGCTAAAAGTACTTAACAAACATTCATATATTATACTTTGGCGAGTGGGAAGACTGGCTACACATTAATTCTTCCTCAGTGGAAAAGAACATTTTTTTTCAATACAACTGAAGTTCAATTACTGGTATTTTGAAGTACTATCAAATTAGAATTATTTCAATGTGGTAATGGTATCTGCGTAAATTCTACAGTAAAACTGAATCACGGCTATATGATTTCAGGTTACCAAGGTGCAATTTGAAGCTTCCTGTCATGTGCATATAGTGGCAAACGAAATTGCACATATAGTACACGTTCATTAGCAGAGTGAATTTAAACTAATACACTGGTTTGATAATGTATAGCAAGGTGTGCACAATGGAGGTGTGGCAAAGTGACTTCAGTGAAGCCAGGAGAGATCATAACCCTGTATAAAAGGTCTTATGGGTGAGGGTTTCTGTTTCATGTTGGGAAATAACATGCCTTTTACTAAATACTTGCAGAAATCCCATGTTTTGAACTATCACCTTTTTCAAACTTGGTTATGTACTTGAAGAGACTGTGTATACATCTGCCCCTTTAGCAGCTTAAATCAACTAAATTGATACTGAAAAAAATTGTTGGCCTGCTTATGTTACAATAATGAATTTCATGTCAGTTAATTTACTGTGGCACAACTTAGGTGTAAAATTAAAAACAAGATTTTTTTTCCTGCATTTTTACCAATTCTGTATACTTGAGTTTGTTAAAGATTGATATGTTAGGTGATACTGTACATAATTGTATTGACTATATCTTTAGTGCAAATCAAAAGAAAATTCAGATGTATTTCCTTTTTACACTTCCATCTAATTTCTTGACAACTTGAATAAATTTCATAGAGCCTTTCTAACATGAAATATTGTTAAATTAACTGTTGCAATAATTAAGCTTTAATAAGTATTGTTGGTATATTTATAATTTTAAAAATTCAAGTTTGTTTCATACTGCTTATTTTTTAGCTATTCTGTTGTCACTGTTACAGCTGAAGAACCTTACTAAATACTTGACATTACAAAATTTGCTGGGGTTGTCCTCTGTATACTGACGTTAAATAAAATGTGTGACTGAACTGTAAATGTAGATAATTTTCAATAATCCTTTTCACATCTAAGTTCTGAAAGCTGGGCTGTAACAAGTTAAAGATTTTTTTCTATATGCTATACATACCTTGCTGAACAGATGGCTGCAGTGAAACTGCTAGCTTTTTAGCTGCCATTTTATAATTCAAGGGATTGACTAAATCATGCAATTTTTGAGTAAATCTTTCAGAAATTTGTTCTCAAGTTGATATTAAATCAAATGTGGGATTAGATCTGTCACTTCTAACTTTGAACTATGTTGTAAAGTTCACGTTTTCTTTTAAAATCCTTAAATATGAGAACAATGAAATAAATTGTTTTAAACTCATATTTAGTAATTCAGACATTGATAAATTAGGCTGTCAATTGTATCCATCAAGCAGCAGTTGGAATGGAGAATTTTTGTCTTTGGACTCTACAGGAGCTCTTTCCCCTATGGATTCCAGTTCAGGCTGTGCTTCTCAGTCACAACCTTAAGTAGACCTTGAGGCTTACTATACAAAACTGAGTTCACAGCCCTAACAATGTGGGCTTTATTCAAAAGAGAAGAGAATTCAGGTGCTTCCAACCTATAAATAATATCATAGGGCCAGAACAGACCAAGTTTGACATTGACTTTGATAATCAAGTTAGGCAAATGTAAAATGCTGCCCACTCACTTCCATCAGAGGTACATGGGGACAGCTCAGCAAGGTTCTCCATCCCTTAAAGCAGAGTTCCAGGTTTATTTACATAAGCAATCAACAAAGATGATATTCAGGAAGTTGTTTCTCAGGTTAGGGCTTTTCTAGCAGGACCTTCAAATTCTCCTTATTTCATTGACCTAAGTTCTAGAGTCGTCGTGGGCCCTGGCAAGCTGAGATCAGTTTCCCTGTTGGTGAGATTCCTCTGTAGCTTTCTGATGGGAGAAGCTTATTTCCCTATTATTGGATTTAAACACTGGATGGTCTTCTGGCACTTCAAGAAATAGTGAAATGAACGACCTTAATGTGGCTGGGCCTGGTAGCAGTTTTGAAAGCATATGCTGAGAGGCAAGGTGAAATTCGTCCTGACGCCTTGCTGTGGGAACATCTGATTGTCAAATGCCATGTAATTGAGAATTGTTTGCTCAAACAAGTTCCACAGAAATTAGTGGGAATATGAAAGCAATCTGGCTTCCCCCTATTCTACAGTCATAATGGATACTTTGGTAAAATACGTCTCCCAGCTGTAACCTGGCTTTTACTTTCCTTTTTAAATATCTCTTGCACAAAAGTCCTTAAGGAAATAGTCAGTGTGATCGTGCTCTAGTCTGACTTGAAAGTTCAGATTTAGGTGGCACATCCATCTTCACTATTTTCCATCTGTTCACTCTTATCAGATTGAGAGTTTGCATATTCTTGGCTGCTGCAGTTTCTATTCAAAATTAAATTTGCCTGGTTTCTCTCAAGTTGCTTTTTTTGACCTGACCTATAACCTAAATCTTGCCAAAAGTTCTAGTTTCAAAAGGCTAGAGAATGCTGCTCTCTGTACTTAAGTATATGAGTCCTTTCCTCCTAAACTAGATCCCATGCCTAGGTGGGATTAGGATCCTGTCAGCAAAAGCATGTGCACGCTTCAGCAGGCTTTAGAGAAGATAAACAAGGGAGTTACACATTTACATTGTACATAAACTCATGAGGTATAGTCTGCCTCTTGGACACAGGAGCCTATCATATCTAAACCGAAGTGTTAAGAGCCCTTAAAGTATGGTATACTTTGCCTCAGACATCCAGAGATTAGATAAAGAGGGTTTTTACATGGATTGTATATAGATAATGGAATTTTAGTAGTCTGCTTTTTGTCACACAAGGATGGAAATACACTTCAGTAATGAAATATATCCCTATACACTAATATATACCAGAAGTAAAATTGCATCTGAATCACTTGTGTTGCTGCTGCACACATTTACAAGGTACTTTATCTTGCTAGTACACAAACTGAACTCAGGCATGTGACATGACTACAGTAAAACAAGAAAAGGCAAGTAGATACTTCAGCACCAAACATAAAATCTCCATAAAGTGAATAAATATTAAAAAGAAACAAAACAAATAAGCATTTTAAATAGAAATGACTAACATCAGCTTTCCCAGAACCCCTCTTTCTCCCAGGCTCTCCCAGTTCTTTTCAAGAAGTCTTCCACTATACGGTGGGTGTATGTTCATAAAGGATTTGCCCTTTTTAAAAAACCATAAAATGTTAACACCAGTTCGCTAACTGATCTTATGACTCCATTAGGAATTTTTAGTGTGATCTAGTAAAGAAATTCATGTAGCTCAATGCCTCATCTTAACACTTGAACACTTACCTGAGCAAGCTACTGTTTGAGGTCTGATCTAAACAAAGTTTGTACCGGTTTAACTAAAACTGGTCTTAAAATTTTTAAATCAATGCAACTTTGTGTGTGGATACTCTTTTATATTTGTTTAATTTGCATCTTAAAACTTAGAAGCGCAAGACTAGCTAACAAGTTGAAAATTGGATAGTAGTGTCCAAGCAAGGCTTTATACTGGTTTAGTTTTAATCATTTAAGACCTAATTTATACTGCTGCAGCTTGGTGGTGATTGTATAAACAAGCCCTAATATATCAAGCATACCATATAGCACCTAGCTACCACCATATTCGTTGGTTCACATTTTTCAGTTCCTCAGTGAAAAACACCAACTTATCTATTGTTCCCTCTTTGGCTCTAATCAATTTTATCTTCATTCATATAAAAATATTTGTAACCCTATGGTGACTTTGATCGGCATTAATCTTATTCCTTATTTCATATTCACCAAGAATTAGTCTGAATTTCAAAATCTTTCAACTATCAGGCTCAGCTGCTATAATCTGGAAACTTTACATTATAAATTTTTGTCTTCACACACTGCTTCAGCCTCAAAAGGTATTTCAGAAGTTTTGCAAGTTCTTCATGAAGGTGAATTAAAAAAAAAAATGCCATCAGTACTGAGAATTGTGGTACTCAATGTATTTTAAAGGCAGTCTCTTCTGAATAGAAAATGCAAATTATGGCTGGTTCAGAACTTGATTGGAATATCCTTACTGAGGTCTAATGCCTTTGCTAGATTTGCAGGATAGGGAATGAAAAGCTAAATGATTTTAAAGTTTGAGCATGCTCAATGAATATATTATGATTTCAGTCCTGCCCTCTTTATGAAATCACAGTATATGTTCTGGCAGGCTTGACTAGCATTTGGTAGGCCAAGGGACAGTTGCTGAAACAACTTGAATTCGAGAGAGAACACTGCAAAATCCTCCACCAAAATAGGAACAAGGAAAAATATACATGAACTCAGCATATCCTCCCACCCTGGGCTTTCTGCAATTTTTGATGCATTCTATGATCTGAACTTAAGGAGGTTCAGACGACATAACCTGAACAGAGACTTCCTCCAAAACAAAAACAAAAAAAAGCAGTAGCAAAACTATGAACTTCACACCTTACTCCATTCACCTTAGTAGGAAGAACTTCAAAGCTTGACAGGGGGTAACTTTTTTTCCTCTTGTAGTTTGTGGGTTTTTTAATTGGAAATTAATTCCTGATTTGAGTGTCTCATGTCCCATGCATGCTGTTCTAATTAAACATTTAATAACTGCATTAATTTTTTGCATTTATCTTTATTTAAGATGTCAGCAGTCACTTTTAATTTGCCCTTGCTGCATGCACACTAAGTATATTCTGTTCCTTGTTGTTTTGTGAATACATAGCTTAATATAACTTATTTTGGGGCGCAGTATGCATTGTGTGCACAACAGAACAGATCTGAAGTTGCTGTAGGAATCTGAATTTCTTTGCACTTTGAGAACATAAGAATGGCCATACTGGGTCAGACCAAGGGTCCATCCAGCCCAGTATTCTGTCTACCAACAGTGACCAATGCCAGGTGCCCCTGACTTTGACTTTGATGTGGGCAGCATTACTGTTGCATTAGCAGGATTTTTTGTATTTAAGAATTACTTAAGTTTCTGTAACTTGTGTTCTGTCCTATCTTCTCTGGTCTTTCCAAGAGTGGTTCAGTAAAGAGGCAAATGGCCTGCTGCAATTTTCATTTCTTTGCTTCTTTCCTTCTTGTACATAAGTTTTCCTCACCAAATTTTTATGATCATCCTCAGACCAAAATTCACATCCATATTCATAGTTTCAAGCCAGAAGGGACTATTATGATTATATATAGGCTGACCGCCGGTATAACATAGGGTAAAGAACCTCACCTAATAACTTCTGCATCAAACCCATAATTTGTTTGAGATAAAGCATGTCACTTCAAAAGATATCCAGTCTTGATTTAAAGACTTCAAATTACAAATTTCAGTTTTGTTAAATGTAGTCCGTGCTACTCATTTTCATCCTTGGTCTTAATATGAATTATACTACTAAACTGGTACTCATCAGAATGTATTGGCTAATATTAGCTTTTCACATTCAAAGTGCTGTACAAACATCTAGTCTTCATAGACCACTCTGAAGTAGATAAGCAGTTATCCTAACTGTATAGATAGGCACCTGAATCAGGCTGTACCCTTGCCCCAAACTGCAGGAAGTATTTCAGAGCAGGAATTAAAACTCAGGAATGCCTATTGTCTAGTCCTGTATTCAAACTATTCAACCTTTTTTTTTTTTTCTGATAAGAAAAAGGTATTCATAGCCCAGGAGATAAGGATGAGAATCAACCCAGTCTGGGTCCTAACGACTTAAATGCTGAAGATCATAGGGTATGTGGTACCACATTGAATGGTGGTAGTGCTTTCTAGAATCGCCCCTTTTTAAAGCACAGCTGTATATAGCAAAACACAGGAGGTGACTGCATTTCAAATAAGGGGTCCCTTAACATTCACAAGGAATAGTGTCTATTTCTTTAAAAGCAACAATGAGTTCTGTGGCACCTTATAGACTAACAGTCATATTGGATCATGAGCTTTTGTGGGTGAATACCCACCCATGAAAGCTTATGCTCCAATACATCTGTTAGTCTATAAGGTGCCACAAGACTCTTTGCTGCTTTTACAGATCCAGACTAACACGGCTACCCCTCTGATACTTGTCTATTTCTTGTTTGTCATGGCACCTGGACACTATGGTCATGAGCCTATTAGAAATTCCTTTCCTTTACACCATCTTTATAGGATTTAATTTATGCTTCACAATCATGGGATTACTAGCATATGCACATGTCAGACTCCTGATTAATTTGTCATTAACAAGATTAGGAATATTGGTACCTAGGGATGTTTAACTACAGAATATCCTTTTCCACTGCATTTTAATAGCTACTTAGTATGTGTAATCTTTCAAGAAAATACAAAATTGTTTTGGTGTCATGGTTAGGATTCACAGACTCCTGGAATGTGGTATGTGATAACACTGTAAACTCTGCATGTGATTCAGCATTCTGGTGTATTTATCGCACATTTTATTCACTATTTTTTTTAAAAAGAGTCTTTTGGTGACTTTTTCAGAAGTGCCCAATGACTTAGATGCTGTTAAAAATTTTACCCTTTATGTACAGTTCCCCTCCCTATGAATCCTCCTCCTCCCAGAGAAGGAAGGCAAACCCTACCATTCCTCCTTCCATGTAATGCTGAACTCTGAAATGTGCAACTTTGTAAGGCCTGAATATCACATTTGTATACTTCATGACTGAGCCACAAATCTACTTCACTGCATAAATTAAATGAAAATCAGTTATGGATTGCATAAACAACAAAATAAAACAATTGCAGATGCTACTTCCAGAGGGCAGTCTAAGGCGTAGCGTACCGTTCCACCTTCTGTGTACATATTTTCTGCCATGAACCCCACCAATCCATGTGGATGCACCCCATGTCTGAATTGGTGGATCAGAGATTTTAAAGAAGAGGATGAGTTTACCTGAAATTAGTTTTTTTTTTTTTTTGTGACTCAGATCCACCAATCCAGAACCTCTTCCACTTCTGTTTGTGGTTTAAAAGAACAGGGATTTTTTTCTTTAGTAGGGGTTCCTGGATACTTGGATCCAAGCAAGAAAGAGCTCCTATAGACTCTGAAGATGTCACTAATTCTGCATTCCTATTGTTAGTTGCATCTGATCTTGTCTAGCTTGATGGATCTGAGTCACAGGAACATAATTTAGAGGTCAGAAACAATTACTAAAAGTGTGTGGGGGGGGGTTGGTTTTTTTTAGCTATATAGCAAGGGAAAGTGAAGTCATTATGTTAATCAGGGTACTTCAGGCTTAGTGGGTATTTAGTTCTTCAGGCTGTTGTCATTTAGTAATTAAAAAGAGTGCTAAGTGCAAGGAAACAAACCTGCCTTTTGGTGAAGATGTTTGTTTTTAAATCTGAAGGCTGGTGTCCAAATTGAAATTCAATCATTACATTTCTTGCAATGAATGACCTAGGGAAAAGCTTCTTGATCACCTGGCAGCCAAGTACATAAGTCAAAAGCAGAAAATACCTCTTTATTATACTATCCAAACCAGTTATCAACAAGAACCATATGTGGCTAAGAATGCTGTATAATTCTTAAGCTGCAAATCTGAAATATAAGCAAGCCACTATTGATTTGTAGTGCATTTCAATAAGGTGGTAAACTTTTATGAAAAATTAAGTTAATAGACTTACCTAAATCCAAACTTAAATGGTAATGCAAAACTTAATGTGAATTCTGAGTCTCCCTGCCACACTCATTGTCTTTTCCAGGCATTCTCATTCCCAAATAACATATAGGAATATTAAAATATTTCTTAAACTGTTTACTATTTATCATCAGCAGATGAGAACTTTGGATTCTCACCAGTAGTGTTAACATTAATGGAGGTTAACTGTCTAATTTTTTTCTTGATGGCGGAGGAGACACATTGTCTGTGTAGTGACCATTTACTGTATATTTAACCATTAGTTCAAAGGATACTTATTATTTGTGTAGTGTGGTATAAAAAGAAGTGTCCAGAAGTTGCCAGTGGCTTAAGAAAAATGCAAGGCAAACTAAGATCAAACATTTGCAACAAATTCAGTATCCTAAACACATTTATTAATCTGTCCCAAAAACATTGTTTTGAACATTATTAAGCAGGGCAAATGAAATGTTTCATATAGGAATCTGGCACATTATTTTTTGAGGAATAAAGGTAATATGTTAGTAGTGAGTGCCTGTACATACAAACCTTTGTACTGACAAATTTATCTGCTGCAGATTAATTTTTTAAGTTGTCAGGCTCTCTTGCTGGATTAATGTAAACTGCTTTGTTTGCAGGGTTTATTGTCATCCCAAAACCAGGCCAATTCTCCAAGTGGAACTGTAGTATAGCCATCACACTACTGCTAGCGAATCTTTGAACACAGGACAAGAAGTAATGACAGTGGAACCAGGAGCTGTTCTTCATGCAGAGAGCATCAGAAATTATAAAATGGCAGAGTGTAAACTTGGAATTATGTGAATCACATAATACTTTGCAAAAGAATAATGTAATGAATTCTTAGTATGGCTAATACTTCTAGGCTGCTCACCCAAAGAAGAATTTTCCTTTTAAAAAAGAAATGCTTCATTTGGTGTTGCAGTAAAAATTATTTTTTTCTCAGTTTTCTTTATACTTTTCAAGTTCGGTGTAATTTAATCTATATATATATATAGAGAGAGAGAGAGAGAAAGATGTGTAAAATAAAGTATGTTTCTTAAATCCAAGTAAGTTCAATGGTTATATAAATTAGTACTTCACCCTTGTTTGTTTTTGCACTGATTTTTTTTAACCAGAGATGGTTAGAAGACAGCCTGGAATGCACTCATGGAAAACGAAAGTCATTACTTTCTGGCTTAAAAATGTAATTCAGGAAGATGGATGCTGCAATCATAGGTTTTTTTTTAATTAAAATAAAATTGTTTGCACTTAAATAGTTTAATGCTAGTAGAGAATTACTTTAAAATGGGTATTCAGACACCCAGAAAAGCTATGTTGTGGAGAAAAGATATCCTTTGTATCCATGAAACATTTATTTTAATATTGTTTCCAATTGCAATCAGCTCTGTATTATATGTATAAATGTAATTCAGTGATGGGGAGGAAAATGGATCAGTACACTAGTAATTTTCATCATCTAAAAGATATTTCTAATTCTGAAAATACATATTAAACTATCTTGAATATGCAGTTTTGTTTACGTTCTGTTTTAAATTGGATCAATTTTGATGTAATCAATCTTTTGAATTAAATGTTGGGTACAGAAACACACTCTAATCCTTGTAGAACACATTCCTTTTTATTAAAACTTTTCGCATCAGGAACACTTTCATATTTAATGTCACTTAATTGGATTAGGGAAATGAAATTAGAAAATTTCACCTGCACTTCTTCCTAATACAATTTACCTCGGAATACATTTTCCAGACATTAAAAACCAATATTTACTAAAATAGGAGCCTCAGATTTTTGCAGTATAGTGATTTCTTCTGATGCCTTTTAATAGTTGCATTTTAGTGCAGTTTAATACTGTACTTGTCTAAAAATTAGAAGTTTTAATCTTAATTGTTGAATTGAATTGACTTTCAAGCTAGTGCTTCTTATGTAGACAACTGTAATAGTGTAGTAGGTGCATACACTTTAATTTTTACAATCTAAAATTAGGTACTAAAATAGTGGAGTAGATTGTATTTTAGAACAACTTGCTGTGCTAAAAAAATCAGATGTCCTTGCTATCAATTTAAAGTTTGAGGTAGATATATCCAAGTATTTTCATAATCTAGTGCTACTTGATAGTGGTTGATACTAAATTGATTTTTATTAGCAAAACAGGCCATTTCATCCCTTCCAGTATTTTCTGCAAGGGGGTGAAGAATGCGCTACTCTAGATCAAAATCCAGCAGAAAGGGTGATTGAGATGATATGGTGACATCTCACTTCCTCTGCCCTGCTTAAGCCCCTTCCGACTCTATTGTTGGGCTGCTTCTGAACTTTGCAGATGTGCAGGTAGGTGGTGATATAAGCAACAGCCTTCTTAGCCCTGCTCTGGGATTCATATCCTTCAAAATGGAAGGACTTTCCAAAAGTCAATTTAATGCTGATACTGAAGGCATGATCTGGGCCTAAATTACCAACAAACTTTATCCCAGGTTCCAACAACATCTTTGTTTAAAATTTATAGTTGGATAGAATTTTCTTTAATCACTAATACTCTACTGTCATTTTAGAATAAACTACATAATTATACATAGAATGATAGAGTTAGAAGGGACTACGAGGCTCATCTAGTCTAACTTGCCAAGAAAGCAGGTTTGTTGTGTCTAAACCATCCAAGACCAATTGCTATCCAGCCTCCTTTTGAAAGCCTCTATGAAGGAGCTTCCACAACCCTAGGCAATCTGTTGCATTGTCCTATTGTTAGGAAGTTTTTCTTGAGATTTAGTCTAAATCTGTTTGCAGCACAAGAGAAGCTCAAACTTTAGCAAGCCTCATGTGGTTCTACATACCAGTTTTATAAAAGTTAAAGCCTCACTCCTGCTCCCACTGAAGATAAATTTTGCTGTTTACTTCAATGGAAGAATCATCAGACCTGTGATTTATGCAGTTCAGGTTTATTTAATCCTTGAATATAAACAAACCAGGTTGAAAATGTCAATTTAACAATCATTAAAATTCTAATTTTACCTTCCTTATTTAAATGTCTCCAAATTTGATTTAGGTAAATATGGAAATAGTGAGACACTTGGTTGCAATATATTTTAAATTCTTAAACTGATTTTTAAACATACAGTAGAGACAGATTGAGTATCCTATTACCAAATGCTCTGAGCCAGTCACCTCCTGGGTTGTATTCAGATCACTAACCAAATTAGAAAAGACACAGGTTGTTACCGTCTGACAACCATTCACTGGTCTATGTAAAATGGGCTGGTCTGTGGATAGCTTTCTTTATCATGACACATTGATTGGCACCATTGGCATAGAAACAAAGCACTGAATAGAAACCAATTTTCTGTCCATCTTCTGTAATAAGGGTTAAAAGTACTTTGTTTAGAAGAAACTCCTCCTTCCCCATGTTTAGAAACTTCCATGGCTGCACCCAAGTCATAAATTCTTTTGCTAAATAGACTTCATTTCTTGGTTTTGTTATTCCCGCACCTTTTACAAGTCTTCTAGGTAAGAAGTAGACTTGAAAATATCACCCTTTCCCTAAATATATTTTTATTGTGACCATGTTCTGTGAACACAACAAGCACTTAAAAGAAGGGTGTCAGTCTGTCCTGTTTTCAAGCTGTAAGACTCATACTTGAATGAAATTGATTATCATTTTGTCTCAAAACAAGCTTAGAGAAGCAAAGTAACTAGAACAAACAGTTTAAATACTATATTGTTGGGTCAAGTAATTGAAAAAATCGATGTCCAAAAGAACTATTTACATGTAATTTTAAAAAATCCTATGGGGAGTATGAAAATGAATTGGCTTTCCACCTAACCATTGCAGCATTGGGCTACTTGCCTGAGAATTTGAAAGTGAAATTGACTAGAAATCATAGATGAGGATAGACTAGGTAGTTTTAAACTGACATGCAAAAAAGTAAACAGCATAAATACAGTCACTTTTTAATTTGTCCTATTGCCCTATTCCAAGTGCTCTGGTATTCAGAATATTATTCTACATTTGCATGTAGAGACAACTAGTCTTAAACCTGAAATATTGAATATAGTTCGAACGACGAAAGGAATTCTTCAGTGAAAGTGCGGTCACTTGAAAAAATCTATCTACTTAAGACCTTATTCAGCAAAATACTTATGAGCATATTTAATTTGAAGAGACTGGAGCATGTGCTTAATTTTAAGCACATACTTGGGTAATCAGTCCCTGCTCAACAAAGCACTCGTCACTCTCTTACCATGGAAGGAACCCAGTCCTGCATGCCTCATTCAGAATGATCCCAGGAAATACGCCCTTTACAAATCTGCCTTTTAACAACAACCCTCAAAGTTTTGACAGATCAATATTTGAACTCTGTAAGTAGACTGGCATTCTTAAGTCAGATCATGCATCTTCTGGGTGTACATGTTCATCCTCTAGTGTGGATAATTGGTATACAATACAAAAACACAGCAAGCCCTAACATTGCACAATAAAAACAGTGAATATCCTATTTTGATTATTTTGTATTTTGCATAAGTTGTGATATAATTTAAAATATTTCAATGTTTATATAGTGTATTGATCAGAACAAGACATTCCTAAAATTTTAGGAAACAAAAAAAATCCCAAAATTTTTAAACAGGAGGAGAAAATACATCATTGCATATTGAACACAAGTCCTTTTTTGCACTAAAGCAAACTGATTGCTGCGTGAGAGGAAATTATAGCATGGCTTTGCTTGGCAAGGTTACTCTATAAAATGGCATTGTGGGGTTCCATGTTTCTCAGTTAATTCCCAATTTGCTTATTTTACAATTGAAGATTTTTCTAACTCCTAGCCTGACAAGCTCAAGCTGGGTTTCCCTAAATGTTAGCACCCTTCGTAAAGGTTCTGCAGGCCCAAGTATGCCCTCATTAACTTTATGCAATCCCCAGTGCTTTCAGGGTTTACAGTGACATAATGGACTCTATTTGGAATTTAGTAAATAGTTCTAGAAATAGAATCGAGCTCCCATTGTTGGCTGTATTGGTTCTGGGGGTCTAAAAAGAAGTAAAAGCAGAGTGTAGTATATGACAATACACAAACAAAAAGGTGCATTTTTACATATATTCAAATCTGAAGAGACTACACTTAAATTTTCATACTTGGAAATATGTCACTTCTGATAACTGGTATTCATGCTAAAGCTAGTGATTGCCACTCTGCCACATTGACAAATTGGTGAAAATGAGAATTTTGCATCTGAACAAAATGAACAAGATTGGACTTTTATATAGATGAGTCCTTTTTTAAAAAGCTGCATATTAAATTGTCAGAAGTAAAACTAATGGCTTGCACAACTCTCTGTATGTTAATACAAATTCCAGGTAGACAAATGAAGGCAACTGCCATGCATATGAAATTAAATAAAACTGTTTAAAGATTAACTAACAAATCAATGTTGTATGAGTTTTATTAGTGCTGTAGATAACTCAGGTAGCTAATTTGTTAGCTTCCTCAGTTGAAACTTCTGATGTTTGTAAAGCACTGTATCTATTTCATAACTGCCCTTTGGGATATGTGTTACTTAAGCAGCTATTTTTCAGCAGGCCCTGCCTACTTTTTCTGGTGGTTATAGTCAGGTAGGAGTTGTATATTTCACTTGCTCTATCCAGTAGAGTTAAGAATCACATTGGACTATCCTCTTCACTTAAATGCCCACTCCACACAGAAATAATGGTGTCAAAGATGGTGATGTTTTCATTGTTAAACTAGTAAGCTCACAGCATAAGTTTGAAACACTTTCTAAAGTCTGATGTGATAAAATTAAGTTCTCAAGGTGACATACTGTAGAGAGTGATTTTCTTAAGTTACTCTTCTTGGAAGTCATCTGCCTCTAGTTTGGCTTTTTCAAACAGTTTCCTTGAATAATGTTTAGGGCAGTGTTTTTTCATCCTGTGGTCTCTGTACTCCTGGGGGTCTGCAGACTAAGATTTGCAAAGGGGTCTGCACTTCCATTTGAAATTTTTTAGGAGTCCACAAATGAAAAAAGGTTGAAAACTACTGATGTAGGGTGTCCTAACAAGTTAGTCTGTTTCAAAATGCACAACGTAAGTAACAAACCTACTATGAGATAGTCATGAAAGCAGTTTGTTTTTTGGCATACTTCTCATTTGTAATAATGCTTAGCTGTGAGGTATAATAGTAAAACCTCCATACAGATAATTTCCTGTAAAATTCCATGTTTTTGTTTGGAATGGGAGTGTTACATGAAAGTAGGTGGTTTACTTGAATTATTTAGAATCACCTTGAGAAAAAACAGCTCTTGGGAAACAATCAGATGAAATTAACTTGATCTGACACTAGTAGATTGCTGCTGTGAACTCTGATCTACAGCATGAGCTTGAAAGAGTAGGACAGATGTAAGACTTTTAGAACCTGGAGAGACTGTGCTGTTCATGTCAAATAGTGATCAACTTTATTTTTCAATTTGATCTTCTAATGAGCAGCCTGTAGTGAAATTTTGCAGCAGATCAAATGTTCTGGGGACTTGTATCCATCACTCTACTGAACAAGACTGTCCAGTGTATTCATCAAACAAGATAAGCTCATCAACTTTTAGACTGTTAATGCTCCCGCAGGGTTGGCCTGTTGCTACTCTAGTTTTTAGATAGGCTTCATTTCCTTGCTCTAAACATATACCTAAAGCCCTTTATCTTTAATGGAGAACACAAGTGCCTCTGACACTTCTGCATTCTTTCAATCTGACTTGAATGCCTGACAGGAAGGTCACCCAGCTACTATAGTATAGTACAGGGGTAGGCAACCTGTGGCACACGAGCTGATTTTCAGTGGCACTCACAGTGCCCAGGTCCTGGCCACCGGTCTGGGGGGCTCTGCATTTTAATTTAATTTTAAATGAAGCATCTTAAACATTTTAAAAACCTGATTTACTTTACATACAATAGTTTAGTTATATATTATAGAGAGAGACCTTCTAAAAATGTTAAAATGTATTACTGGCATGCAAAACCTTAAATTAGAGTGAATAAATGAAGACTCGGCACAGCACTGCTGAAAGGTTGCTGACCCCTGGTGTAGTATCTTGCAATATTTATTTTTTTTGCTCCTGCTCCCTCACAACATTGAAGATTTGCCAGGAATCTTGTATTTCTCAGCTCCTTCTTTGGAAAACTAATGTAACAGCTTCCATCCCACAAAAGACATCTGATCCCAAACCTCTGTCCCAAATTTCTAAAGATAAGGAATAGTTGGCTACTGTTGTACCACAGATATGGATCTCTCTGTCTTCCATTTCCTCAACACCAGTGTTGTACCCATGTAAACACACAGCACAGGTACTCATCCAGATACTGTTGAACTACTCTTCTTCAAACTAAATTATGGGTATTTTCTACTTGCACCTCTCTATCATCCTAAATCACTTCAAACCCTTTCTTATTTGCCAGTTCATTAGGTTTTCATGTTTATGAAAGGTGACTGATACAGTTCCTGGGGTAAGTCCACTATCCAAGCCAGTGGTATATGGTGGTTGGCAGCACTGCAAGCAACCCCACAGATTCCCACTCTTGGGCCTCGCCCCTATCCTACATTCTATAGAAATGCTTCCAGGGCTGAGAAAGTATTTACCTGTTGAATAAGAACTGGAGTAAGGAACACATCTCACAGGCCAGCAAACAGCCATGAAATAATGATGTGGGTAGTGATCAGGTCAAATGTAAACTGGGGGCCAAACAGTGGGACTCCATGTTCCATGACCAGTACTCTTAGCCATACACCCTGCCATGCAATGAATTTGAGAGAACTGGCCTATGTCAGAACATATTACACTTTGAAAATTGGCTTTCCATGATATCTAGCTCTTACATGGCATGTTCACCAGTAGACCTCAGAGCTTTACAAAGGAAGTATGTACCATAGCCCCACTTTAGAGATCAGGAAACTGATGCACAAGAAGGTAAAGTGAGTTGTTCAAGATCACCTACTAGACCAGCAGGAGAGCTGGGAACAGAACCCAGCTCTGAGTCGTAGTGCAGTGCTCTATGCACTAGGCCACATAATCGTAGAAGACTTAGTAGGTTTTTTTTTTTAAATGTACACGTCTACCTCCATATAACGCTGTCCTTGGGAGCCAAAAAATCTTACTGTGTTATAGGTGAAACTGTGTTATACTGAATTTGCTTTGATCCACCGGAGTGTGCAGCTCCCCCCCCTCACTGCGTCACTGCATTATATCCACATTTGTATTATATCGAGGTAGCAGTGTATCACTGCCAAACTCTCTTCTGACATCTATGTGGTTAGTAGAGAGAATGACACATGCTGAGATTTTAATGAAAAATAAAGTTAGTCACAGCATCTTATTTTCAAAGTGAGACGTGTTGATTTTATAACAGCCTAACTTTCAAATACCAAACAACTTGTGAAAAAAATTCTGGAAGTTAGGGCAAACTACAGCACCATTTTAGCTGTATGTAGACTGATTTGCTTAGGTCAGGTCTACACTACAAACTTACATCAGTATAACTGTGTTGTTCAGGGGGTGTGAAAAATCCACACTCAAGTGACATAGTTATACTGAGCTACTGGCTGGCATAGACAGTGCTATGTTGATGGGAGAGCTTCTGTTGACATAATCTACCTCTGCAAGAGTTGGTAGCTAACTACGCTGATAGGAGAAGCTCTCCCCTCTCCCGTCAGCGTAGTAGCATCTTCATTAAAGTGCTACAGTGACATAGCTGCACTCGTGCAGCTGCAGTGCTGTACATGCAGACAAGCACTGCACTGAGTCTGACTGGATTTAATTTATCTTCACATTTCATGTCCTTTTATGAGAAAGCTGGGTGTAGTTTGGCTTATGTTTTTTTCTAATAAAGTGACCAACCATCTAGTGCTAACAGTGCCATTCTACTTCCTATAAGCAATAAGGCAACAAAGATTTAGGGTGACCAGCACACTCCTTACTACCAAACAACAATTACCTAAGAATTAGTTACCCACACAGACCATTACGTTCTAAAACAATGTATACATTAACAAATGAAGCCTGTAAGGTCCACGCATTTCCTGGGCATTAAAACTGCACCATCGCTGTGAGGCCTAAAGGCAACACCTTGATGAGAAGCCTACTGCCCCGACACATGAGCTGTTGGGATTTCTACCAGGGTGCTGTTCCTGGATCTTGACTAATGGCTCCATTGTTTGTATTGAACTTTAGCTAGTTGATGTCTGATAAAACATGGGGAAAAGAGGTCTTCACTACTCTACATCTCTCCGGGGACTACTCTACATCACAAAGGCTATCGCGTATGGTGTAGCTATACTTACAAAGCCCCGTACTGGAGATGTAGTGCCTACTCAGCAAAAGGAGTTCTTTTGGCAGTATAGTTAAACCGCCTGCCCCGAACATAAGCTATACTGGCAAAAGGACTCCTCTTGTCAGTATAAGATGTGTCTACAGGGGGAACGGTAGGGGGGGTGGTTTAACTATATTGATTAGGGGGTGGGATTCTCCCCTCTGCCCCACTCTCCTACCTGACATAACTATGCTGGCAAAGCTTTCTAGTGTAGACTGGGTCTGGGGTGTTCTCCCATCAACTCCAATGAGTGCCTCAGCAGCACCAACATGAAGTGACTTAAGTTTAACTGCTGTCCACTAAGTTCTGACTAGCAGCTGTAAAACTGACTGGGCTCTTAATGATTTCACTCTGCTGCAGCCTGGAAAAGCTCTGAAGAGCAGCAGAGGCACTGGAGCGGTTTTTCAAACAGGAAGACATCCATTAATTTTCCAGATGTGAACAGCGTAACTTTTACAACCATAAAGGCTAGACTCTTTTTTAAGTGCACAGCTCATTATACAGAAATTATCTTAAGTACCTCCATATATGTCAGGAAAAGCTTCCCACTTAGGAATATCCAGAACTTGAAAAATCCAGTCCTAACATAGCTATAAGATATCTTCCATAGCTGAACTCCATTTGGTTCTGAAATTGTAAAGCCACTTTGTAACTGACAATTTTCCTTCTTACTAGGATACTGAAGTTTAAAAATCAAACACACTGAACTCTTAGTCATTACCTTAAATGGTATCCCTCTGCTACAATGACCAAAATGCTATTTCTGAATTTTGTTGGCTTCTACAGCACAAAAAGCTGAGAACCTTATTAAATGAGTGCCTATAATTTGTGAAATGTGAAAAAGTGGTCTAAATCTACCACTATTTCAACCAACTAACTGCAAAACCATCAGACTCAGTAAAGCTTTTGATTAATACAAAAGCATGGTTTAAGAAAGAAAAGGACACAAATGATAAAGATAGATTTGCTTATGAATCAGATATGTAACTGTACAGCTATCAGAGGGGTAGCTGTGTTAGTCTGGATCTGTAAAAGCAGCAAAGAATCCTGTGGCACCTTATATATCGACTAACAGACGTTTTGCAGCATGAGCTTTCGTGGGTGAATACCCACTTCGTCGGATGCAACTATCCTTTGCATATACAAGTAATTAAAACTATTTAATTTTACTAAAATCAGGTGTTTCTCAAATTATATCATAATCCATAAAATATTAACAAGACGAGCTTTGAAACTATCAACCTAATACAGGAGGTAATTATTTTCCAACATTGTCTACGCAACTAACATTTTCATCTGTTAAAAAGGTACAAAATGAACAGATCAAGTTTAACAAGTCTTAAATAACATCATAAACTATTTTGTATATAATATAAAACTTAATTACAAAATGTCATTCCTCCAACTAAAATCCTAAATTATCCATTTTTGTTTTTAAAAAATTAAAAAAGCGAATTTGTTTAAAGGGGTTCAAGTATAAAGTGCATTTTGAGCTGCCAAAATGGTGCTTAGATAAATATTGATACCGTTCAGAAATAAAGTACCAAAGTGCTAATAGTCTTGTAGTGTTTTCCTGCAGCATTTCAGGGAAACAAAATATAAGGCACTGTTGCTTTCGGTGTACCTTTGACAATAATATAGAAAGCATGGTTGAATCTGTTTCACTGTATACTCCTGCTTTTCCTTACATTCCAAATATTTGACAAGCTGGTCAATATCCTCCACCTCTTCTTTCTATAGTGGGTAAGTGGTATTGTTTCATAGAAGACTTAAGCTCCTTCTGTTTTTCAGACTGTTGAAAAAATGATACAAGTTTGAAATATGGTCAGTAATACATGTATATTTATTTGCTGTGTATAACTGAATAAGCAAGTTAAAGTTTACTACCTTGTGATTTGTCCCAATATATTTAATAGGTTGTAACACAGGGACTTCACCATTTGTTGCAGGTGTAGTAAAAACCGAATGAAATGAAGGACTAGGATAAGAAGTCAACTTGGTTACTCCAGAAACATTCAGTTTTGGCAATTCTATTGCATAGGAAGGTCCATGATGTCTTACTGGATTCTCCTGGGTTTTCCTAAGAGAGTGCTTTTAAAATAAAGATAAGTTTCAATCTGCTGACAGTGACATTTTTCTTAAACAGGATACAATAAAAAAACAGAACTTTCATCCCCCAGAAAACTAACCTACCAAAGCTCCATTTCAGCTGAATTCTTAAGCACCCCCCCCCTTAATGATGATTATTTATAACTACCTGCACGTTTTCATTTTGTGGTTTTCCCCAAGCATCTGTGTACAAACCCCATTTCAACCAACTCCCAACAGTTGAATTAGTGGAACAAATGGCTGCTAATGAGAAAAGGACTCGTACTTTAAAGGTGACCTATAGAAGAAAATTGGGCTTGTGAATTTTTTTGTTGCTAATTTATGATGTGTGTTTAACCAAAAAGCTGCGTGTATATCAACTACAGAGACTTGAAGAAGAGCTCTGAGAAGCTTGAAAGCTTCTCTGTTCCACCAACAGAAGTTGGTCTAATAAAAGGTATTAACTCACCTATCTTGTCTCTGTCAACAACAACAAAATCTATCTTAAATTAGTAAAGTCAAGTCCTGTTTTGCTGCAGGTCTCAGTTGGAGGACCCAGAGATGTGGATTAGGAACTTGGCATTTGGATGAAGGGATGGAGAAGTGGAATCATTTTGGAGTTAGTTTAGATAAGAATAAACAAAAAAAAGTTTAACAGTCTACATATAAATCTCTTCTCTAAGCGACGCTTCATAGCCTTGGCTTCTAATGTTACTTTAGTTCTCCAGTTATCTATAGTCTTCCAGGAAAAACAAGGTAGACAAGACCAAAATTTCCAATGTACATTAATAGAAATTAAAAAAATTATTGGTCCTTTATAATGTATACAAAAGGCAAAAAGGCACAAAGCTATCAGCAAGACTTACTACCACTATCTAATTAAGGGACTATGGCAAACCTTTAGGCCCTGACCCCTGCCTTTCAATAGGATTTTGCACAGGTGCTGAAGTCTGTGCCAGCAGATTCCTTTACAGGACTGGAACCTTAGTTTACCTCAGGAATAAAACCATGCAGTGACCAAGTGACTTTGGTTATGTATCTAAACTTGACCTATCTGATTATATGCATCTAATGTACATTTGTTTATGTATCTAAACTAGACATTACAAATGACTATTTAAATAGGCTGCATGTTCTCCAGTTTGATTTAAATATTACCTGCCTATTAACATCCTTTGGAATACACCACAAGTTGATAGATTCTTGTCCCACTATGTTTTCTGCTAATCTCATTTTTCTGTCCATGGTTACAGCTTGCTTCTCTGCTGTTCTGAAAAGAGTGAACAAAAAGTCAAATAATACCCCTTCACTTGAAATCTGGAGTCCAGTAGGATAGTAAAGATAAACTGCCATATGAATTTTACTTCTCAGTTGTTTTATGCAGTAAATAAAGAAAACTGCAGGTATGGTTATTTGCAAGGCGACTGTAACCTAATAAATTCAGGGTTTACTTTAGACCAAGTTCCTTTCTCCACAATCCACTGTGCAATTCGAGATCTAACTTTAAAATCCTGTATTGAAAGTGTAAACTTACCTCAGCTCTTGAAAATAAGGATGATGTAGTGCTTGGTGGGCACCAATTCTCTGATCAGGATCGTATTCTATCATCGCATACATAAGGGAGAGGCTCTTGGGGGAGATATTAGGCACATGTGGAGATAGTCCTGTCCCTTTTTTAAAGGGGAAATCAAAACTCATAGCTCTTGACCTGTGTTAAACCCAGTAATAGAGCAACACTTATCATTCATGTAAACTGCCTCCAAATATTAAACTTACTGAAAAATACCTAAAAGGTCAATCTAATCTGACTAGGGACAGTAATTAATCACTATGTTTTTGAAAAGGGAAGTAATTAAGAAGCACTGAAATGACAGAATTTCCTTCCTTATAAAATTATCACTGACATGCTAGCTGGTGCAGAGGTAAACTGCCAGGTGAGACCTAGAATACAGTTTTGATTTTCTCTCATCTGCCTGGGAGCATCACAAAGGAACCGCCTCTGGGTAGGGAGAGAACCCCAATCTGGCAACTAGTATGAAGCAGCATTACATTTGTGGAGGAGGAAAGTCCCCTTGACCACAAAGTTTGTGCAGCAATGGTTCAGCTGGTATAGACTGCAGGACACAAATCCCTGATGTGGGTAAGAAAAAACTGCTCAAGTTTCCTTCCCCCTCAACTTAAAATCTCGTGAGATCAGAAAATTGCATTTAGGAAATACACTTAAGACAGACTTAAGTATTTACATATTAATTAATATTAAGGTATTTGACAATGACTATATTTAGATTTAAGTGTTCACAATAAAAGAGCTGATTGTGAAAACTGCTAGATTATATAGCAGATTTCACTTATTTAGATTAATAAATATGGGAGTGTACTACATACTTACTGTTTGAATTTATTAAGAGTTTTCTTAGCAGGGGTGCCTAGAATATCATGGATTTTTGATATTTGGTCCAATTCATTAGATCCAGGAAAGAGAGGGTGGAAACTGAAAGATAAGAAATAAAATTGGCAATACTAAAAGTGATTTAAACTAGTTCTAATGGAATGACTGCCACTATGTGGTGCTCTGAAAACTGACAGATTGTTTTCAGACTGCATTTCATACCGGTCAGCAATAGGAGAGCAATGTGTTAGATTATGGCCCACACTTCTGGTGGGAATGGGCAAATCAGTTCAGGCAAAAGAACAGTCTCTAACCTGATCTGCCTCCACTCCCACAATCTGTTTACAACAGAGTTTAGACATTCTTTGGCATTCACATGGAGTATACTTATTTGCAGAGTTTTAAAGCTCAGCTGGTTTTTATGGGGATGAAAGTGTGACATTTTATAAGAGAGTACTGTAGAGTTAGTTCATTTGGGATCAGTTTTATTTTGTGGGAGAAAGGACACATTTGGGTTTTGTGTGTGTCAACTGGCCTCTGCCCAACATAAAATTAGTTATTTCTATTAGTTAGCAAGTGGCCAAAGCAGAAGGGCTGCCAGTTGTGGCAGTTGTGGCAGGAGCAATAGCAGCTGTATGTCCTTGGTGAAGGAGGAGAGAGAATCAAAAATGCTGCCACTGCTCACTGCATACCAAACAAGGAGGTGACAGTATGGGAAGAGGACAGAGCAGAACTGTTGCCATTGCTACGGCACACAGGCCAAGTGGAGGAGAGGGAAGAGGAGGAGAGCCTCACAGATCAGCTGCCTTTTCCAGAGCACAAGGATGTTCAGGAAATATTCACTGGCTTTTATAACTATTTTCATGAATTATAATAATAATGGAAATTACAGAGACTCTCTCCAGTTCTATTATTTCTTGCACACTTGCAGATCTCAATCAGCTGAACAAATTTTATTATAGCTTTCCCCAAACTCACTTTTGCATAGAGTCAAACTGTAAGGTCTGTTTTTTTTTCACAAAACAGTCTGTAGAAAATGGGGTTTAACAAACTTTTACAAATTAAATTGCAGAGTTGACTCATGTGACTGATTTCCTCTGCTGTTGCAAAAGAGTAAATCAGCAGAGGAGGAAAAAATATTAACTTCTCAAATGTACTATCAAAACTGAGGACTGCTATGCTCATGACAACAATGGTATGTTTACACTGCCATTGAAAGTGTGACTGTAGAACAGGAAGGCATCCCCTGCTAGCTTTAATTTATCTAGCACTAGTAATAATAGTAGTGAAGACATGGCAGCATAGGCTAGCAGCCAGAGTACAAGCTGCCTGGAGAGCCTGGTATGTACCTGGGTTGCTACCCCATGCTGCCATGTCTACTCTACTATTGTTACACCACATGTACTAGATAGATTAAAAATAGTATTGGTAGGATACAATCATATCTCACTTGCAGTGTCAGCACAGAATCAGAGAAATGTAGGGCTCGAAGGGACCTTGAAAGGTCATCAACTCCATCCCCTGTGCTGAGACAGGACGAAGTAAACCTAGACTATCCCTGACTGGTGTTTGTTTAACCTGCTCTTGTAAACCTCCAGTGATGGGGATTTCACAACCTCCATTGGAAGCCTATTCCAGAATTTAATTACCCTAATAATTAGAAAGTTATTCCTAATATCTAACCTTAATCTCCCCTGCAGCAAATTAAACTGGTTACTTCTTGTCCTACTCTCAGTGGACACCAAAAACAATGGAGCCCCATCCTTTTTATAACAGCCCTTAATGTAGTTGAAGACTGGTATCAGATGTTTCTCCCCCACCCCTACCCAGTCGTGTTTCTCAAGACTAAACATGCCCAGTTTTTTTTAACCTTTCCTCATAAGTCAGGTTTTCTAAACCTTTTATCATTGTTGTTGCTCTCCTCTGGACTTTCTCCAATTTGACCACATCTCTCCTAAAGGGTGGTGCACAGAACTGGACAAAGTACTCTAGCTGAGGCCTCACTAGTGCTGAGTAGAGAGAGACAATTAGCTCCCGTGTCTTACGTATAACACTACTGTTAATACACAGCAGAATGATAATAGCTTTTTTCACAATTGCATCATATTGTTGATCCACTATACCCCACAGATCCTTTTCAGCAGTACGACCATCTAACCAATTATTCCCTATTCTGTATTTGTGCATTTGATTCTTCCTTCCTAAGTGTAGTACTTTGCAATTATATTGAATTTTATCTTGTTGATTTCAGACCAGTTCTCCATTTTGTCAAGTGGTGAATTCTAATCCTATACTCCAAAGGGCTTGCAACCTCTCCCAGCTTAGTGTCATCTGCAGATTTTATAAGCATACTCTCCACTCCATTATCCAAGTCATTAATGAAACTACTGAATAGTACCAGACTCAGGACTGACCATTGCTGGCTACTCCTGGGAGTATACCCCCAGTGAGCCATGCAGGACTCAGTGAGGAAAGGAAGAAAAAAAAATCACTGTTTCCCAAACTAAAAAATATTCAATCATGAAGTTATTCAATCATGAAAAATATTACAAAAAATAAAACATTTAGGAGGAATTAATTACATAAAGGCATGTGACAATCTTACTTTCTGTTAAGCATCCAGCTAATTTATTGTTAATCTGCTATTATGTGTGTTTGGTGCCAGACAAGACAGGATCTGTGCCTAACGTAACTTCCAGACTAGAGGCATGAAAGAGTTCTAGAAAACCATGGAAAACAACATTTATGCCCTTAACATAATATTACTCATGCCATGTGCTGATTACATAATGAGTTGATCCTCAACTTGGAGTTTCTTTGACATTGAATAAATCAGACTCTTAATTTCTTTCTGCTTAGCACTGTACCTTGTGATTTCATAGAAAACGCAGCCAGAGCTCCACATGTCCATTTTGTAGCTATAGTAGCCATCTGTGAGCAAACACTCAGGTGCTCGGTACCACCGTGTAGAGATATATTCTGTATATGGCTGCTTGGAATATACACTCCTACAAGATCCAAAGTCTCCTAACTTCAGGGTATCCTGCTGCGAAAACACCCCAGACAAACAAAACAAACAAACAAACTTATGTTGTCCAATAAATTAGAAAACAGTCAAATATTGAAGCAAAGGCAGGAAGCCTTCTGAAATACCTGAACCAGCCATTATAAATCTAATTATAGTTTGCTTTCAGGACTAACTTTTAGGGTTTTTTGTTTGTTTGTTTTTTAAGAAAAAAGAGGCGATTTGGAATGTCAAATTGCATGTCCGTGTTTAAATGTTATTAAAACCTATTCTCCAGCGACATTGAATGGGCCTATCAGTGAAGCATATCTCAGCTATGGTAAATGTTTCATTATAGTAACAAATTGTAAAAATGCCCTTTAAGTTGTAAGTGCCTCTGAAATTTAAGGCCATTTATGTCCCATAATACACACTAGTATCTTTCTGTACATTTTCACAAAAAATGTTAGAGATAACCATTAATAGTAAAATGTATTAGCTAGTCTTCAAAGGAAGGTTGCTAAAAGTGACATATTTACATGAGGTTATTTTCTTGGTGTTCTCATTTTTAGTAGTCACATGATAGATATTTTCCTGGCTTTTCTTTGTATTAGTTCCTCTTCCTCCTTCTGGTTTCATTTTGGGACACACTAAGGACTTTGAAACAGTAAAATCTATCCCATAAAAATAAATGCGCTGAATTCTGGCAACAAAACTAGTAAACAACTCTGGGAAATAGGCCTTCTGCCAGCATTTGATAGTTTTTAATACAGGAATCTTTCAAAAATAAAATCAACTTAAGGTCTCCTTGTGCAGTCGTGTGAACAACTTCTGCGGACCGTAGGAGTTAAGCATGGAGAGAGAGGGCTGAAGGGCTGATTCCCAACACTTGTTTCAAAAACAGCACAGAAAGGAAAAAGTTATTAATACATGAAAAAGTGAATTTGTTTGCTTTCAGACTTAGCTGCAAATCTTACATCTGAGCTACAGAACAAGAGAATCCATTTACGCTTTTATCCAATAGCAACAGAAAACATTTGTTCATTCACCATTCAAGGAGGGGAGGGCACAAGACTAAAGTTATATACCAGAGTCAACTCTCTCTAACTATGAAAATTATACCTCACACTTACAAAGATATACATTTCTCTGTTTATTCTGAGAAACTAGTGTATGTACTTACACTTTCAGATTAGTGATATTATCTCACAAGACTACTTACCTTTATTAATATATTTTCTGGTTTCACATCTCTATGAAATATTCCATTTCTGCATCAACATAAAAATACCAAAAAGAACAACGCAATGAAAGTATGAACATATTCACTATGTTTCTAATTATTTGTAGGCAATATTTAATTATAAGCATATGGCATACTTCTTGCAAGGTTGCTGCTGAATTTAGTGTCTTACCTGTGCATGTGATCAAGGGACTTGCATAACTGGTACATGTAGTTCATTATTTTTTTTTCAGGTAATGGCTTTCTCCTCCCTAGAATGTGGAACAGTCAAATGAAATTTCAAGTTGTACAAATGCTTTATATCAGTGAGTAAGTATACAATAGAAGTAACATCTACTTTTCAGCTTCTGATAATGAATCCATATTCCCTTCTTCATGAATAAGAAGAATTTGATTAACATTTTACACTTGTCATACAAAAATAACACCATTGCAATTAGCATTTCATTTGAACTGGAACATAAGGTGAAGACAGACAAATTTCAGAATACACCGGAATAGTCTGACAAGTGAATTTGACTGCCTATACATTGGCAGTTTTGGTATTGCATGATTTTTCATTGTGTAGGGAGGGATTCTGCTCCAGAGAACTTGTGGGTATTATGAATGGTAATCATATATCTATTTTCCCCCAATTGTATCATAGCAGAAATATTCCATTCCAAACATATTGGAAAGCCTCATTTCCTATGTAAGCACTAAAGTAATGATGCATAAGATTCAAGGTTTAGAAGGGATATAATCCTCTACAAGTGCACTGCCCAAAGTGTCTTATTCCCGTTTTGGTATGCAAATTACAGAACAACCTGTCCACTTCAGTGGGTGTTACTGACAGAGGTAAGACTGCTGACAAGCAAGACTACTCCATTTTTGTTTAGAGTCCTGAAGACATCTGATAATCACTTAGACTGTTTCCTTCTACAGGCCCTCTTGAGGCTTTGAGCTTTGCAGTAGTGCCTCTAAATAATGCTGAATTATTTATAATATCATTAGTAAGAAAAGAAAAGTAGCAAATTCCTTGGAAAACGTAGTGATTGTTTAAACAAGTTTTAAATTACTTCAAAGTTAAATATAGTCTAACAATTCATTAACTAAAACTAACTTTAGGTTATAATGCTAGTTACTTATATAGCCAAATATGTTATTGCAACCTTTGGATTTTCTACCTGTACTCATTCTTTGCCAAGTAGAACTGTTTGCCACATAAAAATAAATGTTATACCTAAAAGAGTAAGACAATAAGAATTCTTTTCTTTAATGGCATTTGTATGGTCCTGTGATGGGGCAGAGTGGCCCCGCACTGGTACCGCAGGGGTTAACCCTTCCTTCCTAGCAGAGGAAGCCACGCCCCGGAAACTCTGCTGGGCATGCTCCAGCTGGAGAACAGGTATAAAAGCCTGCAGAGCTGCTCCGCCTGGGCTGACTGCTGGAGGGGAAGGAGGAACACTGACAGCTCCCGAGGAGGGACAGCCTACGCACCAGGATCCGGAGGCCAGCCAAGCCGGGATGCACCCTGATGCCCAGATGGAGTACGTCACAGGAGGGGAACAGACCAGATGACCCCCCCGAAGCGGAGAACCTAGCGTTTATGGTAGGAAGTGACCCAGGGGAACTTTAGAGGCAAATGGCGTTAGAGCCGCACAGATGCTCAGCATGTTGCAGGCGGATCCCCGCCGAGCTGGTGGCAAGGGGAACTTGCCACTACCAGGGCCCTGGGTCGGGACCCAGTGGAGAGGGCGTGCCCAGGTCCCCCTACCACCATGGGAATCCTATGGACTCTGGCCGCTAGGCCCACTACCCCGACCAAGAGGTGATTGTGGGGAAGGAGGTCATTAGGCCGCAACCATCCGCCTAAAGAGAGACGGGTGTGTGAACTTGGGAGTGGCAAGATTCTGAGACCTCATCCCACCCCTGCCACAGAGGGGCGGTGCGGTGCCAGGCCTGCAACAGGTCCCCATTACTACAGTATCTGAGCACTTTCTCCCATTTGACAGATGATGAAACTGAAGCTTAGAGGTGAAATGGCTTTCCCAAGGTCACAAAAGAAGTCTACAGCTGAGCCAGCTACAGAACCAAGATTTCCAGATTCTCGGTCCAGTGCCTGAACCACAAGATGATTCATCCCCTTGTTGGTGTAAGAGTCTGCTGTAACATAGTTTTGTTTTAAGACTAACCTGCAATATTTTTTTTCAGAATTCTAGAGAATTTAAAATAAATAATCAGATCGGGTCCTAGTTTGCTTCTTGGATGTGTATAAAGGCCTGAAAACTTTCCTTTATTTGTTTTCTGATTTTTTATTTTTACCGTTAGGTATCAGGAATGTCGAATCTGGTCTTCCTTGATTTTGCTAGAGGACCTGTTGTACCTCTGATCATGTATATTGTGAGAACTCTCACCTTATTTGAAAGGGATGGGGTGTCAAATCTTTGACATGTTTAAAATTCCAAAATGTTAATTACTGAAGGTAATATGTATTAATAAAAACAATTTTAAACAGTATGACTGACTAAAGATTCCTTCCCCAATAAACTGCTTGCTTTCATTCTCTTGACCCTTGATGTTTCTAGTCTGATAATTCTACCCTTAGTCAACTATTCATAAATGCCTAAACCACTTAGGAATACAAATCACACGAAGTGACAGGCATTTCTCAAACTTCCACATTAGTTTCCCAGTCACCATAATCCATGTAGATTAGACAACAATGCTTAAACAGTGGTGCATTTACATTAGGGCTCTTAACAGTGCTTTCATCAGTGGAACTTAATTAGCGCTAGCAACAACGGGATTTTTTGAAAAACTTTCTTAGTGTAGACAAGGTTACAGAGTCTTCCACAACAGACAAACTCTGAATTACTAATGTTAAAAACAGAATTTTAAAAAAATGTAGGCATCTTCATAACAAGGCACAAGCTCAACTGTTTTTCCCTTTGCAAGTCACCTTTCAGGACTGAACCAATGCTCTTCAGCTTTCAGAATTACATTATAAAAGCTTAACTCAATAAATAATTATGAACAGAATCACAACAGGAAGATGTTACTTTGTATGTGGCTACGATGCACTTGTATCTATGGAATCTTCTCCAAATCTTAAGAGCCCTAACTTGCTTCCACTAAAGTCACTGGCAAAATTCCCATTGACTTCATTGGAATAAAGCTGGGTGTCTAGTTTGTAGATAGTGAATGAAGGCGCTATATGGCACTAAATATTCTATTCAGAACATAACTTTGTTAGGAAATTATGTCATAATTCTTTCCCCACTTGAGTAGTTTTAAAGACACTTTCAAAATAGTCCTAATCTATATAACCAATGTTAATATTTCCGTCAACCAGAATTTTTTCAGAAAAAAAAAATAGGATTAATTTTCAAGACCAGTGCCATTAAGGAACTGAATAAATGCTGTTTTCCTAAACATTGCTGTTCCCACACACCTGTTCCAATTAGAAATCTATTCTTAGCAAACCCATGCTTGAAAATTTTCTTCATTCCAAAACTTTGTACAGACCAGCTGGTTCTAGACATTTGCTTCCCCTCTTTCATTGTCTCCACTGATTTTAAAAAAGCCTTTTTGTAGTAGTTTTATGCCTTTCTCCAAATTTTATTTTGCAGGGTTCATAATTTTATTCAGAAAATTAAAGCATAATTAACACTAAAGAGATTGTAAAAGCAACAAAGAATCCTGTGGCACCTTATAGACTAACAGACGTTTTGCAGCATGAGCTTTCGTGGGTGAATACCCACTTCTAGATTGTTTACCGGTAGTAATACATATCTCTTCTGCACAGTGAAACAGTCTGAAATGTTCACTAGTTTGTGTGAGTGCACAGCTGTGGAGGTCTGCTCTCTGAGAAAGCATCAATAAAATAATATGTACAGCGGAGTAATATACAGATGAGCCATATGTTCCTTCTGCTTCAGAACACTACAGTTACAAAGGGAGATCTTTTTATTTAGTTGCAACTATCACCCAGCTAATACTCTCAAAGTTGTTGAATACTATACTTTTCAAAATTAAGAAGGATTAATTTATTTTCCAGTCCAACTGTGTGTTGGGAGCTTAACAGTGAACATTTTCTAGGTTTTAAAATGGCACGTCTCAAGTGTTGCTGGGTTTTGCAGGTGCCCTTTCTTTTTGGTGGCTCTGTTTGTGGCTATTGCTAGTTCAAAATCAGAATTTCCATCCATAGGAAATATTGGTATTTTGGCACATGTGTTTAATTGAGACAAAGTTGAAATATTTTTTCCACAGAACAGAAAGTTCCAAAACTATAGGCTTTCAGATATCTATTCTATTTGACACACACTTTCTTGTATAGCTTCCTAGAGCCATAAGTGTTTTCCCTCCCTCAAAACTATATCAAACAGCTCTTCTAACTCCCAACAAGCTGGCTCCATCTTAAACAGGGTTCCAAGGAAGCTGTGATTTGCATCATTTTGGTGACTAATGGGGTTGTATATAAAGTGGGAGTCAGCAAGCCCTGTGGGGATGAATGTTGTTGAAACCTGAGTGCCTGTGATGGAAGACCATTATTTTTATTTTAGTAACACCTACAGGCCCTAGCCACTGTATTAGGCTCTGTACAAACACAGTGAAGGGTGGTCCCTATTCACAAAGCTTGCCATCTAAATAGACTAGACAAGATAAAGGTTGGGAGAGGAAACAAGCATGGAATTGACATGACATGCCAAAAGCCAAGCAGCAGATCAGTGTCCGCTGGGAGCAGAATCCTGGACTCCAGTGCCCTATTGACAGGATCTAATGGCTTTGAAAGATTTTGTAGCTAAGGAGTTCTATGTCTTGTTCCCCTATGTAAGGAAAACAGACTCATTGCTGAAAGTACTGGAATTTTGTTAATTCCAATTGCAAGAAATATTTAATATGGTGGTTTTGTTTATTAAAATTACAGGTGTGAGCTTCACAGTTAAGCTGAACAATAAGTGACACAGCAAATGCTTCAGTCAGTTCTGAAGTACAAACCTAAACATTTTAATGTTTCAGAACTGAAGTAAGTATCGCTCAAATCTGTTTTCTGGAAGCAGAAAGTTTTGCTTATAATCCATCTGATTAATCCATTGTAAATGACAGCAGCTTACATTACTGACTCAGACTTACTAATAATACCACAAGTCTGAAGACTAGACTTATAATAAGGCTATTATTGATGTTTTAATAACAAAGACATGAGCTACTGCATGACTCAACTTTTACAATGACAAGCATAGTTAAACTACTTTTTGGCATTCTAATTTCAGCTTTTGATCTATGTATAGATAAGAAACAGGGTTATTCACTATTGTTAGAGGTCTGAAAGCATGGTCTCCTCAAAGCTAATAGGAACTTTTCTCTAGATTGTAACTCAGCATGCAATACTCTTATTTGCTTATTTGGGTTTTATAGCACCACATATCATACCCTGGGCACTTTGGCTTTTCTAGTGACTATTTTAAATTTTGAAATCACCCTGCACATTAAACTTCAATAACAACCTCCCTAGCCCCAGCCAGCAACCAGTATCCAGCTCTTAAAGTGTCTATGTGGCCTAGTCTACATAGTTATGCCAGTACAAAAAATGTTGGTTAGGGATGTGATTTTTCTTTAAACTGATATAGTTATACTAGTACAACCCCTTGTGTGGATGCACTTACACAAGTATAAAGGTGCCATAGACCAGTATAGCTTATTCCCTATCTCTTACATGAATAAACTACACTGATACAAGTGGGGAGGAATAGCTCAGTGGTTTGAGCATTGGCCTGCTAACCCCAGGATTGTGAGCTCAATCCTTGAGAGGGCCACTTAGAGATCTGGGGCAAAATCAGTACTTGGCCCTGCTAGTGAAGGCAGGGGGCTGGACTCAATGACCTTTTGGGGTCCCTTCCAGCTCTATGAGATAGGTATATCTCCATATATATATATATATATACCGGTACATACATACATACACACACACACTGCTATAACTGTGTCCACAGCATGCAGTACAACTTTTGTGTTTAGACAGTTCTAAAAATACATGACCAACACACTCTAGCTTTCCTCCACTTCAATTTACTGTCTTTAGTTACTGACAAATCATCCTACTGTCTTTTCCTGGAAACTCCTTCCATGGTCCTAATTCTTACACTGAAAAACAGTTGCTCTAGCATCAGAAGCTAGGAACTAATGCTTACAGACCATGAAGGTAGTTCCAGGTAGTAATGTGGCAGACTTCCTATATGGAGATAAGTTTAGCAGAAGCTGTAGAGGCTTCATGAGCCCTTCCTGAATAGACTAACCTTGGTTCTCAAACTTTATTATGTTTCAGCTAAAAGATTTGCTGCTTTCAAACAAAATGAGCACACGTTTCTTACCAGTAAACTGGTAATTTTTATAATGAAAATGTATAATGTCATGAAATACAAACTTTCCATGCTTTACAATCAGGGTGGTCTCCCTGTTTTCCTTTCAGGTTTGATCATGTATATTAACAGTGCTCTATAGAGTCACTACTCTGACTCATTTAAAAATAGACGTGTACACAAGTTTCTACATTAAAAATGTCTATATAGTATAGAAAACAGCTATAAAATAGTAGAAATGTCCCTAAAAATTGTACAATATACTCTTAACTGTCATACTATATAACCATTACATGAACAGCCAAGTGAAAAGTACGATTAATGCCACTTTATGGTCTGTGAAAGAGAGGATTTTGAATGACTCAAACATGCTCTACATACCTCTTATTAGCTCATAAATATTCATGTCCATAAGTTCACATATTAGTGCAAGAGAGCCAGATTTTCTGTCACTGAAGAAACAAACAGGTTTTTTTTCTGAGCAAGAAATAAAATATTTGCATTTGTACACAAAGTAGACAAAAAGTACTCCACTCAGCAAAAGAGTCAGTTTAATCATCAATATGGCAATTTGTAGTTTTCAGTTTCAACAAACCTTTACCTAGAGAAGCCTATTCAAATTGATTTATAATTTTAATTAACAATGGCATTTTTCCAAACTGTTTGCATCTGGCTCTCCAGGCAGGAAGTCTCTACAGCCTTCCAAGTACTGTATGGATTTTACTCTAAGTATGGCACAATGATGCAGTCTGGAAGCTCCCAATAAAATAGCACTAGCAAGACATAATATAGCCATAAAGTATACGCTAAAAATTGATAAGAGATACAAAAGCATTGTGCCATATCTGAAAATATTTAATAGCTGATCTGGGCCCAATATTGTTCAGTCTGGCCAAAATAAGTCACATTTTTAAATGAGTATGTCACTTTCTAAATTCTACATTTTGACAGTCGCAGTTTTCTATGATAGTGGATTCCCTGTAACTTGAAGTCTTTAAACCACGATTTGAGGACTTCACTAACTCAGCCAGAGGTTAGGAGTCTATTACAGGAGTGGGTGGGTGAGGTTCTGTGGCCTGCAATGTGCAGGAGATCAGACTAGATCAGTGGTCCCCAAACTTTTTACCTCACGCCACCTTTTATCCCTGTCTGCGGCCCCCACCAACCCCGGGGCCGGGAGTGCTACCAGGGCTCCAGGAGCGGGGGATGTGGATGGGGTAAGAGGGCTGAGGCTGGGGCCACAGCTGGAGGTGAGGGGGTTGGGAGGAAAAGACCAGGAGCAGAGCCCTGGGTGTGGGGCCAGTGGCCAGGGCTCTGGGGCCGGATATTGCTCCTCACCTGGGGGCTGGCCCGGGCACTAGCCACACCCCCCAAACATTCCTCCATACCTCCTTGTGCCCCACAATTTGGGAACCTCTGGACTAGATGATCATGATGGCCCTGGTCCCGTCTGACCTTAAAGTCTGAGAGTCTATATTGGGAATGACCTTCAGAATGGTAATTGTTGTCCATTTGTGCTTTTTCATTTTGCCTGTATGTATGTAATAGGAGCTGTGAAATGATTAAAAGCAGGACCCAGCCTATTCCACAATTGTGACATTCAAACATTTTACTCCAGAATCTGAGATTTTTTTTTTTTTAATGTTTAACCCTTGTGGTTGCAGAAAAACTTGTGAATACGAACAGAGAGTAAACTGATGCAGTGTTTCCTGTTTGACTCTGCAGGGAGCTGGAACATCTCCCCGAGAAGTGTGACCTACCTCATTAATCTCAAAACAGGGCCCCTGTGGACTTCACAATTCTGCTGATGAATAACTTTGATGTTTTTCCAAAATGCCATGGAATTCATCATGTTCCTGCTGGCAACCAACATTTTGTTTTATGTCTTCTTGCCCTGGTGGGACCTGTCTACAGATGCCTCTTCCTTTCCTAATAACAAGGTGTTAATTTGATTACAGTGCATGCTCCACTTGGGAGATGGGTTACTAAAGATGACTACTAGCTTCCCTCTTCTGGCACCTGTGGTGGGAAGTAAGTTCTAAGCTGGGTTGTTTGGATAACACTGCAAGAGCTAAGGCCCAGGGAATAGAAAAAGTCAGCCTGAAGAGCAAAGCGAAAAAAAATCCTTGAAAATAATAATTAACAAATGTTATGCCTGATTATTTTCAGCAATGAACCATAGTTCTGTGCAGTTGCATAGGGGAGAAGAGGATGAAGGTAATTATATGGCAATAGAATAAGTCAACTTTGCTACAGAATTTGGTCTATCTGTGCAACAGAGTACATGGAGCCTTCGAGGGTAGCATGAAGTCTCCTTCCCGTAAAACCAGAATATAAATGTGTTTATTAATTGCTTAAAATATCTCTTGTCCCAGGTCACCAGTTTTCCCATATTTTTAGTATAGACGTTGTAGTTCTGATGTTTTTGCAGCAATACACTCTAAAGAAACTGAAAAGTGCAATTTAGAACTGTATCATATCTTTGCCTAACAAGAGGCATGAGGGCATGGGAGAATCAGACAGATCTTCCAAAGATTTCCTTTTTGGTGGAATAAATAATTGGTTAAGTGCCTCCAAACTATCTTTTGTCTCCAAAAGCTACTGAAAAATTTTCAAATAGAGGGTATAGGAAGTAGGGGAAATAAATACACTGTACTTACAAAACCACCTCGTGTAACATAAGGATATTAGGATGTGGATTCAGTCGCCTCAGTGCTTGTATTTCTCGCAGACTATTCACTTGCTCGATACTAATGTGTAATTTAAAAAAGAAGTGAGAGTGGAAAACTAGTTTACAAGTTAGGAATTAGATTGTGACTAAGTCCCCACACAAGGGAGCAAGAACCTCCCCTCCTCTTATGTCCCTATGCAAGCTACCCAAATCTGGGGTTCGGGAATGCAGAAGGAATTGGGGAGTTAATTGCCTGGGGCAAGGAGTGGGGGGGGGGGAAATGGGTAATATCCTGGCTCCACTTCCCCTTCTTGCTGACCAGATTGGCTGACCCAGGAGAGGTGGGTAGTAATTTACTATTGGTGTAGACCAGAAGTAAATTACTACTCCGCAGCAGCAAGAAAGAAATCACAGAGGAATTGTTACTCAGAAGTGCGTCCAAGTCACAATAACTCCCACGGCTATTCCTGGGTTGGTGCAGCTTACAGCTAAAGACTATGCCTAAAGTCACAATCTAGCCCTGTGTAATCATTAGCGTTAAAACTCAATTTAAAATTAATAACCACTAGTGTGAAGAACTGAAACACACTATTTTACTAGCTACTTAAAACATAATATTTAATCATATCACTCATGCCTGGTACTCAATTAACCATTAGAAGTCCAAGCTACAGAAACCGTTGCGGGGGGAATTCATTTTATGGGGCTTCAATGGCCTTGCATGGACACTAGATATAGCAAATCACTACAGGATAAGCTTTTCCTTTCACAAGCTGATCAAGAGTTAGCCAAATGCCAAAATCCTCATGTTTCAACATGAAAATAAGAAAATTATCCTGTAATAGCAAGATCAATTTATATCACTATTACCTATAGCTATAAGTGAACATTCCAGTAAAAGTGTAACCTCTAGCCATTCGTAACTATCAGAGGGTCCAAGACCTAAGGGACAATTTAACGCATCATAGGGAAGATGTTCTCACAATCCCTCATAAATATGGGAATGCTGACCATCTAAGTGCAATGAGTTGAACACACTCAAAATTTCTTAATCTTATAACTAGTATTTATTTTTGTTAATTTGGTCTCAACTCTAGAGAGTCTGTTTTCTTTTTTAATAAGAAAAGAGACAAAACTAAAACAGATCTCTGAAAACTAACATGATTGAGACTGGATATGTTTTTGGTCTCAATGCTTAATGTTAGCTTTTCTGAATGGTCCCAAATAAAATGTGGAATTAAATGTTCCTACTTCTAATTCAAAACATGACCATAGTAAATTGATTTACACAATGAGGGTTATTTTCAGAACCAAAGTAGTACAAATTTCATTTTTGTTATTAATCAATTTCAATATACATTAAAAAAGGAAAATATATACTCAAAAGATGCTACTTCTGATCCTTTTTATATAAGTAACAACATGAAATGTCCTATATTTTAAGATAAATATGCAGAATTTGTCAAAAGTGTGTAACTAGATCTGAACTGCACATATTAATTTCTCTGATAAAAATCGATTGCTGCAATCTGTTTCACAAAATACACTGCCAGTTTCAACTATCTGTAAATAACAGTAATTTTACTTGGAGTACACTGTGCAAAACTTACTGACTCATCAATACCTTACCATCTAATAAGATTTAATCTTGATAAACAAAAATAAACTGATCATAACTTCAGTGAAACATAATGGAAGCCTGGTTTGTGTTAACAACAACAAAAAACCCCAAAACTCAGTACCAGCAAATTGCCATCTTTCCCAAATAAACTTCAGATATAGAGCTAATTAAACAAATTCTCAGTTTTTAATATTTCTAAAACTGATTAGCCAAGAAATTTGTGTGAGTATTCTAAACATTCTGGACCAAATACTGGGGTTGTAACCATCCTTCAAGTATAGTAGAAAGTTTATATTCAGTGGCCTTGGCCGATTAATTTTTTTTTCCATTTAAAGGAAAAGGATGGATTTGTGTTGGTAAACTCACTCTTCCTTAATCTCTGCAAATCTGATTTACTTCATAATCTGTGTAGCAACCGAGCACTGAATCAAACCTGAAATTTTTCAAAGCAATAGACGCAATGTCGATTGTTATAAAGGAACTCCCACTGAAATCATTAGGAAATGAATGTGTCTAACTGAGAGCTGAACTTGGCCCCTTGCTAAAGTAGGGGTTGTGCACCTTGATTTGGATGAAAATGCTGTGTGTGGGTGTGCAGTGAATCCCATTTTGCCATTTTCCTAATAAGAACGAGTTCCCACTGTGACTTGTGTTGCCCAGTACTAGAGGACACAATCAAATGTGAATAAAGGCAAACACAAAATATAAAGAGGAACAAAATCTGTATAGGGAGAGAAAATAACTACTGTTACATGATCCACAATAAAATACATTTTAAAGTGAACCTGACAATGGATAACGAGGGTGTTCTTTACACCATCTTCTTCTACTAATTCATTTATGGCAGGAAGAAAAATGACACAAGCATGTTCAGACATATTCTACATTTCCTTTCTGGTAGGAATTCATTTACAAATGTAAAACCAAGACCAGAGTGGTGACAGGAACAAATAGTAGATAGGAATGAATAAAGACCCCCATCCTCCTCCCTCTCTAATCCTGGTCTCAATCCAGTTGACAAGCAGGTATAGAATTTGCTACAGTGAGTAACATCAATGGGTCTACTTAGTAGAAAGCACAATGCCAAATAATAATTTGCTATATGATCAGGCCCTCAGTTCCCCCTTTCTAATGTATGCCAACATATTTTTCAATACACATGAACAAGTATTCAGAATCCTCTATTCAGTCTTAAATTTATATTTATTTACCCAATAAATATAAACAAAGTTTTCAGAGTTTGGGCAATAATATGATCAACTATACCTACCTTTCAAAATGCTGTTTCATTTGTTTGCATGCATAGTAATTTCCATCCCTAAGACTCTGTGTCTTCAGAACATCAGAAAATGTTCCCTCGCCTATTTTACCAATCGGTTTATATTCTAAAAACAAAAATATTTAAATTTTAAAATTTAAAAGTAAGTTTTGTTGTAAACAGTAAATATTTTTATATTTATCCTTAGTTGATTTTCATTAAATTCTGTCTTTGCTGGGTGATTTTCAATATTACGCTTTTGGTTGTGGTTCACATGTCAATCATTTGGGAAAAAAATTAAATTGAATTAGAGCAAATTGGGTTTTACTGCCCCATCCTACTGATGCTCATATTACTGATTGTACAACACAATCCCAGAGCACAAACTATGACCTCCCTGCTCTGTGACACAATACCTCTGCACATACAAGAGGCCTTTTTTCTGTCATAGCTAGGGCCCTACCACTTTCACAGCTGTGAAAAATGTGTCAAGTACGGTGAAATCAGCCCTCCTCCATGAAATCTGATCTCCCCTGCTGCTGGGAGCCCGAGGTTCCTAGCAGCTAGTCTGGCCATGCTGGGGAGGGACAGGACGGCCCTGCACGGCCGCCCTTGGTGAGGAGATCAGACCCACTTCCAGAGGCAGTGCAGAAACGAGGGTGGTATCATTATCCTGTCTCTGACCCAAACTATATTTCTCTTTCCTTAACTTACTCTACATGTACTTGATTGGTCCTGCTCCAGTAATACTGACTGTTCCATCAGCCAGTCTTCTTCATCCCCTCAAGTCCCCTCATTGCTTAGTGTCCCTCCAGATTCTGTCCTTGGTAATCTCATCTGCACCTATAGGTTCAATAACCATCTCCACCAGTGAGCTGAAGGTAAACCAATTCATGTCAGTTTCATGATACTGTTACTGCTGGGGAAAGCTTATGAACAACAAAGGAAGCAGGCAGTGGAGTTACTCATGGAGAAGAATCCAAAAAGTAGAGACCAAGGGAGAGGTAAAGTAACAAAGACCTCTTTCCTCCCTCACACCCTCATGCATGACAGCAATCAAGGAGCTATAGGAGACTTAGGGTACTGCGGCATTGCAGCTATGCTACAGCAACATTGTAGCATAGACACATGCGCAGCTAGAGCAACAGGGGTTTTTCCATCACTAGAGTGAATCCACCCTCTTGAGAGGCGGTAGCTAGGTCAACAGAAGAATTCTGCTGTCTACAGTGGTATCTATATGGCAGAGGTTCTTAAACTGGGGGTCGTGACCTCCTGAGGGGTCACAAGGTTATTATGGGGGGGTCACAAGCTATTGCCCTCCACCCCCAAAACCCGCTTTGCCTCCAGCATTCATAATAGTGTTAAATATTTTTAAGTGTTTTTAATTTATAAGGGGGGGGTCACACTCCTAGGCTTGCTGTGTGAAAGGGGTCACCAGTACAAAAGTTTGAGAACCACTGCTTATTGGGACTTAGGTCAGCTTAACTACAGACAGGACTACACTTAAAATGCTGCAGTGATACGGTTGCAGCAGTGCATCTGCACCGCGATAGTGCTTCAGTGAAGATGCTACTATGCCGAAGGAAGAGCTTCTCCTGTCAGCATAGTTAATCCACCTCTGTGAGAAGTGGTAGCAGAAGCCCTCCTATCGACATAGTGCTGTCTACACTGGGAGTTAGGTTGAGATAATTGTGTTGCTCGGGGTGTGGAGTTTTCACACCCCTGAGTGATACAGTTAGGTCGACTTAAGTTTAGGTCTCGACCAGGCCATGGAGTAGTGGAGACATACCCCTTCTCCTTAAAGCATCCAGGAGTCTTTGCAGGGGCAGAAGTGACCGCAAGCTCTTTCTACTGTCGAGACGCTGGATGGTGGATCTTCACATTTCAGATATGTACCAGCAACCCAGGTGTCATCTTCAGTTCTTCTTTTCTACTAGCCAACCTTCATATCCACTCTTCCAATGAATGCTGCTTCTCTTATTAATATCATTTAAAATCTGCCCTTTCCTCATTACCAAGGTTCTCTTTCACTTCTCATCTTTCTTACTGTGACCTTCCCCTTTACAACCTTTCCTCTTTTCCAGTCTAACACTGGCACTTTGGATAAAATCATCTCTCTCTCCTATCACTCTTATCATTTGCTCTTTAAGTTCCTTCTAAGACTCTCCTTTCTCTTCCCTCATGCTGCTCTTATGTTTGAAACACTACTTCGGTACACTAGACCCTCTTTAAAGCCCAGTTCTTCCAGAAATCTATTCTTCCTGTTCATCACCACCACATTCTGCTCCCTCTCTCTCTCTCCTGAACTGTTATATTTTACTACTTTCTTGTTGGATTTAAATGGTAAGATCTTCAGTGCAAGGCACAGGCCTGTTTATAAAATGCCAAGTACACTTTCTAATGCTATGTATTAATATAAACAGTCCTTGCTCATGAAGTACTTTACAAGTCAGGAACAGAATCTCAAAAACCAATATAGGAGAGCACCAAAATCCATCACAAAGACACCAAATCAGGAATAATATGCTGAGGTGGCAGAATCCTGCTCAGAAGCCTGATTGCTAATATTTTATAACCCTTAAAAACCATTGATTTAGCACAGCGGTCCCCAACTTTTTTGTGGCTAGTAGCACATTCATGTTTTCAGAAGAGTGTGGCGAGCGCCAACCATTTTTCAAGGCTTAGTTTGTATTTGTGCATTAAATAATAAAAAAAAATCATATTTAATATTACATAATATATGAATCCAGAGAGAAGCTGTGAGGACAGAGAATACTGGCGCCCGCAGCCCCCGGAGTACTCTGTCCCCAGCAGGCGCAGGGCCCTGGCTTCTCTCCCCTGCTGGGCACTAGGCGGGCTGCGCACCTGCCGGGGCAGGGCCAGCTCTAGGTTTTTTGCTGCCCCAAGCAAAAAAAATTTTGGCTACCCCCCACCCCAGTCCTGGGCTCTCCCCCACCCACCAGTGCCCTCCCCCACACGCACCCAAATGTACATGGAAGGCATAGGGACTAATCCTTAAACCTTGTACCCAGAAAGGGATGGAGATCTAGTAAAGATGGTTCAGGCAGAGGAGTGGGTGTGGGAGTGCTTGGGGGCTCTACATTGGCAGAGAAGCAGGGTGTGATGTACTCGTGGAGGAGGGTGGAAGAGGAGAGGGGGTATCAGGAGGGTTGCAGGAGAAGAGGTGCAAGGGAAGATGCGGGAGGAGAGGGCTGGGGGAGGGTACAAGGGGAGAGGTGCGGGTGAAGGGAGAGAACAAGGGGAAGGGGTTCGGCGAAGGAGCGATGGGGGGAAGTACAAGTGAAGAAGCTGTGAGCAGGATGGAGAGTGCAAGGGCTGAGGGGCAGGTGCTGACAGCTGCTTCCTCAGCCCCATGCAGCCCCTCCTCCCTCCCTGCATCCCGGGTCCCGCTTCCCTCCCTCCCCGGCTCCTCACACACTCTGGGAGCCCCTCTGACCGCCGCAGCCCAGGCTTGGCTCCAGGGGACGATGCTCTGGCTCTCCAGCGGCAGGGCTCTGGCCAGGGCCGGCTCCCGGCTTTTTGCCGCCCCAAGCAGCCCCGGAGTTCTCTGTCCCTGGCAGGTGCGGGGCCGCGGCTTCTCTCTGGCTTAAGGCGTGGCCCCGTGCCTGCCAGGGACCGAGAACACCGGCGCCCGCAGTCTGCAGCCCCAGAGAAGCCAGAGAGAAGCTACAGCCCCACGCTTGCCAGGGACCAAAAACACCGGCACTCACAGCCTGCAGCCCCGGAGTTCTCTGTCCCCAGCAGGCATGGGGCCGTGGCTTCTCTCCCTGCTGGGCACTAGGCGGGTGCACATAAAATGCCCCGGCGGGCACCATGGCACCCATGGGCACTGCGTAGGGGACCACTGACTTAAATATTCATTGGGGCAAGAGAAGTGAAACCTGAGTCTCCCACATCCCAGACGTGTGCCCTAACCCTGGGCTACAAAGTCATTCTCTCTCTCTTAGGCCCAGTGAATATTTAAGTAATTATACACAGTGGAACAGTTTCAATAAGAAAGAGAGAGAGCTCCAGCCCCGATTTAGACACCCCTCTCCTCAGCATTTCCTACTGGCTAGTTTAAATGTCTCTCTGCTCAGAGTGTTGGCTTTTGTGGATTCCATCCTTAGGCACTTAACTCTCCCCATGCATTGTATAGAGAGTCTAGGAACCTAAACTAGGGCTGTGGATTGCACTGAATGGCAAGGTACCAAGAAAGTTAGGCACTGAGCATTGCAGCACCTAAATCCCTTTTACTCTAGTCCTAAACAATTTAAAAGCACAAATCCCATTGACTTCAAACTGAAAGCCTTGATGGAGGAGAATATCCTGGTCAAAGCATTTCTTTACTTGTGGAAGTTCATAACGTTGGAAGGTGGTGTTGGTTGCCAACAATATGGCTATTTGGTTATCTGAGTTTACGGTGGTGTCAAAGGAATGATGTCAGAGGACGTAAACTTGACTTTTCGGTACAGATTAGCATTTTAAGTGTGAAACTTTCAGTAGGAAAAAATCTCTATAAAGCCTCAAATTCTACTAATAATTAGGAAACAAGTATAAAACTTGGGGTATGGAACGGCTTCAATATGAGGAGAGATTAATAAGACTAGGACTTTTCAGCTTGGAAAAGAAACGGCTAAGGGGAGATATGATTGAGGTCTACAAAATCATGACTGGTGTAGAGAAAGTAGATAAGGAAGTGTTGTTTACTACTTCTCATAACACAAGAACTAAGGGTCACTAAATGAAATAAATAGGCATCAGATTTAAAACAAATAAAAGGAAGTATTTCTTCACACACCGCACAGTCAACCTGTGGAATTCCTTGCCAGAGAATGTTGTGAAGGCCAAGACCATAACAGGGTTAAAAAAAGAACTAGATAAATTCATGGAGGATAGGTCCATCAATGGCTATTAGCCAGGATGGGCAGGAATGGTGTCCCTAGCCTCTCTTCGCCAGAAACTGGGAATGAGCGAGAGGGGATGGATCACTTTGATGATTACCTGTTCTGTTCATTCTCTCTGGAGCACCTGGCCACTGTTGGTAGACAGGATACTGGGCTAGATGGACCTTTGGTCTGACCCAGTAGGGCCATTCTTATGTTCTTAAAACATCCACATTAGCAACTTAAGATTTTAAAATGGAAAGAAAGTAAAGAACTAGAAGTGTTTTATTTTTTTAAATGATTTTTTACTTCAATCATTTATTTAAAAATTTAAATCAAATTTTTATTTAAACATCATTTTTATCCACACTGGTGTATACAATATCTAGAACAGAAAGGACCTAATCCCCAATTAGGAATTGATTTCAGTAGCATCCATAACAAACAAGGCACTTTTTAGACATACAAGAAAGGATGTTCCTGTTTCAAGAAGTTCGCAGTTTCAGGATAGACTGAAAGGCAAACAGAAGTCAAGGAAGGAAAACAAAATGATTTTCTATACAAATCAACAAAATATGCTATAGGTAGCATAAGAGAAGTGGGTTTCTAAGAGTGAGAAAGTAGAAGTCTTGCAGAATCAGGGAGGTCTAACAATGCAGAGGTGGCCATATGAAAGACACAGAGATGACTGTTCAACATTGACAAATCTGCAGATGAGGGTGGGAAAACTGGTGGGGTAGAGGTGCCATAAAGTTCAACAAGCGAGGATAAGTAGGGAGGAGCAGATTTAAATAGAGCCTTGAAGGGAGTGATCAACAGTTTAAACATAACTGTGGATGGAGAGCAAGTGTAGGAATTCAGAGAGGGTAGTAATGTGACCAAATTAACAGCAAGGAAGATTATTTTAGTAGCTGCAGTTTGAATTGGGAGATGATATAGGAGGATACTGCAGTAGTCAAGGTGGGATACAGTGAGGAACTAAACCAGAAATTTGGGTGTGGAGATGGAAAGAAAAGAATGGAGTATGGAGATGTTGAGAAGGAAGACACTGTAGGCCAAGAGAAATGTATAAATTAAAAATTCATCCCATGTTCAGTGTAAGTAATAAAGAGAATGGTGGTGGTGCCGACAGTGATAAAAAAGGCGGAAGAGGAGATTTGTGAGGAAAGTTTAAGAGTTTGTTTGGGGCCATGTTCAGTTTAAATGGATAAGATAACGTATCTCTTTGACATTTCCTCTGGGATATTAGATGGGATTGTTTAGAAAGAGACAGGTCAATGGTAGAGAGAAAGTTTTGAAAGTCATCAGCACGGAGTTGATATTTGAAACCATGTAAGGAGAAGATATTGTCCATGGACAGCCTGTAAAGTGAGACGATCAAAGGGCCAAGGGCAGAACCTGATGAAGGAATGACTGGACAGGTAGGAGGAAAACCAGAAGAGGACAGTATCTCAAAAGCCAATGAGGGCAAAAAGCCAAGGAAAAGATGATCAACAGCATCAGAACCAACCGAGAGGTTGAGGTGGGTCTTGTGGTGCTCCTTTACTAATATTAGCAATCAGAGGGCAGGTCCTTCCCCCAGCTACTTATCTCCCTCATATATCTTTGCATAGTAGGATCTGGTCCCCCTTCCACCAACCCATAGTCCAATATGCATATTCCATCCTCATCTCAATAGCAGGGCCATTGGATCTGATACTGGACCCTAGTCCTCCACATAGGGTGCCCCACTCACACATAACAGAAGTGGGGCACAACCCCTCATGCATCCCCTCCCCATAGCAAGACTTAGACACCCCCTCACCTCCGTCGTCACACAGTATCTCCATTCTCCCTGCCCTAGGAGGGTCCGCTCTCCGCCACAGGACCCACTGTCGTCCTCCGGCGATCCCGCTCCCACTTACACATCCTGCCTGCTGCACCCCGGAAGCGCATCTCTCTCCACAGAGAAACTGTCCCTCCCCACAGAAGCGCCCGCCCTGCTGGGACCCTCCCCACAGCGGGAGGCCCTCTCCAGCGCTCCCGCAGCCCACGGGGAGGCTCGCTCCCCTCACGCCGCCCCCAGGCCCCGTAACGCCCCGCCCTTACTGTTCATCCTGCGGCTCCTCAGCGGTGCGGGGACAGGGAGGGAAAGGCTGAGGCCTCCTCTGCAGCACCCACCCCTCCCGGCAGAGCTGTCAGCGCGCCATGTTGTATTCCCGTCACCCTGGCAACCGCACAGGCTCAGGAGTCCAGCCCAGAAGCACGGCCGAGTCACCCCACCCGCCCACAAAGCCGCGCAAGCGCAATGCAGCTGCCTCCCCCCGGCACGCAAGCGCAATGCAGTCCCCTTCTTCTCCCGTGGCGCGAGATTACGGTCTCTCCTAGCTTTACCCAGTTTCACAGTCGCGCAGTAGTACAGCTTGGTTTTAGGCCGGGCCACTTAGGCCTCGTTTGCGCAGGCGTAGCAACCCGCTCGCTTTCTCTGTTCTCCCCACCCGTCCCTGACAGATGGTGCACAGTGGCAACCCAGAACCTTGTACCCCCTCACGCTCCGCCTGCGCATGTGCAGTAGAGACTTCTTTTTGCTCCTCAGTCCGTGACTGTCGGGAAAACGCAGTAGGGATTTGTGTTCACAGGTTTCCAAACTCTGAGGGCCGGGCAGGTGCCCTGTCCCGAGGAGGCTCCCTATGGGCGGGCTGAGCCCGGGAGGAGGATTAGGTTAGGATGGCCCTACCTGGGCAGCCCCGCAGGGCTGGGGGGGTCTTCTCAGGGCCAGTGCAAGGAAGTTTTGCTCCCTAGGCAAAACTTCCACCTTGTGCCCCCCCCAGCCCTGAGGCACCCCCCCCCACGGAGCCATGCAGCACCTCCCCACCCCAGCTCACCTCTGCTCCGTGTCCTCCACGAGCACGCCGCCCCCACTTTAATTCTCCTCCCCTCCCAGGCTTGCGGCGCCAAGGGAGGGGAGGAGAATTAGAGCGGGGGTGGCGTGCTGGGGAGGACAAGGAGCAGAGGTGAGCTGGGGTGGGGACCCCTGTGGCAGCTCTTCCCGCCCTGCCCTGAGGCACCCCCGCGGCACCTCCCTGGCCCGGGTAGCCGTGCTGCACCTCCCCACCCCAGCTCACCTCTGCTCCGCATCCTCCCCAAGCATGCCACCCCCACTCTAATTCTCCTCCCAGGCTTGCAGCGCCAAACAGCTGATTGGCGCTGCAAGCCTGGGAGGCGGGAGAAGTGGAGCAGGCCACATGCTCGGGGAGGAACCGCTGTAAAAAAAATTGGAGGCACCGCTTTTTGGCGCCCCCAAATCTTGGCGCCCTAGGCAACCGCCTAGTTTGCCTTAATGGTAGCACCGGCCCTGGGTCTTCTCAAGGCAGGGGAAGGTCACACTGCTCAGCGGTGTCTAGCGCAGGGGTAGTCAATTCTTTTTGTAAAGGTCTTGGTCAAGGAATAGTCAAGGTCTAGACTTCAGAGGAACATTTTTTTTCACACCACAATAACAATAATGATGATAATCAGTAAATAAAAATATTTCAGAGTCATTTCAGAAGTGTCTGGTGTTCCAGATTTGGCCCGTGGTCCACCTATTGCCTACTCCTGGTCAAGTCCTTTGCTGAGGCAGACACGGTCTAGATGACCGTGCAGTAATACAGCCCAGGCCCTCACCACGGTCTGGCTTGCTGTACTCTTACACCAATGAAAACTGTCTTGAGTCACCTTTGTGGTGAACTGTATTCCTCCATGCCCGCATTGTCTGTAGGCTGCACTGTTCACCCGGGCCCCTGCATCCTCACAAATTCCTATGTCATCTTTGGAGTGACTGCTGCAAGAGCACTTGTCTCTCTCCCCGCCAGAAGTTGGTCAAATAAAAGATATTACCTCACTCATCTTGTCTCTGTAACACTTAACATTTGTAATTGCCTGAGTAGTCCCATTACAGGAGCAGGACTGTAAATGCATCTTGTTATGCATCTCTGTAAAGCACCATGCTTGCCTGTGATAGTACAAATAAATATTTTTTTATTTTAAATAATCAAAGCTATAGAAACAAACTATTATAAAACACACACACACACACACACACACACACCAGTGTAACTGTAAAACAGTTTGTGAAAAATGGGGCTTACTGGGAGAATTCCATAGGAATTACATATATTCAAACTTGCAGACTTATTTGGCCCTTTCATACATTTTCTTGTAGAAAGTAGTGACTTAGGCTTGTATTTTTTTAACAGTACTAGTGTATCAGTATTGTGTTTTAAATTAAAAATGTAAAAGTCTAATACAAATTTGAAATATGAAGTTTTAATAGTAAGTTTTAAAAGTTTTAAGGTAACAAGTATTGTGGATGGTGGGGAGTGGTAGATGTGGTATATCGTGACTTTAGTAAGGTTTTGATACTGTCTCGCATGATCTTCTCATAAACAAACTAGGGAAATACAACCTAGATGGAGTTAATATAAGGTGAGTGCATAATTGGTTGGAAAACTGTTCCCAGAGAAAAGAACAGGAGTACTTGTGGCACCTTAGAGACTAAGGGTATGGCTACACTTGCAGCTGTACAGCGCTGCCACGGGAGCGCTCCCGCAGCAGCGCTTTGAAGTGCGAGTGTGGTCACGCTGGGAGAGAGCTCTCCCAGCGCTGCAGGCCACGCTCCCAGTGCTGGGGCACTGTTTACACTAGCGCTGTAACTGGCTGCGCTCAAGGGGGTGTTTTTTCACACCCCTGAGCGAGAAAGTTGCAGCACCGTAAAGCACCAGTGTAGCCAAGGCCTAACAAATTTATTTGAGCAGAAGCTTTCGTGGGCTAGAGCCTACTTCATCAGATGCATGTTCCCAGAGAGTAGTTATCAGTGGTTCACAGTCAAGCTGGAAGGGCATATCGAGTCTTGCAGGGTCGTGCAGGGATCAGTTCTGATTCCATTTCTGTCCAGTATCTTCATCAGTGATTTAGATAATGGCATAGAGAGTACACTTGCAATTTTTAACGAGAAGTCCTTGTGGCACCTTAGAGACGAACAGATTTATTTGGGCATAAGCTTTCATGGGCTATAACCCACTTCATCAAATGCATAGAATGAAAAATACAGTAGGCAGATATAAATATACAGCACATGAAAAGATGGGAGTTGCCTTACCAAGTGGGGGGCAGGTGCTAACGAGGCCAATTCAATCAGGGTAGATGTGGCCCATTCCCAATAGTTAACAAGAAGCTGTGAGTATCTGTGAGACACATCCACCCTGATTGAATTGGCCTCATTAACACTACAAAAAGTAATTTTCCCTCTGTTGATATTCCCAAATAAATCTGAGTCTCTAAAGTGCCACAAGGACTCCTCATTGTTCTTGCTGGTACAGACTAACATGGCTACCCCTCTGAAACCTCTCACTTATAATTTTTGCAGAGAATACCGAGCTGAGAGCGCTTGCAAATATCTTGAAGGATAGGATTAAGTTCCGAATGACCTGGACAAACTGGAGAAATGGTTTGAAGTTAATTAGGATGAAATTCAATAAGGACAAATGCAAAGTACTTCATTTAGGAAGGAACAATCAGTTACACACATACAAAATGGGAAATGACTACGTAAGAAGGAGTACTGCGTAAAGGGATCTGGGCATCATAGTGGATCACAAGCTCAATATTAGTCAACAGCATAGGCGCCAACTTTCTCTGGTGCCGGTGCGTGCCCGTGCCTCCCCCACCCCTTTCCCCACCCATGGCCCTGCTCTGACTCCACCCCATCCCTGCCCCTGGCCCCACCCCCATTCCAACCCTATACCCAAAGTCCCCACCCTAACTCCGTCCCCTCCCTGCCCCTATTGGATCCCTTCCCCAAATCCCCTCCAAGGCCCCGCCTCTTCCCCCAGTGCACCAAGTTCCCCCTCCTCCCCCCTCCCCCTCTGCCCAGCGAATCAGCTGTTTCGCAGCGCAAGTGCTGGGAGGGAGGGGGGAGAAGCAGGACGCGGGGGCGCGCTCGCTGAGGAGGCGGAGACAGAGGTGAGTTGGAGCAGGGGGCAGGGCAGGGCCACAAGGAGCTGCTGGTGGGTGCTGAGCACCCCCAAAATTTTTCCCGTGGGTGTTCCCCAGTCAACAGTGTAACACTGTTGCAAAAAAAATCAAACATATTCTGACATGTATTAGCAAGAGTGTTGTAAGCAAGACATGAGAAATAATTCTTCCACTCTACTCCATGATGATACAGCCTCAACTGGAGTATTGAGTCCAGTTCTGGGCACCACATTTCAGGAAAGATGTGGATAAATTGGAGAAAGTCCAGAGAAGAGCAAGGGGCCTCCACGAGAAAGTCGGAGGCTCCCTCCCGCCTCTGCCTTCGCCTTCACCCATCCTCCGGTGCCTCAGCGCGCCGCGTCCAGGAGCGGCTCTGGGCTGTGCTGCAGTGGCGTGGCTTGGGCGGGACTTGAGGTCCTCCTGCTCAGAGTCACGTGGTAAGGGGGAAGGGCTGAGAGCTCTGGTGGGCCGAGTGGCAGGAGCTCCTGGACGCGGCTCGCTGAGGCTCTGGGAGAGTGGGGAGGTGGGGGTAAGCGTCAAGGTAAGCCCCTTTGAGCCTGGCACCCCAACCCCATCCCCCCACAGTCCTAACCCCCAGCTCCGACCCCAGCCCCTCTGAGCCAGGCACCCCCCGAGCCCAGCCCCCCACAGCCCTGACCCCCAGATCCGATCCCAGCCCCTCTGAGCCAGGCACCCCCTGACCCAGAGCTAGCTCCCCACCCAGCCTTGGGCAACAGTAGCGCCACCCCCAGGCAGCGACAGCCCATTTGCACTAACCATCACCATCACCCAGTGACAGTCCATTATGTAATTGCAAATATATACATACCATTAAAGGATTTAATGTTTTTAAATAATGTATTTCATGTATTTTCAAATTATTAAAAAATATTTTTTGAATGTATTTCACTGGTTATTTTTTACATTTCCAAATACATGTTACTATAGTATTGCAACTTTTTTTTATGGAAGGGGCCCCCGAAATTGCTTTGCCCCAGGCCCCCTGAATCCTATGGGCGGCCCTGCTTATGAGGGAAGATCAAAAAAATTGGGTTTGTTTAGTCTGGAAAAGAGAAGACAGAAGGGTCATAACAGTTTTCAAGTATATAAAAGGTTGTTACAAGGAGGAGGGAATAAAACTGTTGTTCTTAACTTCTGTGGATAGGACAAGAAGCAATGGGCTTAAATTGCAGCAAGGGAGGTTTAGGTTGGACATTAGGAAAAACTTCCTGTCAAGGTAGTTAAGTATTGGAATAAATTGCCTAGGGAGGTTGTGGAATCTCTGTCATTGGAGGTCTTTAAGAGAAGGTTAAACAAACACCTGTCAGGAATGGTCAAATACTTCGTTCTGCCTTGAGCACAGCGGACTGTACTAGAAGACCTCTCCGGGTCCCTTCCAGTCCTGTGAATCTATGAATTGCTGCTACAGCCACACAACATTTCTGGTTAGTGAACAATTTTATAAGTATATTAAGTATATAGTACTGTATAGATAGGTGCATATTTATTCAATAAATTAAATATAGCAACAGTGATTAGATGTGAGTACTACCTCCTCTTTTCAGAGTCATATTTAGGTAGGTATGTTAAGCCTACAGTTGATCGTTACCACCTGTCATTCACTGTGAACCAACTTGGGGTAAAAGTGGTATGGCTACAATCCCATTAGAAATTCATCAGCTTTGCCAGAAAACCTATAGCATTAGACTGAAAAATAGTGGATTTGCATGTGCAGTAAACAGAATTACTGGTTTACTAACTTGCACTCCCCCTGTTGGTGGTTCTTTTTCTTGTTTGATGGCCTACGTAGCTATCTCAGCTGAAAACTGCAAGATTTGCTGTAGGACTGACCATCTATAAATAATACAAGTTTATTTTAACGTAAAATAAATATATAATTTACAATAAACCCAAAAGTTATAGAAAGAAAATAATACACGTGACTCATATTTTACCAATGCCATATTTGTTTAAAAAGCAGTATGTAAAATAAGTGGGAATTAAAAATAAATAATAAATGGCAAAATAAATATTTCGATTTAATGAAATAAAACTGGAGTCACTGTTAAAAAGCTATTCGTGGGGGTATAACTTACTAGTTATGAATCTAGCCTGAACGAATGAGACCTGGGGCTGTTTGTACTTTAGGATTGTTGCTCCCGCATACTCCTGGTCCCCAGTCTGAACCCTTTGCATGGGTTTATATGATAGCTGGCTCAAATATGGTTATTGAACCTAGAAGGTCTGGAGTCTGGACCCCGAGAACTCGCTGTCGGGGCGGGAACTGAATACGCAGTCTCGGGAAGGGGCGATGTTTAGACGCTACAATAAACGAAAGGAGAAGAAATGGCAACAGTAGTTCCTGTGTTATTCTTATGATGATCAGTGCAAACGCTTTAACACAAGGTGGCCGGTTAGCTCAGTTGGTTAGAGCGTGGTGCTAATAACGCCAAGGTCGCGGGTTCGATCCCCGTACGGGCCACAAAGCAGTTCTTTTAAAAAAATTTTTACATTACATTGACTTCCATTAATATGTTTTGATGGATAAAAACGCAAATTAACACGCGCATATTAAAATTAAAATGTTCTTATAAAATAATGATTGAGATTATTTTACTTTCAATCAGCTACCAAAAGGGTGAGGTTTAAACTGCCTCTCCATCAAGCTTTTTAAAAGAGATATAATCTTATAATGCAGCACCATAGTTTTTAGGGGGAACCTTTGCCTGAGGATTTTATGCACCCACAGTTACATTATCTGCAGTCAGAAATGCAAGTGTATCCATTATGCCTGCATCTATTTAGACACTCATATTTGACTTTTCATATGTTTTTGTTATAGCACATTACTTGGTGCAGTACAAAATAATATTCAGCAAAAGAGTAACAACACAGCACATTTAGGTAAGCTGAGAAGTAAATTGTAGATGTAAAATAATCCCTCCCCAAATTTCAAATATTCTCTTTATTTTTGCTTTCGAACGTTTAAAAGTAGAAAACTGGTGTCTCCTGATTCTCTCGAATGTTACGTTACTCTGAAAACTGGTTGTAAAAATATTGTCATGCAGAGAAAACCGCCCTACTTCAAATTAAAAAATTGGAGAAAACATTCCTAATGAAACGGTTAAAAGTCAGGGTAGACTCAGAGTGCTGCTCATTGAAAAAAAATATGCATGTACTTTTATGCTTACCCATAGATCAGAGGGCAAGCACGTGCATTTCCATTAAAACCTCTTAATCGGGGGATTATGTTTTGTGTGTTTCAGAAAACAGGCTAACATTTGGTTTGGATACCATTTACTTTACAAAAAAAAAGGCTTGAGATCTTCCCCCACCCCTTATTTTTACTTTTAAAGGCACTATAATCAGTTTCAGATGCTTTTTGTCTATCCTATCGTGTATCAAATCTGTCTATACGGACGTACTGACGCCCTACGAATTGCACTGTATTGAATTCTACTTGCGAGGTGTTGCACTGAATTGAATTAAACTCTGTTGTGTTGAATTGCACTGGACTATACAGTTGAATGACTGTATTCCGAATTCAACTGTATTACACTGAAGTACACTGAGCACTATCGCACAAGAAAACGCTTTCGAAAGTGTCTTGTCCCTGCTGGGCCCCAGTCGTCCATATGACCACGCCCCTTCCACGATGACGTGTCCAGACCGCAGCGGAGGCCCCCATTGGCTCCCGTATTGCCGGTTCCTCTAAGTTCGCTCCGCAGCTTTAAGACCTGGGGGCCGAATGCATCTCCCGCCCCGCGACAGCTGCCAAGATGGCGGCTCCCGAGAATGGGGGCGGAGAGAGCGCGGCGGTGGCATCGCCGCCGCCTCCTGCTGAGGAAGAGCCCCCCGGACCGGCCGCCGCCCGCGGGGCTCGCCACAGCGCGGCGGCCGGGGAGAGGGTTGGCCTGCTGGGACCTGGGTATCCGCCCGGGGCGGTCGCGGCCAGGGGTGACATGCTGGGTCCGCTGGAGCCTGAGGAGGGCGGGGGCCTGCTGCCCCCCCTGGAGGCTGGATCCCCCACCGGGGAGGGATCAGAGGTGCTGGCGGTGACCGAGGAGTTGGCCCAGAGCCTGGCTGCCCGCTCCTCCGCCGTCGGCACCACCCTCTACCTGGAGCCGGGTGGGAGCCTGGTGCAGGGGGCTGAGCTGAGCGCGGAGGAGCAGCTGGTGGTGGCGGCGGCGACCGAGAACCAGGCAGTTGGGCTGACGGGGAATTTGCCTGCGGAGAGGAGCCAGGCCGAGCCACTGGCTCAGCCTCCCGGACAGCAGGCCACAGCGACGCCCCTGGCCCCCGAGGAGCTGCAGAGGGTCATCGAACAAGTGAGCAGGGCCCAGAAGCAGCCTCCACCGCCTCTTCTTCCCTCCTCCGGAGCTGGCATTGGGTCCTTACTGTTGCCTCCTCCCCGAGCTGGGGGGTACTCGCTACCCCAGGAGATTAGCCTCGTGTCCCCAGCATCAGGGTTCAGCAGATCCCCACAGGGCTGTAGCCTGACTGCTGCCTCCGGGTCCCAGCCGGTGACCAGTATCATGCACAATGCAGCACAGCAGTTGCAGAATGTGGCCCAGCAGGTTGCTCTTCAGCAGGGCAAAGCTATTGGTACCACCAGGTGCCTTGTACACAAGGTAAATGAAGGGGAAGAGGGGATGTCTTTAGAAAGCCAAGGGCCAAGTGAATGGGAAAGTGGTCTCCAATATAGAATTGGGCCTGGGCACTAGAATGTGCTGAACACTGAATAGTCATGGCCGGTTCTCAGTGATGAAACTGTGCTGAGTTGCACTAATTCCACTGCTAACCCTAATTTCCTGATCAGTTTAACCTGCCTTGGAATTAGATTCCTCCAGTCTCATAGTTGGAAGAGTGGTGTTGGGAGCAGCTCAGTTTCTAACAAGGTAGAGCGTATACTGTTGAATGGAGGTGACAGGTGCTGGTCAGTGTAACCTATGTTCTAGTCTGGCAGAATAAGCACAGTTGTCCAACATGATTTCGAAGAACTACTTTACAGCAACTAGGCCAGTGTAACCTGTCAGTCGAGCGTATCTAGCAACTGAGTGTTTGGGGTACTTAGTTTGTGCTAGCTCATTGATCTATGGGGATTTTTTTAATTACAGTGGCTGCCTGCTATACTTGAAATTTTAAAGCTGTTTCTATTATAACTTTTGTTTTCATGCACTTTTTAACTTTCACAGATATTTTCCTTTTGGGCTAAGATTTTTCCATGTTTGGTGCTTGCTCAACAGTAACTTCTTCTTTTTTTTAAAAGCCAGTAACATCCATTCAGCTGTGTTTGTATTATGGAAGGCTGTTTTTAAAAACAGAAAAATCTCTGTTCACACTCTTGAACAGGTGGTGTTATAATAGAAACATTTGAAGTTTGAAATTAGAAGTTTGGACTGAATTTAGACTTTCAGGTCTTTGGCGCAGGGGCTACATTTTTTTTTGTTCTGTCCCTTCAAACAATGCTTAGCACAGTGGGATCCTGGTCCATGATTAGAGTTTCTGGGCATCACTGTAATACAAATAATAATAATGAGCCTTTTCTTTGGGGATAATATTTGCTTAATTGGGGAAAATTATTTGCCAAACTAGAAGCAATTAACTTGTAGACTCTCCTTTAAGTGGAGAGCTGTGCATTTAGGCCTTGATCTAGCAGAGCACTTAAGCATGTGTTTGCACTGCATCAGAGGGATTATTTGTGTGCTTGTAGTTTGGTATGTGCTTAAGTGCTTTGATGGGTGGTTTGCAGCTAGAGAAATGGACACTTTTCAAGTAAGAGGCAATAGACAGGCTTTGACTCTTCCTCAGTCCCTTGCTAAACCTGTGGTGTGATTTTTAAAAAACAAAACAACAATAAATAAATAGGGTGGGGAGAAGAGGACAGACAGGAGGTGATAGGCCAGAGGCCTGAGTTGCTAATATCATCTTAAGGACTTTTGAACTGTGCATTTATTAGGGTATAACTGTGGCCTAATACTTGGCCTGCAAAATTAATAGACAGTAGTTGTCCTGTGGGTGAGATGTGCTTGTTCAGTTTACAAATTCACAGCATAGGTCTAGAGCAGGCCTGCACAACTCGTAAAGCGGCGAGGGCCATATTACTCCAAAGAAAACAGCTGAGGGCTGAACCCCCCTGGCCCTGCTGAAACACCTCCCCTCAGCGCTGCCCAACCCCCTGAAACACATCCCCCGCCCCAGTGCTGGCCGGCCCCACGGAAACAACCCTCCCCCCACATATAAAGCCTCGCCGCCACTGCCTGCCCACTTGGCTTGTCATCCCCCCATGAAATAAGGGGGACAGTTTGAAGGGATTTTCTGGGGCTATGAACTAAGGGGAGGGGAAAAGGGGGCAGTGTGAAGGGATTGGATGTGACTGTCCAACACAGAAACACAGAGAGCCCGGGGGGCCGGGGAGGGGGAAGGTCCCTGGACCAGGGAAGGGGGCAGCAGTTGGGGTAGGGCAGGTACAACACACACACACACACACACGCACGCATACGTGTCTCCCCGGGGATGTCCTGGCTGCCCACAGACAGTTCAACCCTTCCCCCCCCCAATCACTATGGAGGCCGCCTTGGGACCAACCGGCGCAGTAGCCGCCCTGCCCCCAACTGAAGGGAGCGATTTGGAGGGGGTCTCTGTCCAGTCTCCCTGCCCTCCCGCCCCCAAGCTGCAGCTCGAGCCCAGGCCGGGCGCCCCTTTCCTCACTCGGCACTTACCAGCTCTGCCTCATGCCCAGCGCTTCCCGCCTCAGCGGGCCCTGGAAGTGATGCACCCACTGTACGCCAGGCGGGGGGAGCGGGAGATGGAGACACATGCGGTTCTGTTCATTAGGGCAGTTGGAGTGCGGTGTGTGTCCCCCGGCAGTGGGCAAACCCAGCAGCCCCACCCCGTCCCTTGCCTCCGGGCCGCACAGTGAGCCCACGCAGGCCGCATGTTGTGCAGGCCTGGGTAGAACTTGCAACTGAATCTGCACAGGTGAACCCCATTGACTTCAATAGGGCTCTGCCCAACAGATCCATTTGCAGAAATTATTCCTTAGTTTTTGGCAACTAAATTCATGGTTGATGGACATTAAAAATAAAATAATGATATGATATACAAAGTAAACTGAAATTCCATATCTAAGCAACAAATGCAACTGTATGATAATTTAGTAGCTGGAAGGAAGGAAATATGTTCCTTGAGGGTTGTAAGAAAACTGGATGATATATCACTTTTTAAGGTCTTGTACGCAAAGATGTAAAATCTTGATAAATAATATTGTACTTTTACATTTTCAACTTTTTCCCCCCTCAAGCAATTAGAAGCCATTTGTGTTCAAGTGCAGCCGGGGCAGATGAAGGAAAATGAAAAGCCAGTGCCACCTCTTGCAGAAGTCCAGTCCAAAGCGATAACACCGAGTCAGTCAGTTGGTAGGAATTCTGGTCTGTCGAGACTTAATATTATTAATCCCCAGATTATTAGGATACAGCCTGTAACAGGAACTGAGCAGCAACAGTTTTTCTTGCATAGTTCTTCTGAGCCTCCAGTTCAGCTACTTGTGCAGAGACCTTTAGCCCCTGATGGACCAGTGTCAGTGAATAAGATTCCCACACACCAGACACTGAATGGACAAAAAACTACATGTGCCACAGTGTCTGCTACAGAGTCTCGAAATGTTACTTTGGTGGCAGCCAGTTCAGCAAATAATCTTATCTCGAGCCTTGAGAAAAAGCAAAAAGAAGAACTAAAGCTAAAAAAATCTTTGAAAGTGAAGACTCGTTGTGGACGGATTTCACGCCCTCCAAAATATAAAGCGAAAGATTATAAATTCATTAAAACAGAGGATTTGGCCGATGGTCATCAGTCTGATTCTGATGACTATTCCGAACTAAGCATAGAAGAGGACGATGAGGGGAAAGCAAAGGGAATGGATACATTATTCAATCCTTTGAATTATAACCTAAAGCCCAAAATGTTTAAATGTCAGACTTGTGAAAAATCCTACATAGGAAAAGGAGGATTAGCACGACATTATAAACTTAATCCAGGTCATGGACAACTGGAGTCTTCACAGCAAAAAGTCTCTATGAATAAAACTAATAGAAGTGTGTTTCTGGATATTTCTGGAGGAGCAGATGATGAAACCGTGAGTCTGACACTCTCACAACCAATTGCTGTCACTTTAAATAACGAAAATTCACTAGCTATTGGTTTGGAAGAAACTGCTTCTTCACAGAGTGAGCAACAGGTAAAGTAGTAGTTTGCTTTCTGCATAATACACAGTTTCATAAACAATATAAAGGCAATTTCACTCCAACATTATTACAATTTTAGAACCTTATTCTACACTAATTCATATACTGAATTCCTATTGCCGGCAATAGGAATTCTTTTTCATAGATTGAAAATAGTGGCCTATGTTCATGGCCAAAAGAGAATAGGAATGAATTAGGAAAAGTTGCAATCTGCTTGTCTGAAACTGCAATAAATATGTATGACCATTGGTTAAATTTTAAAATAAACAACAAACGAACAAAAAATTTAGTGACCTCCAGGGGGAGAATAAGACTTAGACTTTGTAACTAACCTCACTTATTTCTCAGCATTCACATAAAGAAGAAACACTCTGCAGTTCATGTATATTTCATTTTAAAAGGAGTAAAAAAATAATAATTCTATATTCAGGAGTCAGTTTGACCCATCACTGAAATACAGCGTCTGCTGGGGTGAAATTCAGCTGTCAGTGGACACACTATGCTACATAGTGTACTGTTGGAAGTGAAACATAACTTCTGCAGTTGAAATTATCGAGGGAAATCTGGGGTAGGTAGAATACAATTCCCTGAGTTAGAAAAATGTAAGTTTCATTTGGAGAGGTTCCAAGAAACTGGTTTTAAACTGTCCATTTCATAGTAAAGTGCATTTGTCAATAGAAACTAATGGTCTTTGTAGCCGCCTTGCTGCAAAAGAAAGTCTCCACTGTAAAAAGTGGAGATATAATTGTATCACAACTGACTTTTTAGGAAGAACATAAGAACATAAGAGAGGCCGTATCGGGTCAGACCAAAGGTCCATCTAGCCCAGTATCTGTCTACTGACAGTGGCCAATGCCAGGTGCCCCAGAGGGAGTGAACCTAACAGGCAATGATCAAGTGATCTCTCTCCTGCCATCCATCTCCATCCTCTGACGAACAGAGGCTAGGGACACCATTCTTACCCATCCTGGCTAATAGCCATTTATGGACTTAGCCACCATGATTTTATCCAGTCCCCTTTTAAACATTGTTATAGTCCTAGCCTTCACAACCTCCTCAGGTAAGGAGTTCCACAAGTTGACTGTGTGCTGCATGAAGAAGAACTTCCTTTTATTTGTTTTAAACCTGCTGCCTATTAATTTCGTTTGGTGACCCCTAGTTCTTGTATTATGGGAATAAGTAAATAACTTTTCCTTATCCACTTTCTCAACATCACTCATGATTTTATATACCTCTATCATGTCCCCCCTTAGTCTTCTCTTTTCCAAGCTGAAGAGTCCTAGCCTCTTTAATCTTTCCTCGTATGGGACCCTCTCTAAACCCCTAATCATTTTAGTTGCCCTTTTCTGAACCTTTTCTAGTGCTAGAATATCTTTTTTGAGGTGAGGAGACCACATCTGTACACAGTATTCGAGATGTGGGTGTACCATGGATTTATATAAGGGCAATAATATATTCTCAGTCTTATTAAAAAGGGGATAGAGAATGATTCCTAACATCCTGTTTGCTTTTTTGACTGCCTCTGCACACTGCGTGAACGTCTTCAGAGAACTATCCACGATGACGCCAAGATCTTTTTCCTGACTCGTTGTAGCTAAATTAGCCCCCATCATGTTGTATGTATAGTTGGGGTTATTTTTTCCAATGTGCATTACTTTACATTTATCCACATTAAATTTCATTTGCCATTTTGTTGCCCAATCACTTAGTTTTGTGAGATCTTTTTGAAGTTCTTCACAATCTGCTTTGGTCTTAACTATCTTGAGCAGTTTAGTATCATCTGCAAACTTTGCCACCTCACTGTTTACCCCTTTCTCCAGATCATTAATGAATAAATTGAATAGGATTGGTCCGAGGACTGACCCTTGGGGAACACCGCTAGTTACCCCTCTCCATTCTGAGAATTTACCATTAATTCCTACCCTTTGTTCCCTGTCCTTTAACCAGTTCTCAATCCATGAAAGGACCTTCCCTTTTATCCCATGACAGCTTAATTTACGTAAGAGCCTTTGGTGAGGGACCTTGTCAAAGGCTTTCTGGAAATCTAAGTACACTATGTCCACCGGATCCCCCTGGTCCACATGTTTGTAGACCCCTTCAAAGAACTCTAATAGATTAGTAAGACACGATTTCCCTTTACAGAAACCATGTTGACTATTGCTCAAGAGTTTGTTTTTCTATGTGTATTTATTCTTTACTATTGTTTCAACTAATTTGCCCGGTACCGACGTTAGACTTACCGGTCTGTAATTGCCGGGATCACCCCTAGAGCCCTTTTTAAATATTGGCATTACATTAGCTAACTTCCAGTCATTGGGTACCGAAGCCGATTTAAAGGACAGGTTACAAACCTTAGTTAATAGTTCCGCAACTTCACATTTGAGTTCTTTCAGAACTCTTGGGTGAATACCATCTGGTCCTGGTGACTTGTTAATGTTGAGTTTATCAATTAATTCCAAAACCTCCTCTAGTGACACTTCAATCTGTGACAGTTCCTCAGATTTGTCACCTACAAAAGCCAGCTCAGGTTTGGGAATCTCCCTTACATCCTCAGCCGTGAAGACTGAAGCAAAGAATCCATTTAGTTTCTCCGCAATGACTTTATCGTCTTTAAGCGCTCCTTTTGTATTTTGATCATCAAGGGGCCCCACTGGTTGTTTAGCAGGCTTCCTGCTTCTGATGTACTTAAAAAACATTTTGTTATTACCTTTGGAGTTTTTGGCTAGCCGTTCTTCAAACTCCTCTTTGGCTTTTCTTATTACACTCTTGCACTTAAGTTGGCAGTGTTTGTGCTCCTTTCTATTTGTCTCACTAGGATTTGACTTCCACTTTTTAAAGGAAGTCTTTTTCTCTCTCACTGCTTCTTTTACATGGTTGTTAAGCCACGGTGGCTCTTTTTTAGTTCTTTTACTGTTTTTCTTAATTGGGGGTATACATTGAAGTTGGGCCTCTATTATGGTGTCTTTAAAAAGGGCCCATGCAACTTGCAGGGATTTCACTTTAGTCACTGTACCTTTTAACTTTTGTCTAACTAACTCCCTCAGTTTTGTATAGTTCCCCCTTTTGAAATTAAATGCCACAGTGTTGGGCAGTTGAGGTGTTCTTCCCACCACAGGGATGTTGAATGCTATTGTATTATGGTCACTATTTCCAAGCGGTCCTGCTATAGTTACCTCTTGGACCAGCATCCAGACTGTTCTTTTGGATGTGGCAATGTTATATTTGTTGAGTTTTTGTGAATGTGATGTTGCTTCCAGAAGTGTGAATGTGGGTAGCCTGAGACATAACAAGGGTAGTAGATAATTACAAACAAAAAGCATAGTTTTCTGCAACTTGGGAAGGAAAAATAACAGAAAGCTCCATGAAGTCAGCTGACTCATGTAGATCTAATTTGCCTGTGCAGTATTTGTATATTGTGGTGATGGGGACTTAAGAAAAACCTAAAAGTGGTCTTTTGAATTTATTTTGCCATAAAATCTTTAGGACTGTTGATTGGCTGAATATAGTGCTACAGAAAATCTGAAATTTCTAGCTGACAAATGAGAGCCACACAAAATTTCCCCTTGGTAACTGAATGACTTACTAGTTTATAAATGGACTTAATTATTGTGGCTGCTTGAGTCACCAGGCTAGATACTTCTGTCTGTCTTTCTTGCCAAATAACTATGTTTGGCCATAAGCCATTGTCAGTTATAATCTTTATTGAGAAACATTAAAAGGATTATCAATACAGGTAGATTATGGAGGAAGAGTAGCACCTGTGACCCACACCTCAAATTAAAAACTTCAGTCGCAGTTGAATGAATTTGGTAATTCGCATCTAGTCGATAGGTAAAACTGCACTAAATTTGGGAAGTCTGTGCAAAGAGGGGGGCTATTGTTGGAGCATAAAGGTTAGGACTAAGATACGTTCATAGAACTGAGAGGATACTTGAATTATTGTAACATTAATGTGATCAGGCAGTTTATAATATCTTCAAATGGTAATCTTTAGGACATTCATTTTAATATTCTAGTTAGCTAGGGGAACAAAGTGGCTTTCAGTGAGAGATTCTTGGACTCTGTTTTGCCAGCTTTTTTCTATGATAGCTTTGAGACTATTTTTGAAAATTATATTTTTGTAACTTCTTTTGGTGTAGTGAATATTGTATTCCTGCATGTCCATTGTTTACTGTTGCTTAAATAGCTTGACTTTGTTTGTATTGAGTTTTTAAAAAATGATCTGGAAAAAAGGGTAAACAGTGAAGTTGCAAAATTTGCAGATGATACATAAATACTGAAGATAGTTAAGTCCAAAGCAGACTGCAAAGAGTTACAAAGGAATCTCACAAAACTGGGTGACTGAATTTCATCTGCCATTTTGTTGCCCAGTGTTGATAAATGCAAAGTAATGCACATTGGAAAACATAATCCCAACTATACATATAAAATGATGGGGTCTAAATTAGCTGTTACCACTAATCTTGGAGTCATTGTGGGTAGTTCTCTGAAAACATCCACTCAGTGTGCAGCGGCAGTCAAACAGAATGTTGGGAATCATTAAGAGAAGGATAAGATATTAAGACAGAAAATATCAGATTGCCTCTATATAAATCCATGGTATGCCCACATCTTGAATACTGCATACAGATATGGTCATCCCGTCTCAAAAAAAGATACATTGAAATTTGAAAAGGCTCAGAAAAGGGCAACAAAAATGATTAGGGGTATGGAACAGCTTCGTATGAGGAGAGATTAAAAAGACTGGGACTTCTCAGCTTGGAAAAGAGACAGCTAAGGGGGGATATGATAAAGGTATATAAAATCATGACTGGTGTGGAGAAAGTAAATAAGGAAGTGTTATTTACCTTCCCATAACACAAGAACTAGGGGTCACCAAATGAAATTAATAGGCAGCAGGTTTAAAACAAAAGGAATTATTTCTTCACACAACGCACAGTCAACCTGTGGAACTCTTTGCCAGATGATGTCGCAAAGGCCAAGACAATAACAGGGTTAAAAAATGAATGTGATAAATTCATGGAGGCTAGGTCCATCAGTGGCTATTAACCAGGATGGGCAGGGATGGTGTCCCTAGCTTCTGTCTGCCAGAAGCTGGGAATGGGCGATGGGATGGATCACCTGATGATTACCTGTTCTGTTCATTCCTTCTGGGGCACCTGAGATTGGCCACTGTCAGAAGACAGGATACTGGGCTAGATGGACCTTTGGTCTGACTCAGTATGGCTGTTCTTACGTTCTTAAAAATAGGAAAACACAAAATTTAGGATAACCTGAATTTGATGACTTCCTGGGCTTACTGCAGAAACTGTTTGTTTGACAGGATTTTGGGGGAAAGCTGAAGGTATGTTTCTGGAATAGTGGATAGTTTCTTTGGTATTCTGGCTGGCTGAGTTAATTTCTTTCCTTCCATTTGATTGCTTAATGCTGCTGCTGCATTGAGTCTGTTATTCGTATATGAACTTAATACTGCTAAGCATAGGCGCTGACTCCGTGGGTGCTCCAGGGCTGGAGTACCCATGGGGAAAAATTAGCTGGTGCTCTGCACCCACCAGCAGCCAAGCTCCCCCCTCCTCATCTCCTTCCCACCCCCAAAGTGCACTCTGTCCCCGCTCCTCCCCCTCCCTCCCAGTGCTTCCTGCCCCCCCCCCATCCCTGCCGCCTAACAGCAATTTGGCGGTGCTTAGGACCTTCCAGGAGAGAGGGGGAGGAGCGGGGACGTGATGCACTCAGGGGAGGAAGCGGAGAAGAGGTGGGGCAGGGGCGGGGACTTGGGGGAGGGGGGCGGGGCAAGGGTCATGCAGGGGTGGGGTCAGGGGGGGGGTCGAGCAACCACCGGGCAGAGGGGAAGTCTGTGCCTATGCTGCTGAGTGGTCATTATGATATTGTAAAACTAACCATCAAGGCAACTAGAGCATTTTGTTTAGATCTATTATGCTATTTTTTAAATCTAAATTAATAATATAAAACCCTTTTATTTTCTCTTTTAAAATCTTGCTTTGAATCAAGCAGCTCTTTGACAAGACCATAGGCTACTCTTGTTCTGTGTATTGTTCTTAATGGATCAGCAGAAGAACTAACATTACAAATAGTGACAACAAATTACAGAAGCAGCTGTGTCCGTAGCATCTTCCAGATTTAATCCTCCAAATATTCATGCAGCTGTACTTATATCTAACGATACTGAAATTGCATAGTAAATGAAACTGATTTGAAGTTAAGAACATAATGGCCATACTGGTTCAGACCAATGGTCCATCTAGCCCAGTATCCTGTTTTCCAGCAGTGGCCAATGCCAAATGCCTCAGAGGGAATGAACAGAAAAGGCAATCAAGTGATTGCCCTGTTGTCCATTCCCAGCTTCTGGCAAAGAGTGGCCAGGGATACTCAGAGCATTTGATTGAATAATTTCACTAAATATTTTAAACAGATTTTCTCAGCAGCATATTGAGGGAGGGAGAGTGTTTTAATGATTATTGTATTTTTTTTTTCATATAAAGACTGGTAAATCTGCAGCAGACAGACCTTTGTTGGCGGCACAACAAAATGAGACTGATTTAGTACATTGGGGACCTGGAATGCCAAATGGACCTGGAAGACGCAGACGACCTAAAAGACGCGGCCGACCGAGGATGACTGGAAGATCAATTTGTTCAGGAAGACTTAATAGACCTGGTCAGTCCCCTTCTAAGTCGCTTAGTAATGTGTCAACAGAACACATCATATTTAGAAGAAAAGCTGGACTAAAAGAGGTACAGTTCCCTTCTGCAACTATTTCATATGTACCTTTTTTCCCTACCTGCTGCCAAAATCTGATAAATGTAATCAAAATGTAGTGAGGATGTGCTCTCCAAGGAGCTGCTGTATGTTTGATATATAGCTAGACATGTATGTGCATAAATGAGGAGGCCTGGGGGTTATTTAATACCAAAGTGAAATTTTAAATAAGTTCTTAAGCAAAACGTATAAATCAGGTTATTGGTAAAAGATATAGATTTTTGTTAGAAACTGGCCCTGTGGATAATAGTTATTGGCCTCTTAGTAATTTGATGCACTCTTGGCTGTTTTGGGGGAAAATAATTAGTACTGCCACTGCTACTATGTGTGTCTATTAATATATAAAAATATGTATAATAAAAAGGAGTCCATCTTTTTCTAAAAATATTTTTCTTACAATTTAAGTAATTGTCATGTTTTTTCTGAGCTTCCTGCACATTACTGTGGTTTGAGCTTATGGTTGTGCTTATTTGCTTAAATCACTAAGGTCTACTTTTCTTTTCATATGAGTGCACAGTTGTTACTGAGACTGATCATTAACTGCTTGTGTCGAAAGACTGGACCATACTCTTAACTTTTCTGGTCAAATCTTTAAATTCAGATTTATTCTTAAAGCCACTTAATTTTATTGATCCCGTAAAGGAAAGTGAATTGGTCCTTACCACATGCCATTTCTTTGATAGTGACTATTGTGTCCTATAGTGGAGAACTGAGATTTTTACATTATGAATTAAGGGATGATTATCATATATTGGCTTTTTCCCCCTCTAAAGAAACTATTTTGGTCTTTACCAGCTAATCCAACAATGTGACAATGAAGACTTAATGGAGCTGGCTCTTCCCCGCCTGACAAAGCTTGTTACTGTGTATGAATTTCTACTGATGAAGGTCAGCTTTTCTCATCATGTACATAAATTAAATTATTGGAGATTTTATCTTTCAGGTACACCATGAAAACTTCTCTGGGAATTAATCTTAGTTTGATGTTAGACATATGAAAGCTGAAGACATTTTAAAGTTCACCCTTGAGTCTCATGTAGTCAGAGGTTGATAGTTTGCCAGATTATACTTTTAATTTTTGCTGCCTGCTTCATCAGTGCTATTTCTGAAGATTCCACAATCCTTTCTTTTCTGGACTGATTGGTAAGGTTAATAAAATGAGGATTGAAAAAAGTGCTAGGCAAAACAAATCTATATGTTGCTGATTTAATTAATTAATTAGATTTCATATTTAATATTCTTGCTTATTTCTATTTAGGTTGAAAAAGGTTACCCAGCAAAAGCCTTTTTTCCAGATGTTTATAGAGAATTTGAAGAGTTACATAATATGGTAAAGAAAATGTCTCAAGACCATTTCAGTAATTCTGATTTTCTGAGTTATCAGCAGCCTGTGGAAATAAAAGATCCTAAGGTAAGAGGACACATTTTGGAGGTTGTGGTTTTTTTTGTTTTTGTTTTTTTGTTTTAGGGAATGGTCAGCAATGGTTTTCTCTCTTGCTAAGCATTATATCGCATAAGTGAACAGAAAAACAACTTTCTGGTAAGAGAAAATGGATATAAAGTATAAACTGAAGAACACATACCAAAAGATTAAAAAATATTTATCTTTTGGAATTTGATTAGTAATAGAAAATATTTGGTTAAACCACAGCCGTAGTTGATAGCTGACCACAAACTACAAAATGTAAATCAAAACCCCAGGGGCTTAGAGTAGTGTGAAGCTATGCTTTGCTGCCTGGGGGTGCTTTGGTGACTCAACATAATCTCTGATGGACAGTAGTATTAACAGAATTCCATCCCATGTTTGACTAGAAAGGAAGTGGCCATGACATGAGGCCCTTGGGGATGAGCTAAAATAAGTGGTATTTGAGGATCTGACAGAGATGCAAAGAGCCCCCTGCAGACAAATTCATTATATTTGCCAAAGTTTATTTTCTAGTAAACATTACAGTTTAAAGAGACCCTATAATTGAACCATTTGAAAATTTATTTATTTTTAATTTTTCAATGAAAGTATAAATTCAGCAAGCTCATTAATAGAACATAATCAAACTGAGGCAAGTAACACAACAAAGATTAGTTCTTTAATAGCTTTCCAGTTTTTAATGTTTATTTGTGCAGATCATAATACAAATTTGTGCTGGTGTAAAGAGTTCAATTTTTCCAGACACTACTCCACTTCTTAGCATTGGGTGAGAGAGACAGTTATATTGGACTTTCTCACATCTCTTACAGATCCTGATGCTTGGGATGAAAATGACTCTCTATAAGTAATGGTGTATCACTGTTGAATTTTCAGTAGTGAATAACACAATATTTTGTACATATTACTGCTAGCAAAACTTTTAAAGTGCAAACAACATGATCAGTATTTTACAAGGCACAAAAGACAGTCTCTGCTCCAAAGATCTTAATTTGAGTGAGATGGAGAGAAGACAGGACAAACAGGAAAATCCAGGGGAAGAAGGGAAGAGAGGAAATTCTATTTCACAGATAGAGTAATCCTAGGTAAAAATGAAATACAATATGCAGTTTTGGCACTGGCTAATTGAATATTTGTTCTTTAGAATAAATCATGGCAGAATCATAATATATACCAAAAGTTTGCTTTGTATTACTATTACATGTGTTCATCTGACTTTATCTTGTGTAACTGCTCAATCATGATGTTTCCTCTATGGAGAAATGAGATTGCACCAGTTTAAAGGGACACTGTCAAGGTTGGTAGGCCCAACATTTGACCTACCTTTTTTGCTTCTCTTTTTGCAAAGTCCATGTATAATTCTTTGATGTTTTTTTAAACACATGCTGTAATGTGCTTATTTAAAAAAAAAAAAAAAAGTCCAGCATTCATGAGAAACCAATGCATGTGCAAAATAGAGCAAAAATTGGTAAGAGAAAGTGTACTGAGTCTGAAGATACAAAGGGATTTAGGAAAAAAAAAAAAAAGACTGGGAGAACTTCTTTAAGTCGTGAACAACCTTTATAGTGTCCTTTGTTAAACTCTGCTGTTCAGTAACTTACTCTGGACTTGTGAGCCATATCCCCTACATTCCTAGTTCTTGCTCTAACCTTGATTTTTTTTTTCTTGAGTTTTACTTTTAGCTGTTATATAGGAGATGCTTAATTTGAAAAGAGGCTAATCATAGAAGTTATTGTAGTCTAAAATAGCTTGAGAAGCGGTATATATGTTTTGACTGATAGTGTACCCCAGTGTTGAATGTCTTTCTATATCAGTTTTAGAAACATATTTGATTATATAAGTATTGAAAATTTGGTGTTTAGGGAAACCACACTTGTATTCTGTTATCCCTAATTATTTTATAGGTCGCTGAATCACTAGGAATTACAGAGAAGCTTCTTGGAAAACAAAAGATACAAGCTATAGACTCTTCCACACAGTGTGTAATTAAAACAGTTGGTGAGCAGATGTTTACAGAGATATCAGGGAAAAAACGAGCAAATGAGGTACAGAATAATTGTGAATTTAACATATAAACAAGTTTAAAGCTGCTTAAAATATGGTAATATAATTTATTTCTTGAATGTTCACAAATGTGTTACCTGACTTCTATTAAAATGATGTTTCCAGATGTAACAGTTTTCTGAGTCAGTAACACTGAAATATCTTATTGGAGGGTATTTCTTTAAGAAAAGATATCAAAATTAGCTGGGTAAAGAGCTTTGCTTTTCAGTGTGTGTTTGCTCTCACTCCCTCATTAAGAATGTACTACTCCGGGGAACTGGGTTCAGCTGCCCCCCTCCGCCACCCTCCTGCCCAGCTTCATCCATGGGACTCCAGGGGTGGGCTTCGGCCCCCTCCCTGCTCTGGTGTTGGGCTCTGGGCTTCAGCCCCCTCCCCCACCGTACCCATGGGGCTCCGGCTCTGGGCTTCAGCCCAGGGCAGTGGTAGTGCAGCAGGATCTGGCGTTACTGGGAGTTGTGGTCGAGAAGAGGAGTGGAATGAACCTGCGGTGTGAGGCTGTGGAAGGGAGCTTGGGTCAGTGGTGGGGAGGGAAGAAGCAGCAAGGTCTGGGGGTGGTGGGGGGCCAGGGGAGGCAGCAAAAAAAAACCCCTACAAAAATAAATTGCAGTGATTTGGGCATGTATATGTATATTTATTTGTTTTTTCCTAAAGATTATTAAGTATTTTAGGAAAATTTGTCAGAGCGACCACCAGCAAGAGTTCATGGGCGTATTCTGAGGCCACCAAACATTTTGTTGAGAACCCCTGGTCTAAAGTGGGATCTGGCAGGCTGACATGAAGTATCATGCTATTGGAAGAGAACAGTAGCTTGAGTTGGAAAAGGTGGACTAGTCAGCATGCAAATTTAAGTAGTGGGGGAGAAGTGAGTGCTGCAGTTAATTAGGTGGCTAACAGTGGTGAGTGAAACCAGCCTATTTGTTTCTGAGAGGATCAGATTAGCATATTTAATCTGTTGCCTGTGGCTATAGCAGTGAGCAGATAGTTTCCCCTCCTCTGATGCAGCCTCAATTCAGGCTTGGTCTACTCTGTACTACAGAGTTAGGTTGATGTAAGGCAGCTTATGTCAACTTAATTATGTCAGTGTCTACACTAGAATGCTGCTTCCACCCAAGTAAGTGGCCTGCTACACCAACATAACAGCTCCACCTCCATGAGAGGCGTAGCGCTTCTGTTGGTGTAGTTAGGGTGACACCATGTTCATGCAGCCGCTGTTACTTGACTGTCATTTGGTCAGCAGCACCTACTTATAACTTGGAGCTGTGAAGTTGACAAGAATGTCAATTTCACTTCTGGTAGTCTTGGTTCTGTGAAATTGAGCCTGGCCAATTTCTTGTCTCCAGCTGTGAGCCTTGCCCAGTGCTGAGCCCCCAGGGTTCTCAGAGCACCACAGATCTGAGTCAGAGACAATAACAGCTGTGAAATAGACAAGAATGTCAATTTCACTGCTGGTAGGCTCCATGCTGTGAAATTGAACCAGTTGGACTCACAGCTGGGGCTGTTACCCTGAGGCCAGGGCTCCAGCTGTGAGCCCCAGTGGCTGTCAGTGTGCCATTCTTGGCTGTCAGTGCCCCGCAATGCCCCACTTTAGTCGGTGCAAACGCTCCTGGTGAGGATGTGCTGCACTGGCAGAAGGAGGGCAATGTGGACACCAACAGCCGACTGAATTACCGTGGTGGCTGTAGGTCGACCTAAATTAAGTCAACCTAATTTTGTAGTGTAGACGAGCCCTCAGAGCTGCCTTTAGAGAGGAATAATGGCAACATCACCCTTTTTTCTGCCTGTGCTTAAACTTGTGACCTTGTCAGCCTTCCCACCCCCACCCCCCTCTCACTTCTCAGGGCAGGGAGTTCACTGCCCTTTACTGAAGCTGGAACGGGGAGGGAGGAGAGATTTTCTTCTATAGTAGGTACTCCTTGTGTGAGCTGTCCCAGATCTTATTAGTGAGACTTCTCTCAGGCCCATCCCTCAAATTGTGAAGCAAGGCCAGGTTTGTTAAAACAGACATCAAAACTAAAAGAGAAGAAAACATCTTTAAAAAGTTCTAGATTGTGTTTAGAATTTTTTAGGGGCCTCCTAGCTTTGAAAAACTGTTGTAGGTGGGAGTAATATTACACTTAGTACTGGAAAAGATCACAAATTGTCTGTTTCTGCAAGTGATCTCAAACCTGCTAGGTTTTGTATTGACAGAGTTCATATGAAGAACTGTTGCCATCAGCTAAAAGGACCAGAGTAGAAGGCATATTGGAGAATGTGAAAGATGTTTATGCTAGCCAAAATGGAGAAGAAGAAAAGAGCTGGAACTTGTCTACACTGACTACAAAAGATGGTAACATTTAACTTCTAACTTACCAACTTCTGTTCTGTTTTGGTGCAGTTCAGTTAATTCCATTATCTTGTGTTGTCTCTAAAGATGTCATGACTATGCCTTCAACTTAGTCTTGCACTTGTTTCTGTAGGTCCTTAAATGATTGTTTAGCTGAGAAGTCTGAGTTAAGAATATTATTTACTTGTATTATCATAGTGTCTAGGAGCCCCTATTATGGACCAGGACCCCGTTGTACTAGGGACTGTATAAACACAGAAAAAACAGAACGTGGGGCTGGTCAGAGTGTAGATAAAATCAGTGTAAGAACTACACCTTTTTATCCTCTTTCTCTTTATATAGCTGTTCTTTTGCCACTAGTACAAGCTTCTGTGCTTTTGCTCATTTTTGCCCCTTCCCTTTCACTTTTTTAGATATTCCATGTTCCTCCTTTAAAGTATCCCTTACAAGACCACATTCTTCTTATTTCATTTACAAGAGGATTTTCTGCTGTACTTCCATTTATTTAAGAAGTCAATAAAGTTAAACAGTATCTGATTCATTAGCACCTCCACTCAGGTTTGTGCTAGTTTAAGGTGCAGCTCCACTTTAAAACCCTACTATATAAAATGGCACTTTCTTACTTGACAGGTCTCCTGTGTAGTCAATATTTTAATGACAAAAACAAGTTTTGACTCTTGTTAACCGTGAAGAGGCAACAGCTAAAATTGAATGAGTTGGCATATCAATGTTTGTTACTGAGTTTGATTTTTTTTACTAAGGTCCAATCGACAATACCTCTGAAAACCTACTAAAGGTAACAGTTTCACAGGTGCCAAAAGGGGCATAATTTGGCTTGCTGTTGCATCTCTTATTACTAGTGACGTGCATGATAGAAAGAACCCAGCATATCTTTGATCCTGTTTTCAGGATTGTGACACACAAACCCATTACCACCCTTTCTTATAAACTAAGGTCACTTGATATGGAGCCATTAGGAGAATAAATATGGAACCTACCAGAGCTACTTCTAGAGCCTGAGTAGAAGTATACTTCTGACTCTTTAGAAAAGTGTAATTTTTGTACCATTATTCATATGGGCAATAGCATAATTCTGTTCTAAGAATCCAATGCTACTTGGAGGGAAAACTAGATAAAATCTTAGAAAGATGCTTGTAGAAAATTACTTTTGAGAGTCCAAAATCATATTGTTGTACAACATGCTGTAACATTTTTTTTCCAACTGTTCAGGTTTTAATCCACTAAATGGGGTGATTGTGCTCTCCGAAGACAGAGGTATTACTCCTTGCATAACTGGAAGTGCAAAGCATACTGGGGAGCAACACAAATCACTTGATTTAGAAGCTAGAACTAACTCTGCAAATTCAGATATCTTTCAGTCCATGAGAATGGAATGCTCTCAACTCATAAGTATACAGGGACCAGATAGTACAAGTAACATATCTCCACCATGTACTGAAGCATTGTTGCATGCTGAGGCAGATAGCTCACCAGAAGAATTTGTTCAAGCACACTTTGTAAATGAGAACACAGCAGGTAGACTGACAAGTTCTGAATTTTGTAACTGCATGGTATCAGATGATGTGATTGATAATCAGAGTACCAACTTGTCAATGAATGAAGAAACTGATCATAATGGAAAATATCAGAAACTTCAGCAAGATGAAGAAAACCAGAGTTACACTATTACCAGTGAACAGTCTGAACAACTTAATGATGTTGATATTGCTGATCAGATGCAGCAGCTTGAAAAAGTCTTTTCAACAAGCATTGGGCCACTAGATCATTCATATAAGACTCAAACTGACCCACATCAGAATCCTGTACAGGAAACCTCCATATGCACTCGGGAGAATCTTGAAAGTCCAGTTAAAAACTTGAATGAATTCTCTTGTGGGCTAGAGGAACAACATGCTGGACAACATGAGCTAGAGAATGCAGTTACTGTTGGTGAAACTGTAGCCTTTGAGATTGCTGATGAGAGCCATGAATTCATGTCTCAGGGACACGAACAGATCTTTATTCAGACTGCAGATGGGCTTATTCTCTCTCATCCAGGTACTGCTGTTCTGTCTCAGGCAGAAGGCATTGTGATTGTAACTAATGCTGATGGTACTACAATGCACATTCGCACCCCTGAGGGGGTTCCTTTGGAAACTGTGGAAGCACTACTGGCAATGGAAACAGATGGCCAAAGTGAAGATATTTTGCTCTCGCAAAGTGAAGTGGAGCCATAAATATAAAAACCTGTTTTATTTATACATGCTTTCTTCTGGAAAAGACTGATCATATCAAATGTATATTTTTCTAATGTGAATATTGAAATTAACTTATTTGTGAACATTTCTATGACCTGTACTTTTTTTATAACTTATGTTTATATTAGCAGTATTGCAACCAAAAATTCTAAGGAATGACTTTTGATTCAGCTTGTGCTCTTCATTGAGTGTATGTGAGGGGATGTGTGTGGATACCTGTCAGCCCTAGTTTTGATGCACTATTACCTTCTTTGTTTTATTAGTTTTACTCTTTGGCCAACAGAAATGCAATATAACGTGTTGCACTGCCTGTTGTCAGTAATATGCTGTATACTGGCAACCTGTTTATAGGCAAAATAAAAACATTAAAAGGAGCTGTATTTTCTATATATTAGAGGTTTTATCTTACCTGTATTAGAGCGTTTTATCTTAATTGCAGCTAGTTGAATATTCAAGTTATTTTATTAGGGCACATGACTTGTCACACAAATGTATAACTGGAAAAATAAGTTATTAGCACTTCAGTATTCCAAGTAAACTTTCATTTTTCAAAAATGATACTGTGAAAAGTGACAGTATAAACTCACAGATCAGCATGGGCTACTATTCACTGTTGACTTCTGCAAGATAGCACGCAAAGATACAAGTCTTGTAGCACCCCAAAGCATTATCTGATTCCTACTACCATTCTGAAGAGTATCTGACCAGGTTTGTTTAAGATGCAAGGTAAAGTCAAACAGTGCTGATGCTGTATGACAACCAATTGTGAGATGCTTATCTGAACCTTAATCCACATTTTTTTTTCTTCAATTCCTTCCTCTGACAGGTTCCTCTCCGTCTCTGATAGAGCCTTGTCTAAGACCCCATCTTTTTGGCCAAGCAGAAGCACCATTTTTCAGTGCCTGTCACTATTAAATAAGCTTTGCTCTTGCTAATAACAAAGCAGACCTCTACCCTTAGATCATCCCAGTCTTCATCATATTTTAAGAAGTTTTTCTCATAGACATAGCACTGAGCTTTAACCACTTATCTAAGCAAGGTAAGGGAGAAGCTAGCAAAAAAAGTTTCTGCTGCCCATTAGCTGCCAGTATCTTCGATCTCACTGGCAGGCTTCAGAACATAACATGGTAGTGACTTACCATTAAATTTAGTGCTCTGGTGGATGACCACCACCTGTCTGTACAATAGAAGTACATTCATACTCATCCTGATTAGTATCGTTGATACTGTTGATCACCCAAATAAGCCTGTCTGCTCTAAAAAGCTGCATAGGTGACCACAACCATCCTTAAATGGCTCATAACCTTCCTCTTTTTTCTGACCTCAGAAGGTCACAATGGGTAATTGTTCTTCCATCTCTAAAGCCTGCAAGACTCTGTCCTCCCAAGTTTCTCAACATCTGTATGAGGTTGGGTGAGAGTTACTGAGAATAGGGAAGTACCTGCAATATGCAGATGACCTCTCCTTCAGTCCAGTCTAAGCAGCACTGTGTCTCAGCTTTCTCAATACAGAGGCAGTAAAATCACCTGAATGAAGAGCATGAGGCTAAAGCTGTATCCCATCTTATTGTGATCTCTATCTTGATTGAAGTGTTCTGAAGAACTTGCCTCTTGTATAACATCATTCAGATTGTTGGATTAGCCTGAAGTTTTGGGCTCTGTTTTGGATGCCCAAATGCCCACCATGGCAAACAATGGCCACTTCATGGCCAGAAAATTAGATTGGCCATAGCCTATGAGATGTAAGCTGGACACTAATTATGTATTTATGACTTCGTTTGATTCTTGCAAGTTGTTAAGACTGAAACATACCTCAAAGAAGCCCCAATTACTTCAGAATGCAGTATCCTATTAACCTGGGTCACCATGAAAACTTTTCCCCATGCTGTGCTCTGCACTGACTCCCCACTGAAAAGTATCTAGTTTGAGGACTTTGAGTGTCAAGACTTCATGTGGTTAGGACTGCTACGTGAGAAAGCACCTTTTCCACTGCAATGGTGACCTTGCATGATGGCTGCATTCCATCAGAACAAACTCTTAACCAACAGGCAGTCTCGGGAACGTAGAAGACAATTTTCACTGGTGCTGGACCTAAATTCTGGAATTTTCTGCTGCAAGAAATAAGAGTGATCTACAGATCTTACCATGTGCAGAACTAAATGCAAAACTCATTTATTCAATTGCAGACCTAAAAGTTGCAGTTCTCTAACAAAAAAACTTCAGAAACAGACTCCAACAAGAAACTGCAGAACTGGAATTAATTTGCAAATTGGACACCATTTTATTCATGCCTAATTTAGACTGGGAGTGGATGGGTCACTACACAAAATAAAAACTATTTCCCCATGCTAATTTTTCCCCTACTGTTACTCACACCTTCTTGCCAACTGTTTGAAATGGGCCATCCTGATTATCACTACAAAAGTTTTTTTTCCTCCTGCTGATAATAGCCCATCTTAATTGCTTAGTCTTGTTAGAGTTGGTATAGCAACACCCATTTTTTTCATGTTCTGTGTGTGTATATATCTTCCTACTGTATTTTCCACTGCATGCATCCGATGAAGTGGGTTTTAGCCCACGAAAGCTTATGCCCAAATAAATGTTAGTCTCTAAGGTGCCACACAAGTACTCCTCATTCTTTTTGCTGATACAGACTAACACAGCTACCACTCTGAAACCTGTTTCCATGAATACAGTACATCCACTCTCATAATTTTAGTAAGTTGTATCTAGAATCATAGGACTGGAAGGTACCTTGAGAGGTCATCTAGACCAGTCCCCTGCACTCATGGCAGGACTAAGTATTATCTAGACCATCCCTGACAGGTGTTTGTCTAACCTGCTCTTAAAAATCTCTAATGACAGATTCCACAACCTCCGTAGGCAATTTATTCCAGTGCTTAACCATCCTGACAGGAAGTTTTTCCTAATGTCCAACTTAAACCACCCTTGCTGCAATTAAGCCCATTGCTTCTTGTCCTATCCTCAGAAGTTAAGAGCAACAATTTTTCTGCCTCCTCCTTGTAACAGCCTTTTATGTACTTGAAAACTGTTATGACCCCTCTGTCTTCTCTTTTCAAGACTAAACAAACCTCATAGCTTTATTTTTTTGATCTTCCCTCATAAGTCATGTTTTCTAGACCTTTAAACATTTTTGTTGCTCTTCTCTAGACTTTCTCCAATTTGTCCTCATCTTTCCTGAAATGTGGTGCCCAGAACTGGACACAATACTCCAGTTGAGGCCTAATCAGCGTGGTGTAGAGCGGAAGAATTACTTCTCATGTTTTGCTTACAACACTCCTGCTAATACATCCCAGATTTTTTTTATTTTTTTGCAACACTGTTACTCTATTGACATATTTAACTGGTATCTAAGCTGTATTCATTACTTATTGCTGATTTTCTTTATCTACTGCTCTAGAATTTCTTTTAATGATTAGAACTTCAGTGAGAGTATAGTAGCTTACAAGCCTGTCAGGTGCAATCCTTCCTCTGTTCAAAGGAGACAGTCTGCCCAAATAGTATGAGGAGAAAATTTAACACCCATTTTTTTTCTACAAGTACATTGTAAACATCCATGAGAACTTGAAATGTCCCATAACACTTCTCACTGTATTTATTGCTAGGAAGTAGTGATACTATGAAATCTGTAGTGACAGTTTGAAGCAGCTTTAAGTGAGAAAAGTATACACAATTTCTAATATAGCAATATCTGTTAACACAAAGGGTTTTCTGATTACTTATTTAATGGGGTTAATCAAAATGCTGGTGTAAAGTTTAGTCATGTATAATCTCAAAGTTTTAAAATGTTTTTAGTGCTTTTGAAAGGGGCTGGTTTGACAGCTGGAGAGCATAACGGCTTCCACAGCAGGCTCATCCATGTCCTGGAGGGACCACTTAGTGAAGCGGTAAATATTTCCATGATCATTCAATTGTTGGCATGTCAGAGAAGACAGGCTCCTCTTTCAACTGTTTGTTTTGGGCTAACAGTCATCTTATTGCAACTGGCAGAAGCAGATCTAAGGGTGCTTATAAATAGCTCTACCATTTTTGTAATAGTTTCATAACTTGTAGTTTTTCAACATAGGAAAGTCATATTGTAAGAACAGAGAGGGGCATTTGATTGTTTGGGGGAAGCGAGAATAAGCTGGATATAGTGATGGGAAGCGAGAATAAGCTGGATATAGTGATACTTCTAGATTTGTATATATTCACTGTAACAAAAGCTATTTCATTAAGGGACTGACTGCTGCTATTTAAATCAATGGCAGAACTCTCATGCCACAGTGGTACAGTTTCAGATCTTAGTAATTGCCTATGCCACCCTGAAACTTCAGAAAATCTGTGTGGTATGTACACAAGGAAAAAACAGAACATGTTTTGTCTTTGATTTTGTGTAGTGTGACAGTTCAAAACAGAAGTAGAAAGACATTCAGTGGGTGTCAAGTTTGGTGTCAGGAATGATGGTCCAGGGGTGAGGGCTCTAACCTAGGGCTTCATGATCCAGATTCAGTTCCCTGTTCCACTGCAGTCTTCTGTGTGACCTTAGACCCAGATCCTCAAAGGTATTTAGGTACCTAGTGCCCATTGATTTCAACTGAATTCAAATAAATACCTTTGAGGATTTGGCCCTTAGCCTCTCTCTACTTTGGTTCCCCATGTGTAATTTGAAGATAATAGCACATCTAAAACTGTGAGGTGTTCAGATACTACCGCGAAGGAGGTAATGTAAGTATCTTAGATAATTGCTTTATATCAACCAAGAGAAGTGACAAATGAAACAAATACAAACAGAGGAAAAACACATTTTAATAACCTTATAAAAATACAACATATAATTAACCTTGCAGGTTGTTGCTGCTTCAGTGTCACATGAGTATCTTTAGAAGTAGTCTTAAATGCTACACTTGTCTATGTCCTGTTTCCAGCAACATGCTTTCTAGCAGTAGTTTGCTGCTGCTCTCAATATAGGGCTGGTACAACCAAGACGATAAATAAACCATCATAAGATCCTGGTCAGCTGTATGAGCAATCTCTTGCACAATCGTTTGTTTAAGTCTTATTTCCTTCTTGTACATTTCAGTGAGCTTGAAAGAAACCTCATCTGAAATGGATTGAACAATTACACACACCATTTCTAATCATATATAAGCAGCTCTGAAAAAGTAATAAATCAGTACTTGTGCTATACTAATCATTTTTTTTTTAAATAGCTATTACAGTATACAAACTTTTATAACTACCCCCTCTTCTTTAGGTAAGACAGCCATCCTGATCTTTACAGTAGTTAACACCACTCCTCATTGCAATATGAAATGCCAAATTTATTGCTCATGTATTGGATATATTTCTACCACACAGATGCTTTTTCAGTATAAAATCCCCCTTTATTTCTACATCAACGGTAGTATCTTAGAACCAGCTATAAAAATGGTACTATTTTAAGCCATTTCTTTAAAGGGACATGTTGGTTTAAAAATGTAAAGGTTTTATAATACTTTGAATAAAAACTGCATAAATTTTCTGGATACCTTGATATTTTGGGGCAACTAAACCATAATCTGCATACTATATTAACCCAAATAGTGCAAGTGCTTGAGTACCAGGAAGTAATGCTGATCTGTTTAGTTAGTTAAACTATTTGTGAGTGAAGAATAAATGGTGAAAATACTTTGAAACTGAAATGTTTGTCTAATGTGCGGGAGTTACTAGTAATGCTGGTAAGGATATTTTTTTAAAACGTATCTGGCTATTGTCACTTGAATTGCTGGACCCAGTAAGTGAACAAAATATTTGACAATAAGGGCTCAAGCCTGCAATTCCCATGGAATTCAGCCAGAATTGTAGGTAAAATTATTACAACCACATTTCTTTGGACTTTTTCAATAACCGAGGGTCCAGCAAATCCCCTTTCTCCTGCCAGTCTTCTCGTCAGCAGAAACCAAGACACGAGAATCCCACTATTCTAGGGCAGTGAACTGAGGAGCAGGGGACACATTGCACAAAAGAACTACTTCCAATTAATCAGAGAAACAAATCTGTTGCCATCCAGTTCCTGAGATCCAAGAGTTGTAAAACTGCAGTAATGCTGTTTGTCAGACAGACGCACTTGAAGCCTGCTAGGTTTTTTTAGATTGTTAAATAACTAGAAGGGCAGAGAAGGCCTCACCTACACTCTGTTACGAAGTGAATGCTGGAAGGATCTGCATTCCCTATTTTTGGTGGTAGAGAGTGATGAGCCTTCTTCCTCAGTCTGGTCATTCTCTGGATCAGAGCCCTTTTAAAACTCTTCTGTGTCTTACAATTAACTGAGGTGGAACTCCCATCTCCCACCTAAGAATAAACCCAATTCTACAAATTGGACTGTAGAATAGGACTCTCAATGCTTCCAGACCACAGATATTTTTGCTCTTTGTAGGGAGTAGCTATTGCAGCTTTGACACTTCTAGCAGCAGCAGCTTGTTTTAACTGGATCTGTCTGTATGTCTTAACACTGTAATTATAATGTGTGAGTTGCTTTGCAATTTACATGAGCTGTCAGCGGCAATAACCTGTCAGTGGTTCACAAACTTATTTGGCAGACTTCATGCCCCATTGCCACCCTTACTTCTGCCTCCCTTACCAAGGGATTGACAGCTGGAGCCGCTGCCATCTCCAGGTGAGAGATTTTTGGGGTGGGGCGGGGGAGAGAGAGGAAGAGCCGGAGCCTGAGCTGCCTCCCAGTGAGGGCGGGGGAAGAGGAGGGGAGAAGGAGAGCCCTGGCGGTGGGGCTCTGTCTAGCCCCTTTATCCCCTCCTCCCAGGTGTGCACAGCCCTTCCGCAGGAGCCCCAGCTGCCTGGGGCTAACAGCCAGGGCTCTTAAAAAAAAAAAACATCTCACAGCTCACATCTCCCTTGACGGATTCCCACACCACCCTATGGAGGTGCGCCCCATAGTTTGAGAACCACTGCTTTAAGTTAGTTACTGCAGTAACTCGGGTTCTCAAACTGGGGGTGGGACCCCTCAGGGGGTCACGAGGTTATTACATGGGGGGTCACGAGTGTCAGCCTCCACCCCAAACCCCACCTTGCCTCCAGCATTTATAATGGTGTTAAATATATAAAAATGTGGTTTTAGTTTATAAGGGGGGAACACACTCAAAGGCTTGCTATGTGAAAGGGGTCACCAGTACAAAAGTTTGAGAACCAGTGCAGTAACTTCTCTATTGCTTACGCTGTTAGAAAGATGGACTCTCTCATTACATAAGGCAAAGTTACAATCTTATCTAGATAAAAGTTAACAGGGCATATTTTTTAGTTCTTCTAAATTACTATTTCAATTTCAAATGACATCCAATGTCCTTTAAAATGCTCCTCATTGTGAAATACTAATGGATAACTATAAGTAAACAATATTCTACTTACAGAAGTACGTAGTGGGCCATGTGTGAAAGAGTGGTGTCCTGCAATCTCCATTTTCATAATGATATGTTTCTAAGTCACAAATTCCTTTAGTAGTTGAACACAGTTTTTCCATTTTCAGTTGTATTTTTGCCTGAAAATGATTAGAGTTTCAAGTTAATAAACATTTGGGACATTTTATGCTACTAAGATCTTACAAATATTAACTATTAATGAAGTTCAAAAATACTTTATGTGACTACCTCAACCAGATTCATGAAATTTCTAATTCACTTTTATGGCTGCAAAAAATAGCTATTAGTGGGACTAATATAGAGATTTCATGTGAGAAACACTTGGTGTTTCAAACATTGCACGTACAGTTTATTTACTTCTATTTTGATCATTTCCCTAGCTTCAGTCCTTTTTTTTAAATCCTAAATCCAAGTTTACCACCCAGAAAGTTAGTAAAGCTCTGTCTCAATATTCTTGTTTTTCTTCCTTTATAATGATTTGGTACTGGTGAAAGGGGCTGGGACTGAGGGTGAAAGTTGCTCTTTCCTACAGAACAGGTACCGCACAGGCACTGAAAGTGCAAGCTTCCCTACCAACGTCCCTCAGCCTTAACCTGGTAGAATCACCTCTAGGTATGGAAAAATAGTTCAGTCTCTATGCAATTTCAGTCTTTTACTCCCTCCGAAGACTGCCAATAATTAGGATAGTAAGTGCTAACTGCAGCGTGGGCACTTTTCCATAATAGTAATCTTGAAGGATTAGAAAGGTAGAAGGGAATTAACAATTGTGCATTATCTAAGGTAACACCTGATGGTTCTAACCGATAGGTCTCAAAATCTAACCGTAAATAGAGAATTATCATCCAGTAGGTCTGTTTCTAGTGGGGTCCTGCAGGGATAGGTACTTAATCCTATGCTAGTTAACATTTTTATCAATGACCTGGAAAAAAACATAAAATCATCACTGATAAAGTTTGCAGATGACACAAAAATTGGAGATGGGGTACATAATGAAGAGGACAGGTTACTGATTCAGAGCAATCTGGATTGGTTGGTAAACTGGGCATAAGCACACTATGCCTTTTAATACGGTTAAATGTATATACATCTAGGAACAAAGAATGTAGGCCATACTTATAGGATGGGGGAAGAGTGACTGAAAAATATTTGGTGGTTGTAGAGGATAATCAGCTGAACATGAGCTCCCAGTGTGACACTGTGGCCAAAAGAGCTAATGTGATCCTGGGATGCATAAACAGGGGAATCTCAAATAGGAGTAGAGAGGTTATTTTATCTCTGTATTTAGCACTGCTGTGACCGCTGCTGGAATACCGTGTCCTGTTCTGATGAACATAATTCAAGATGGATGTTGATAAATTGGAGAGGGTTCAGAGAAGAGCTACAAGAATGATTAGAGGATTAGAAAACATGCCTTATAGTGACTGAACTCCTTGAGTCGATCTGTTTATCTTAAAGAGATGGTTAAAGGGTGACTTGATTATAGTCTAAGTGTCTACACAGGAAATAAATATTTAACAAGGGCTCTTCAATCTAACAGAGAAAGGTATAACATGATCCAATGGCTGGAAGCTGAAGCTAGACAACTTCACACTGGAAATAAGGTGTAAAATTGTAATGGTGAGAGTAATTAACCACTGGAACAATTTACCAAGGGTCTGGTGGATTTTCCATCACTGACAATTTTTAAATCAAGATTGTATGTCTTGCTAAAAGATATGCTCTAGGAATTATTTTGGGGATGTTCTATGGCCAGTGTTATACAGGAGGTAGATGAGCACAATGGTTCCATCTGGCTTTGAAATCTATGAAACCATTAATAAAATAATTGAGGCTGGTAGCAGCATTTTACAGTAAAGAATTTAGGAGCATCATGGTCATGCTGTAAACTCCTGAATATATGGTACATATGATTACAAACAGTGGAAAATAATGTATGTATATATGCATTGTCTAATCCAACACAAGATGCTTGGACTTTAACTGCTCAACAGGAATGACAACTTATATCAGTGCATTTAATGGGCTAAGTCATGACAGTAACTCAAACTAAGAAACAGAAGCATTACTCTTACTTTCTCCAGAGAACCAAACTTGATGAGGAATCTGGAATATTTTCCTGCTTATACCAATCATTGGAATTTTTTCCAGTTTGCACAGAACTGCTCAATTTAACATCAAACCAATATCATTTTAATAGGCATTTTTCTTTATAGCTAAGGGATATTAGAGATATTCTAATAAAGAAATAAAATTCAGGGTAAGTTAACAATGAGGTGCATGAAATTATTTCTGCAAAGTGAATAGGTTGTACACTTTTTCTTTTGATTTGTATTACTTTTTCTCTTTTTAATTTAGGTTACTATACCATTCTGAAGGTATGAACTACTATTACAGTAGGAACGTCACTTATCTTCACTTGTATTGGCTATTTCCAAAATTATTGGGGTGACAATTCTTAATAGTGTGTCCACTCATTAAGTAGGTTAGATAACAAATGTTCACTCTGTTCCCTAAAGAGATGGGAGCTGTAACACAGAACTGCATTTAGGAAAACTGGAAACTGAATTATGTCCAATCAAACAAAATATAGTTCTTAGGTTGTGTTTACACTGCTATCGGAGGTGTGACTACAACATGTGGACACATGCTAGGTAGCTAAAGTTAGCATGGGTGAGTAATAATGGGAGTGAAGCTGTAGCTGCATGGGATTGCTGGTCATGTATGTACACAGGGTCCCAGGTGGGCTTGTACAGCCTGTGCCGCTGTGCTTAACTGCTATTGTTACTCGAACTAGATTAAAGTTAGCTTGGGTACGCCTATACGTGCTGCAATCACACCTCTAATTGCTGCATAGACATATGCTTATTGATACCACATCATATTAGGTCTGAACTGTTCTATCCTCTTTCTAACTTGATGCTTGTTTTGTTTTGAACACGTTTAGGATGAGAAAGAATAGACAATAGGTACAATATTGGCATTGTATTATTTTGCAGATTTTTTTTTAAAATCATACTATGAAAAGGGGAAATAGAGGGGGAGCCAGGAGAGGGATGTAAAATCAACTTTTAAATTTTCAAGTCAATCTAATAAACATAGTACGTAGTACTTGTAATCATGCATATCCAAAGTTAGAGTCATTCTCTGAATGAAAGCCTTATGAAAGTTTATTTTCAGTAAACGTTTAAAATGATTTAGTTAGTGGACAAAAGCACTTGCCAACAATGGCTTCATCAGGTTAGGGAGTATACAGTTTGAAAGATAAACAAATGAACATTACCATGTTTTCCAAGGTCCCAAGCAATTCTGCACAGAACATCTCAAGTTCTTCATTATAGCTTGGAGACAGCTTTCCACAGTCAGACGCAATGTTGTCACATTCTATCTCCAGCTTGTTATCTTTAAATCTAAACAAAAGCATATATTAGTGTAAATACTTGTGCACACCTTTACTCACAGACTGTAGGAATTTAAAGTCTATGCTATCCTCTACACAACTAACAAAAGGCTTGAGCCTACAAGCCCTTTCTCACATGAACAGTACAAAGGAATTGCTGTACAGGATTAGATGAATGGTTTAGCTAGTTCAGTGTTCAGCTATGGCTAGTACCAAATGGTTCAGAGGAAAGTACAAGAACCCTACATTAGGCAATTAAGGAATAGCCTGTCCACCAGGAAAAGGAAAGTTTCTTCCTAATTCCCATTAGTTACAGGTTGTCTCATGTCCTGAAGCAGAAATTATGTCCCTTCCAAAGTTAGTGGCTTTTTAAAATCTTTAGTATTGTAACTCAGGATGTTTTTGTTATTCATGTAAATAGCCAATCCCTTTTTTAATCCTGCAAAGCTCTTGACCAAAGTGATATCTTGTAACCTGAGTTGTGTGTCAGAGAAAACTCACCCAAGAAAGGGTTTGTAGGATCAAATCCTAATTTTGTAATTTAGCATTTTAAATATTGAATATTTGTTTATTATTTGTATGTATAAAAACATTTTGCTGCAAATACAGCCCTTATGAGGTTATCCAATTTTTACCTTAAACAGCCTTACCTGAATTTGAATCTTTTGATTTTATACAATCACAAAATGCTACTGGTATAGAATATCAAACCTGTCCACTCTGTTGTTTTCTTGTAAAGCTGCCCAGTCAGGAAAACAAACTAGTTTCACGGTAAAAGTGACCTCTACATTGTCATTATTTGTAAGATCTGTTAACATACTCACTGTGTGCCAATTTTCAAGTTTACAATTTTGTTTGCAGTAGTAAATCCATTATTATTCAGGGTCTCCCATTTCATCATTAAATTATGCCAGTCTGCTGCGTTATCTTTAATTTTTCTTGCACTGACAGATAAGACAGGTCGTTTTGGAGCAACAGCAGCAGGACTCTTTGCTGCTTAAAAAAAAAAGAGAAAATGCAAACCCTTACAAATCTACAATAGCAAATCAATGCACTGTTTAAGTTGTCATTATAGTTGTATGTGGCTGCATGCAGTATATTCCTCAATGTTCTGTTCCTGAATGTTGACTCAGTAAAATGTAGTTTACGTGCATCCTACTAACTTTAATCATAAATCAAGTTTCTAGCCTGTCAGCCTTTCACCATCAGTGTAAAATAACCACATTCTTAGGGTACTGAAAAAAATAAACTGCATACTGAGGTATTCCATTAGAACACCTAACTAATGCTGTAAAACCACTAATAAGCAATCCTATAATATTTTCCAATACAAGTAATGGCTGCATTTTCTGAAGTCAAATTTTAATGTAGCACTTCTTGGCTAGTCACTAACTCTGTTAGGACCGAGTCCTTTTCACCTTGTGGTCTCTATCATTAATATTTCAGCAGGTTTGCCCAGGGCAGGAAGTGTGAAATCCTGGCACTACTGCAGGCAATAGGAGTTTTGCCATTGACTTCAATAGGGCCAAAATGTCACCTTAGATTTTTACAGGATTTTAATGACAATGCAAGGCTTTAATCTTGCAAAAATGTATGTACATGATTAATTTTACACAGGTGAGCCTCAATGGAACATTGATTCAGTGGGACTACTCATCTATGTAGTTACGCATATCTGCAATCATTGCAGATTCAAATGACAACCTAACTTCTGTCCTCAACTTTACTGTTCATCACATCAACAGTTTCTGGATAATACAAAGCAAGCTAAGATTTCAGAGGAAGTGCCGCTAGGAATAATACTGTTATTTATAAACATACACGGAGTGTGACTGTACATACAAGTGATGCTAATTCTCTACACAGCTAAATTACTTCTCACCTGAGGATCTCAAAGTGCTTCACGAACATTAAACTAACAACCCTGGCACTTTACTAACACTCATTAATGCTAATTTGTTAAAACACAATATTAACAGGCAAGGAAGTGAAGGGCGGTAAGTAAGAAACATTTGTGAAGACTCCGGGGTTTCCGTGTGGTTAGACACCTGGCCACCCGCTGACCGTTACGCACGGGAGGGGTCCCGTCGCCCTGGCTTCACGGTGCTGCGCAGGCTGACGGTCCCGCGGGATCGAGGCCCCACAGCCGCAGCCCGCGTTGGTCGATTTCCTTCGCGTTTGGAAATGTAACGATAATAACGGAATATAACTAACGAAATGCGCGCGCAGCCCGGCTCACGTGCCCTCGGAGGGAAAACGGGGGGGGCGCCAGAACGGGGTCTACCATGAAGGCAGCGCCCCTGTGCGACCAGGGCAACCCCCCTCCGCGCGCACGCGGCTGGAGACAGACACCCCCCTCCCCCCATGCGCCCCGCGCGCCTTGCTCACCCGCCATGCCCCGAGCCCCGCCGTGATAGGCCCCCTGGCCGGGCCACGCTCCGCCTTCCCCCGGAAGTGCGCTCACGTCCGGTTCCCCCCCACGCCGGCGCAGCAGCCGTCGCTCAGCCGCGCCCGGCCCAGCGGCTGTCTTCCCTCGCCCGGGGCCTCGGCGGGGCAGCCCCCGCCCGCCCGCCCGCGAGACATGAGGGGCCCGGCCCCTTGCTGAGGTGAGTTAGGCAGCTGCCGCTCTGGGCTCCTCCTCACGCCTCCGCCCTTTTTCTCCATCAACCCTTCCCCCACCCGCCCCTTTTCCTCTGCCCCGCGTCTCCCCTGCCCCCTGCTGCTCTGTGGCTGGGGCTCCAGCAGAGGCTGAAATAGGGAAACTGCCCCCCCCCCCAGTTCCCCCTTCTGCTGTTGGAAACCGGTGGGGATCGTTCGCCCCTCGGCGAGGCTGTGGGTACTTGCACCCGCTTTAAACTCCGCTTCCCTCGGTGAGCAACGGGGCTGGAGGTGCATGGTAGCCCCGCTTCATTTCATCCTTCGGCAGCCCCGTGAAGCAGCTGCTGCTGAGCTCTGCTGTTTGCTGCCTGTTGAATTCTCCCCATGGGGAATCTGTTGCGCATGACCAGTACCGGTGTTTTGTTCTTGATTCGGTTAATCTGGCCAACTAGCCTGTAAACACTGTAAAACCTGGGGTGGCGTTAGAAGGATGTAGGCAGCCTAGTTGTAACAGTGATATTAGAGAGACAAGCTGGGGAAGGTAATACCAACATAAGTTGGTCCAGTAAAGATATTACCTCGCCTACCTGGCTCTCTAATTACAAAAATGTGCAGCTTCACGCTCCCCATCCCAGTTTTTATTTCTTCAGAGGGTGGAGTGGGAATTTTATTTTTTTTAACTTGAGAATTAAATAACAAAGAAAATGAAACAAACGTTCTAACCAAATTTCTCTGTGGTGTCTCTTAAAACAGTTTGCAGGATGTGGGGATGGAGGCAGGACAGAGAATGTCAGGCTATTTAATAATAGTTTAAAATGTGCTGACTTGTGCTTATTTTTATGAATAAGAAATTTAGTTAGTTAATAAAGTCTCGTAACATGGTTGCAACATCAGCACAATAAGGTTGATGCTGCAGTTGAAGCCACAAATTCGGAAGTTATTTTAAGCTAAACTGCAAATAAACTTTGTGTGCCCACTTTCATAAGTGTAGTTCCCAGTTCTTAGGTCACATGAATGCTTTTGAGTAACATTTGTTACTTTCCTTAGTGCCTCTGCAAACAGATTGTGGGGGAAAACTATTGCAATTTGACATGGGCTAGAGGATTGGAGTGGACAATATGAGCTATAGGTAATTTAACATTTTAACTATGGAAGCTTAGTTTTTGTTCAGTTGCTGTCATATATGCAACACAATAACATTGCAATGTTTTTAAAGTTGCTAGTGTTTTGGTAAACACCTTAGAAATGAATAATCATGAAAAAATAATATTGCAAACTAATGCCATGATCCTGCAACCTCTTATGCATGTGCTTACCTTTAATTCATCATTCATCATTCATGCCCGTCACCCCAACCGGGCATGAGTAATTCCACTGAGTTCAGTAAGACTGCTGACATAAGAAAAGTTAAGCATTCTGTAAGTTTCTGTAGAATTGGAACCTAAATACACTGTGGAAGTGTCCGAAGGTGGGGGCTGTTAATCATACTTGTGATTTGTTTGACTCCTTCAAATACTCTCAGTATCAGTCTTGCAAAGTAGATTTGTTTTTCTGATAACTGTTAGTTTTAACCGTCTTGGGTTGAGGTAGGAATTCATGTAAAGGACTAAGGATGAGACTTCTAATCTGATATCGTCCTCTGTAAATTAGGCCACTACTATCCTCCAGCTCAAAAACAAATAAACATACACCATTAAAACATACAAAACCCCACCCCTGGTAGTCATGTATCCCGAAATTCTTCTAGTCCTGGCTTTGCCATTTACTTGTTGTATGGTCCAGAACAATTAATTTAGGCACTGCTCATGCTAACTGTTCCAAGCAGGTGTACCTTTGTGTCCATGCAGATGGTCCAGGGGTCTTCCCAGGTGGGACAGCTTGCAGGATCAAGGCCACTTTCAGATTCTCCATCTATAAAGTGAGGGGGAAATAATAATCAAATACCCTCACAAGGGTATTGTAAGATGATAAACTAAACCTCACAAGGACAAACACTGCAGCTGTACTTTTTATAAACACTTCTTAAATTATAAAATGAACTATGACTTGTGTTGGAGAAAGTCAAAATGAATTCTCAGAAGTTCTGTTGTAAGACATAGTGCCTGATCCAATCCTCACTTTCAAGAATAGTTTCACTGGAGTCAGTGGGAGAACTCATATGAGCAGTTTGTCACAAAGGCCCAATAATCTCTGATAAAGTGTTGTTTAATATTTGAATGTATGAGAGAGTCTCTGGAGACTTTTATAGTGTTTTAAAGTAAGATAATTTTTTTTTCATATTACATCACTGGGTGCGTATGGCCCTATTCAAACTATAACAATGTGCAAGGCGAAATCCTGACTCCATTGATGTCAGTGGTAAAATGCCATTGTCTTAAGTGGGGCCTGAGTTTCACTCACAGTTCTTATCTCAAGGAGACTTTGATTAAGGTAGATGGGTAAACTAGTAAAAATCCCATGGTAGGATGGGAATACAGCAGTTGGAGGGGGAAGAGATGTTGCTTTATAGGTTGTGTGACAGGTTTGGTCACAGAGACCTCCTTGGGACTGTCACCTGATGTGCTGAAACTATCTCTGAGCTCGTTTTCCCTGTCAGCTTGGGACTCCAGAACCCTGCCTTGTTGAGCCAGACATGCTAGTCTGCTGCAACACAGACCCAGGTCTGAACCATGCCCCCAAAGCTACAGGCTTTAACTGAAAACCACTCAGCAGGTCACCTATCTCCAGTACCCAGACACCCAGCTCCCAATGGGATCCAAACCCCAAATAAATGTGTTTTACTCTGTATAAAGCTTTTACAGGGTAAACTCTTAAATTGTCCACTCTCTATAATACTGATAGAGAGAGATGCACAGCTGTTTGCTCCCCAGGTATTAATCACTTACTCTGGGTTTAATAATAAACAAAAGTGATTTTATTAAGTATAAAAAGTAGGATTTAAGTGATTTCAAGAAATAACAGACAGAACAAAGTGAGTTACCACGCAAAATAAAACAAAACACGCAAGTCTAAGCCTAATACATTAAGAAACTAAATACAGGTAAATCTCACTCTGAATGTTCCAATAAGTTTCTTTCACAGACTAGACTCCTTCTTAGTCTGGGACCAATCCTTTCCCCTGGTACAGTTCTTGTTAGTTCCAGCCCACGTGATAACTAGGAGATTCTCATGACTGCAGCCCCCTTTGTTCTGTTCCACCCCCTTTTTATAGCTTTGGCACAAGGCGGGAATCCTTTCTTTCTCTGGGTTCACACCCTTCCTTCTAAATGGAAAGGCACTAGGTTTAAGATGGATTCCAGTATCATGTGACATGTTCACATGGCCTCCATGTCCACAAGAAGGCTTGCAGGTAAATAAACCGTCTACAACCAATTGTCATAGTAAATGGGAGCCATCAAGATTCTAAGCCGGGGTCTGCAATCTTTCAGAAATGGTGTGCCGAGTCTTCATTTATTCACTCTAATTTAAGGTTTCGAGTGCCGGTAATACATTTTAACGTTTTTAGAAAGTCTCTTTCTCTAAGTCTATAATATATAACTAAACTATTGTTGTATGTAAAGTAAATAAGGTTTTTAAAATGTTTAAGAAACTTCATTTAAAATTAAATTAAAATGCAGAGCCCCCCCGGACCAGTGGCCAGGACGTCCGGGCAGTGTGAGTGCCACTGAAAATCAGCTCGTGTGCCGCAGGTTGCCTACCCTGTTCTAAGCCACCATTAATGGCCCCCACTTCACATAATTACAATAGGACCTCAGAGTAATACTTCATATTTCTAGTTTCAGATACAAGAATGATACATACATACAAATAGGATGAACACACTCAATAGATTATAAATTTTGTAAAGATACCTTACAAAAGATCTTTTGCATGAAGCATAATCCAGTTACATTATATTCACACTCATTAGCATATTTCCATAAAACATATGGAGTGCAACATCACAGGTTGCATAAACTGTTTTCCCACATCTTGTTTCTTTTAATAGATTTTTGTTTTTAATCATATTTTAAATAATAGTTGGCCTTGAGCTATAAGGGTGAAATGGAGAATTAGCGGTGGAAATCAAGCCAAAAAAGTGAATTTTGTAAGAGTAAGTGTTTCAGGGTCCAAAGATAGCACACTGAATTCTGTTGGGAAAATAACAACAAAATAAATTGAGACATCAAACTCATTCGTAGTAATGGAGATGTTAAAATGGTGATGGGTATTTTTTAAAAAAATCAGTTTATATAGCACTGTAATGTGCATGGTGCTTCCCAACAGTGTGCCAAACAAATAACTTTTCTTTTCCTCAGAAAACATACAATCCAGGCACAATTGGATACAAACTGTACATGTGCATGGTCACTATAGCTAGAATGTTTCACACAATAGTTGAGGTTTTAGACATTTTGAGCATTTTTTAAAAAAAATTCTTTAAGCTTCAGAGTTGTGTTTTTGGAATCATATAGCAGCCTTTCTTCTCCCCAGAAATAAAGAATTCCTAGGCTAAAAAGCTGCAAATATTTTTGGCTGGATCAAAAAACTGTCTTATTAATCAAAATACCCTCTGGTATAATGAGGTTTGAAACTGGAAGACTTTTGTTCTTTCCTGTCTTTCAAAGTCATCCATGAGGAGACTAGCTGCTGCAACTAATAATAATAAAAAGACTTCTATCAAGGCTGTGATCCTGTAAGCGGAGTGGCTTCAGTTTTTAATTGCATCATTTAATATCTTGGCATACCACATGAATGAGGAGACTGTTTCAGAAAGCAACTGAGACAGTTAGTAAGAGGCACCAGCCGACCAAGCACATGCTTGGGGCGGCACCTTGGGGCGGGGTGGCGCGGCGCTCCGTTTTTTTTTCTTCTTGGTTCGTCGGGGCAGCGCTGAAGGGTTTTTTTTGTTTTGTTTCGGCGGCGTGCTGCTCGGGAGGGGCAGGGGCTTGGGGCGGCGCGCTGCTCGGGGCGGGGCTTGGGCGCGCGCTGCTCGGGGCGGGGCTTGGGCGCGCGCTGCTCGGGGGGGCGGCGCGCGCTGCTCGGGGCGGGGCCACGCGCGCCGCTTGGGGGTGAGGTTTTCAGCCGTGCTGGGGAGGGGGTTCGGTGGCATGATGCTCACGGGGGGGGGCGGTATGGCGGGGCGGCGCTCTTCTTTTTTGCTTGAGGCGGCAAAAAAGTTAGAGCTGGCCCTGAAGTTAGTACAGTAAGATCATCATACACTCAAACTCCAAGGGAAGCAAACTATGGCTTTCCTTTCCTTTATTCCTGAGAAGATACCACATTCTCTCCTAAACATTCTATAAACTTCTTGTTTCAGCATGAAATTGGCAAATTAACCATAACAGGAAACTCTTGTGTACACTTTTTTTTTAACTGCTTTCCCTGTCACTTATTTAAATGAAATAACTAAACAAATCTCTGGATGTGCCTGTCAAATTGGGAGTCTCCTCAGTTTTTCGATTGCCCCTATTGTTCCCACAAATTATCTTGCTAATATATGTTCTTGTATTTACTTGCTAAATATGAAGACAATGTAAATATATACCTAATATAATTGTAGTCCTGTGGTGGGATTAAGGAATTGGATATAGATGCCTTTTAGTATAAAAGTCAAAGGACATAAGCTTGCAGTGTCCTATGTTGTTCTTATAATTCAGGGAAGCTGAGAACTCTGTGCTTTTAGGATTGAGCCCAGTGTTTTATAGGAGTCTTTCTCCTGCATGTACTTGCATGTTTTGTTTTGTGCCATGCAGTGAGCACTCAGTTCTTTTAATCTTATGCTAATCTGATTTTACTCTTTCAGTAACCAAATAGGAATGAATTGTACCAGTCAGTTGATGCTTTTCCCTCTCTTTTGAGAGTGGAATGCTGCATTTGGGCTCAGTCTGGGCAGATCTGTGCTGGTCAAGATTGGAGAGAAAATTGCTTATCAACTGTTGGGTAATTACAATGCACACCATTTGGTGCTGATGGTAATATTGGCTCAGTTTGAACGGAAATGTTCAGTTTCTTGCTGTAGAATGATTTGTTCTACTAAGTGACTTTTTTAATTGGTTGCTGTTTGTACCAAACTACAGCTATTGTATTAGCTCATTTGGAAAGAATACATTTTAACTAAAGGTGTTTGTTGTTTTTCAGGTTTCCTTAGTGTGAAGTAAATGTGTTTATGCCAGCCTGTAAACTGCTGAAACTAGCCCTTACCATGGCATCTGCAGCTCTGCCAGTTACGTTTAAGGAGTTTTGCCCCCTGTACTATCTCCTCAATGCCATTCCTACGAAGGTCCAAAAGGGATTTCGCTCCATTGTGGTGTACCTCACAGCACTTGATACCAGTGGGGACTACATTGCTGTGGGTAGTAGCATTGGAATGCTCTATCTGTACTGCAGACATTTAAACCAGATGAAAAAATACAATTTTGAGGTAAAAATTAACTTTTTGTGCCTGGCTTTAACATCAGAAGTTTTTCAATACTTCTTTAGCTATTGGCGGCAAATTAGCGGTTACAGGAAACGTCTTTAATTTTGCAATTTTGTTTTTCTTGTTTCAACAGGGGAAGACTGAATCTATTACTGCTGTAAAGTTGTTGAGCTGCTTTGATGATCTTGTTGCTGTTGGTACAGTTTCAGGCCGGGTTGCAATTTTTCAACTTGTCTCTTTGTTACCTGGAAGAAACAAACAAGTAAATGTTAAATTTGGTTACAACTTCTTTGATGTTAAATATGATCTTCTTTGACTATATGTCAGTGTGGCTCTCATGGCATATGCGTATGCTCAGAGTCATTTGTCTTGCAGTGTCCATCAGGCCTGCTCATGCTATCTGTGCCGCCTCATGCTACCGTGTGAGGAAGTAAAGGGTGGGATGGTGGAAGCTCTTCCTCAGTTCCCTCTTATCACTGGTGGCAGTGAGATGTAATCTGGACTGTGTACAACGTCACCTGCTTTTGATTTCCAGAATTCTTCTCTGGTGAAGAAATGTCATGTTCATTTCGACTTTTCATTAATTTCTTCACTTGATTGTTTGTTTGTTTGTCCCTCACCCCCAAAGGGAAAAGAAGCAGTTAGGACAGATTAGGGGAGCAGAGTGAGGTGCTTCAGGCTAACTGCTAGTTGTGGTGGATTCAAAACCCAGTGGGTTCAAACCATTTCTTGCGATGGGCTAATACTCATCACAGATGAACATAGCAGATGCCTGTTCTGTTTTGGGGAAGCAGACATCCCCAAGAAATATGCTGTCTGCCACTTCTCATCCCACACCAGAAATCCCAAGATGTAAGACTCAAACTACCCCTCTTCGAGAAACCTATGAGGGTAGCTTCCGATCCAGGAGTAGACATTATCTTCGAGCATTCTGGCTCTTCAGTATTCTATTAACAAGGCCAGATCTTTCAGACTGTCCCCAAGTCTATTTGTGGCTATAGCTAGCTAGTATAAATGTCAGGTTGTTTTATCCCAAAGACTTAAATTGTGTTACCCATTTTGAATCTTGCTGTGCGGTCAGCTGACTGATGTGACCGTCACTGCAGGAGAGCCCAAGCAGCATCCTCAGCATGCTTTTGCAACATACCAATATCCAAAAGCTGCTATGTGGCACAACCTGTTTAGGTCTGTGTCAAGCATTGGGCACAGGATTTGGCTGCCAGATCAGACCCAAAGTTTAGCGGGGGCTGTACTTTACTCTCTGTTTGACTAATGCAGCTGATAAGAGGATACTGCTTGCCGGATCCACACTGACACACAAACCAAGAAAAATGGTTACTTACCCTACAGTAAGGTGTGGTTCTTCATGCTGATGTTAATGTAGATCCCACAATTCACCCTTCATCCCCGGTTTTGGAGTAATCCGTTAACAAAGTCTTCATTTTGCAAGGGAACTGAAAGAGAGTTGTGGCCGCTTCACTCTTTATGCCTGTGTGCATTTGTGATCCCACCAGACAGTATTAGAAAAAAGGTTTTGAGCTTTTGTGTGCACATCTACAGTGGGATTCTCAGTTACATCATCATCTTGAAGAAGCACAGTTACTGTAGGGCAAATAACCGTTCTTTCCTAATAAATTGTTGTTTAATGATTTTGCACATCTAAAATAGTGAGGATCAGGAAATCCATATATAATGAAATATCTTCTGAGTATGTGTTAATCATGTATTAATCTTATGAAAATATTAATTTTTCTTCAGTAGCACTCTTAAACAATGTGCTTTGTCAAAAACTCTTCCATGCAATGCTTGATGTATGATGAAATTAAATAAAATTGCCGATTAGGAATGAAGATAACCTTAATTTTGTCAATTCAGAGCTAATACTTAAAGCTGAGTCACTGAATATGCCCAGGGTCTGTTTTTCCCCCTCCCCATTACTCTTTCTTGTGTTCCCTTGGTGTCAATTTGCAGCTTCGGAGATTTGATGTGGCTGGTATCCACAAAAGCAGCATCACAGCCTTAGCTTGGAGTCCCAATGGAATGAAATTATTCTCTGGTGATGACAAAGGGAAAATTGTCTATTCTGCTCTGGATTTAGACCAGGTAAATATTTCGTTTGGAGATTAGAATTCTGGTTTTAAGATTTTCTGAAAGAATGTTAATTAAATATTTAGCAGATGGGTAAATCTTCAGTTCTTCGAAGTCAAGTTGTTTATATGTAAGGCAAGGGGAGCACTGTGGTTTCTTCATGACAACTAATGTAGACAGTGGTCGTCTCCTCCCATTTTTACCTACTTTTGCGTCTACTTCTCTCCCTCTCACCCAGTCATGCCCACCAACTATCTGTTTGAAGTGTACTGGATGCAGCTTCCTTTAGAGTCCAGCCAGTGCCCCTTTTTAATTCTCTGGTAAAGTTCCCATTCAGCAAGGCAAGGCACTTCCTTACCACAGTGATCCAGTGCGTCTCCAGAAGCACTTCATATCTCAGTAGCCCGGGGTGTACAATGAAAATGAAGCTGGTGTCCACTGGGTGGCTTTGCAGAATACTACCACTGAATTTAGTCTTCCTGAGGGACTGTATAAATAAAGTGTTACATAAGGTTTAGCTTGACCAATTACACTGAGGATAAAGGTATTAACTTGCATCTACTTGAGGGAGAAATGCTCTCCCAATCTAACCTCAGTTCTTTCTAGTCTGGACAGACACTAAGGCCTGGTCTACGCTACAGGGTTAGGTCAAATTTAGCTGTTAGGTCGATTTTAAAAATGAATGTGTCCACACAACCAACCCTGTTCTGTTGACCTAAAGGGCTCTTAAAATCGACTTCTGTGCTCCCTGCGAGGGGAGTAGCGTTAAAATCGACTTTCCTGGGTCAAACTTGGGGTACTGTGGATGCAAATCAACGGTATTGGCCTCCGGGAGCTATCTCAGAGTGCTCCATTGTGACTGCTCTGGTCAGCACTTTGAACTTCGATACACTAGCCAGGTACACAGGAAAAGCCCTGGGAACTTTTGAATTTCATTTCCTCTTTGGTCAGCGTGGCGAATTCAGTAGCACAGATGACCCTGCAGTCACCCCAGAACCATAGAGCGTAGAATGTTTCTGCGCTCCCCCTATCATCTCCGTCCCTGAGGTTATCGCAGATTAGAAGGCAAAAAAAATGTACTCATGTGCTGACACGATTTCCGAGCTCATGCAGTCCTCTCGCAATGATAGGGTACAGCTTAATGTATGGAGGCATTTAGTGGCAGAAGCTAGGAAAGAATTAAGTGAGCACGAAGAGTGGAGACAGGACGCGATGCTGAGGCTAATGGGGGAGCAAACAGACATGATCAAGCATCTGTTGGAGCTGCAGGAAAGCCAACAAGAGCACAGACCCCCCCGCTGCATCCACTGTATAACCGCCTACCCTCCTCCCCATGTTCCATAGCCTCCTCACCCAGACGCCCAAGAAAGTGAGGGAGGGAGGCTCCAGGCACGCAGCCACTCCATTGCAGAGGATGGCCCAAGCAACAGAAGGCTGTCATTCAAACAGTTTGATTTTTAGTGTGGCTACAATAAGCAATGTGGGCTTGTCCTTCCCTCCTCCCCCACCCCACCTGGGCTACCTTGTCTGTTATCTTCTCTCTTTTTTTTTTTTTTTAATTAATAAGAAAGAATGCATGGTTTCAAAACAATAGTTCTTTATTTTGAAGGGAGGAGGGTGGTTGGCTTACAGGGAATTAAAATCAACAAAGTGGGTGGGTTTGCATCAAGGAGAAACGCACACAACTGTTACACTGAAGCCTGGCCAATCATGAAACTGGTTTTCAAAGTCTCTCTGATGCGCAGCGCGCCTTGCTGTGCTCTTCTAATCTCGCTGGCGTCTGGCGCAAAACGATTGCCGTTGCTTTCATGGAGGGAGGGGCAACTGATGACATGTACCAAAACCACCTGCGACAATGTTTTTGCTCCATCAGGCATTGGGAGCTTAACCCAGAATTCCAATGGACGGCGGAGACTGCGGGAACTGTGGGATAGCTACCCACAGTGCACTGCACCGTAAGTCGATGCTAGCCATGGTAGCACTCTGCCAACTTAAAGCGCTTAGTGTGGGCATATGCAATCAACTGTATAAAATCGATTTCTAAAAATTGACTTCTATAAAATCGACCTAATTTCATAGTGTAGACATACCCTCCAGGATTTAATGCTACTAATTGGATCAGCGTCTCATTCTCTTGTGAACTCCATCAGTTGGATGGGGGAATGTGTAGTGGAGTTCCCATTGATCTCAGACAAATGTGATAGCTAGTATGCCAGTAGAAACTGAACTTTATAGTATGGAGTTGTCTATACTTATAATTCACACAGACCAGTGGGATATCCGAGTTTGAAATTCATTCGAATGAATTTCAAGGGACAATTTTTGAAAGCTCTGAATATTATTTAATCTGTTAGTACTAGGGCTGTCAAGCAATTAAAAAAAATTAATCACGTGATTAAAAAGATAATGCTGCCCGCTTATTGTTTACAATGTCACTTGAAAGTGAGAACAGGCATTCGCATCGCACTGTTGTAGCCAGTGTCGCAAGATACTTACATGCCAGATGTGATAAAGATTCATATGTCTCCATCTTCAACCACCATTCCAGAGGACATGCATCCATGCTGATGATGAGTTTTGCTCGATAACGGTCCAAAGCAGTGCGGACAGACTCACATTCATTTTCATTATCTGAGTCAGATGCCACCAGCAGAAGGTTGATGTCCTATTTTGGTGGTTCGGATCCTGTAGTTTCTGTATCGGAATGTTGCTCTTTTAAGACTTTTAAAAGCGTGCTGTACACCTCATACCTCTCAGATTTTGGAAGGCACTTCAGATTCTTAAACCTTGGGTTGAATGCTGTAGCTTCATTTAGAAATCTCACGTTGGTACCTTCTTTGTGTTTTTGTCAAACCTGCAGTGAAAATGTTCTTAAAATGAACAACGTGCCGGGTCGTCATCCAAGACTGCTATAACATGAAATATATGGCAGAATGCAGGTAAAACAGAGCAGGAGACATACGATTCTCCCCCAAGGAGTTCAGTCACAAATTTAATTAATGCATTATTTTTTTAATGTGCGCCATCCACATGGAAGCATGTCCCCTGGAATGGTGACCAAAGCATGAAGGGGGCATATGAATGTTTAGCATAGCTGGCATTGCAAGGTATTTACATGCCAGCTACAAAAGTGCCATGGAAATGCCTGTTCTCACTTTCTGGTGACATTGTAAATAAGAAGAGGGCAGCATTCTCTTCTGTAAATGTAAACAAACTTGTTTGTCTTTGGCTGAACAGGAAGTAGGACTGAGTGGACTTGTAGGCTGTGAAGTTTTACATTGTGTGGGGTTTTTTTAGTGCAGTTATGTAACCAAAAAAATCTACATTTGTAATTTGCACTTTCATGATAAAGACTGCACTACAATACTCGTATGAGGTGAATTGGAAAATTCTATTTCTTTTGTTTATCATTTTTACAGTGCAAATATTTGTAATAACTAATATACACTTTGATTTCAGTTACAACACAGAATACAATTTATATGAAAATGTAGAAAAACATCCAAAATACTTAATAAATTTCAATTGGTATTCTATTGTTTAACAGCACAATTAAAACTGCGATTAATCGCGATTAATTTTTTGAGTTAATCACGTGAGTTAACTGCGATTAATCGACAGCCCTAGTTAGTACTTAAAGCAACCAGTACACTTTCTAATTTAAAAAAAAAATTACTACCAGATATTTTAATTTGCCAAGGGCTTGACTTTTAATTTCATGTGTCTTTATAGGGTATTTGCAACTCCAGTCTGGTATTGGAAGAGCCATCTTCAGTTGTACAATTGGATTATAACCAGAAAGTGCTGCTGGTCTCTACTTTACAGAGAACACTACTTTTTTACACAGAAGAAAAATCTGTCAAGCAAGTTGGAACACAGCCCAGAAAAAAGTAACTCTCAAATCTTAATGCAGGCACATCTGTTAATTCTAGCTTTTCAGAATAGTCTGTAGAGACCCAGTGATCTGAGCGGTGAAATTAATACAGCATCATTTTCTGCTCAAACTTATTAGCCACAGCAGCCACTTAGTTAAAACTCTTAAGGATGGGTATTAATATATCTGTATTCCTTCAATTATTATTTTTCAATGAAATTACTCTGTCGTGTTGAAAAAATATGACTGTGACTGTGTAACTCTCTGGCAACCCTACTGTGCATAGATTTTTTTTTTCTTTTCATTTAAGCTATAAAGTTTAACTTTCTTCCCACCAACTTGGGAGCTGCTGTGGCTTGATACAAACATAGTGGTCACCAAAGAGGGTTCAATTTTGTGGGTGAGCTTTTAGAATTCCTATGTAACATGAAAGTGATAGAATAGCCTCAGTTAGACCTTTCTGCTATGATTCACTCTTTAATAGTGAAAGGATACAGCAAATATTTAAAAAGGTGACTTAAGTTGAAAGTACTTTCTTTGTTTTTATAATATTAAAAAAAATCCTGTAACATGGTTTTCTGGCATGTCCTGTTGCTTAATCTTTACTGGATATGGAAGGAAAAAAGGCAGTCTGGGAACTGAAAGATGTTGAGAGTAATTGTATATGTTTACACAGCCTGAGGATATTTGAGTGTTGAAGGAATGTTTATAATAGACATGTGTTAGGAATATGCCCGTGTGTGTATCCTGTGACTAACTCGGTTGTAGGGGCATCATTTTCATGACATTTCAATGTTCAGTTTTTGTCCTGGTAGTGTCCATCTCCTTTCAGGGACCCTCATTTTACAGATGGGTGAATTGAGGCATAGAGTGGGTAAGTGACATGGCCACAGTCACACAAGAAGTCCATGGGAGAGCAGGGAATTGAACCTGGGTGTCTCACATCCTATGCAACCACTGGGCTATAGTAACTCTAATACAGCTATCGTGACTGGATTAGTTCTGTAAGTGAGGGGACTCTTCCAGAGGTTGCAATGCCATTGGCTTGTGGGGGATCAGAATACAAGACTTGAGTTCTGCCCACTGCTTGCAGAGGCTGGAAGTTACCCATCATTCCCTAGTGATTCTACAGTCAACTGAAGGTTCAGCATATCCTGGAGCAGTGTGCAGACTTTCACTCTGGAGGAAGAATCACTGCAATAAGGGATCTCTTTTGTGGGAAGAGTTGAGTAAGGAGGGCATCATCATGATTGTGAGATGTTGGGAGAACACTCTTCTTTCTGTCTTCTCCAACCCATGCTTTCCCTAGAGTTGAGAGAACAGTTCAGTGTTTTGAGGCTATATCCTTGATTAACACATTTTAACTCAAACTTGCGTGTTGCAGACTATGGATTTCCATAATACCTTGTTGATGGAAGCAAAAGAAAATCATGTTTTGTTCAACTTGTGATTGTAAACTCAGTGACTAAATACCTTAGTTTCTTTTTTCAGTTTTTTTTAATTGATTACAAGTTTCTTACAGATCTTTGTTTACATCTTAGCACTGGCAAATTTGGAGCATGTTTTATACCTGGACTGTGTAAGCAAAGTGACCTGACGCTATTTGCCTCAAGACCTGGGCTCCGCCTCTGGAAGTCTGATGTCCATGGAACTGTGCAGGCCACCTTTATTCTAAAAGATGTATTTGCTGGAGGAATAAAGCCCTTTGAACTGTATCCTCGGCTGGAGTCATCTGACAAAGGAAATTACGGCTTCCCAGAGAAACACCTTGGGCTCATTTCTTGTCTTTCCCAGGAAGGATGGGTGCTGAGCTGGAATGAATATAGTATCTATTTATTTGACACAATGAACCAGGTAGGTGTATCTAGTGGATGCATATTTCGTTCCTTAACTGTTTGGCATCATATCAGTATTAACTCCTGTCTGTATCTGCATATTTGTCTGCATTTGTTATGTTGTGGTGACCTAAGAAAAGGTGTTAAACTTTTTTTTAATAAAAGGTTTTAGAATTGGTTACGTTAACTTTGTCATAAAGATAAGATAGTATAAATTATTGGAGATATTAGATATCTAAGGTTTACAGTCTAAAGCATGGAAATTAATTGCCTAAAGTGAATTCCACACACCTAGGAAAATGTACATGTCTAAAATTCTAGTTGTTCATGCTGTATATTTAAAGAAAAAAAGCTTAAGGGAGTTGTCAATGTATAATAATGTATTATCAAACTGTTTGTCCTCTCCCTTCCACTCATCACCCCTTTGCAAAACTTAAACCCCCCCACAAGCATTGCACTTATATTCTATAAAGAAAAAAGAACAGGAGTACTTGTGGCACCTTAGAGGCTAACAAATTTATTTGGGCATAAGCTTTTGTGGGCTAAAAGCCACTCATCAGATGCATGCAGTGGAAAATACAGTAGGAAGATATATAGATATATACATACACAGAGAACATGAAAAAGTGAGGGTTGCCATACCAGCTCTAATGAGAGTAATCAATTAAGGTGGGCTATTATCAGCAGGAGAAAAAGAACTTTTGCAATGATCATCACAAACTTTTTTGTAGTTTCTCCTGCTGATAATAGCCCATGTTAATTGATTACTCTGGTTGGAGTTTGTACGGCAACCCCCATTTTTTCATGTTCTGTCTGTCTGTCTCTCCCTTCCTACTCAGGGTCGGCTTTAGGAAGTGCAGGGCCCGATTCAAATATCCGGCGGTGGTCCAGGTCTTCGGCTGCGGGTCCTTCACTTGCTCCGGGTCTTCTGTGGCACTGAAGGACATGCCGCCAAAGACCCAGGGTGAGTGAAGGACCCGCCGCCAAAGACCCGGACCGCCGCCGGGTGAGTCAAAATTAAAAGGGTGCCTAAGTTAGGCTCTCTTCTTTAGGGTGCTGGGCCCTCTTAGGCACGGGGCCGGAATCGGACTAAAGCTGGCCCTGTTCCTACTGTATTTTCCACTGCATGCATCTGATGAAGTGGGTTTTTGCCCACAAAAGCTTATGCCCAAATAAATTTGTTAGCCTCTAAGGTGCCACAAGTACTCCTCATTCTTGTTGCTGATACACACTAACATGGCTACCACTCTGAATTCTATAAAGAGAAAGCTATAAGCAGTTTCTCCAATTTAAAAGGTGTATATGAGAGAGAAGACACACCTTTAGTAGTATCATTATTGGGTTATCCCTCTATTTTTTTGGTACGAATTACATTGGTGATTTGTGGTCAGGAGAGCTCTTCTCCCTCCCCAAACCACTCTAATTGAAGTTCAGTGATTTGACTGAAACCTCTTGGACAGGAAATAATGAATGAGTGGGTGGTTAGAGAGTCAAAATCCTCAGTAGCGTAAAATTATGATAATGTCTGGTAGTTGTATGCATCATTTGCATTTTTTAAAATTTTCCTTGTGTTTGGGGTCTCAGTATGAATTCTTCTTTGCTGGTGCTCAGCACTATTGAAAATCAAGCCACTTATTTAGGTGCTTAAATATGGACATAGAAACCTGTCTTTAATCACCTATTTTTGAAAATATTGGACTCTGTATCTTAATACCACTTTACATGGTGCTGATTCACTGAGCATCATATGGAAACCATCTGTTCTTCTCTTCTGTTTCCTTTTTCCATGATCCGTTTTTTCCTTCTTTCTGGAGTGCTTTCTCCTCTTTTTCTGATTGTATAACTATAGACTTACCTAATATCCAGTAAACCTTTAATAAGAAAAAACCATGCTAAAACCTGTCTGATCCTCCCCGCATATCAATAGTATAAGTAGGGCTATGAAAAACACATCACAGACCATGAAATAAGCCCTTCCCTGTGAAATCCGATGTCCCCTTGTTCCTAGGCGTGCCCCAGCAAAGGTGGCTCCTAGCTCCGGTTGGGCTGGGGAGAGACAGGACTTGTCCATCCCTTGCACAGCCGCTCCGGGGGACGAGGGTGGGAGGGAACCTGACCCACCTCTGAGTGCCTCCCCCCCGCTGCAGGATGCTCTGGAACTGGGCAACAGCTCCAGAGGTTCCGACAGCTGGAGGAGGCTTGTGGAGTTGGATCTGATCTTCTCTGTGCTGCAGTGAGCACCCCAGCAGAGGGCTCCTAGCTGCTGGGGAAGGACAGGACATGCTCTCACCCAAGAGCAGCCCTGCAGAGAATCTCTCCAGGCTGCAAATAGCTCTGCACCTCTTCATTCCCACTTGCTTCCTGTCCGCCTCCCTTTGCAGCTGCCTGGGAGGGGACATTTGTACAGGAAACTGCCCCCTTCCCCCTCCAGGTGCAATTATTAGCTTATTTCAATAAAAATAAAAAGAAAGGTGCACTTGTCAATCAAAAAATTCAGTCACTTTACAACAGCAAATCACACTCAGAGCTCAACTCACTGATTGATAGATATGGACACTGGGGAGGTTTTGTAGCGTAGTGATCTCAATTGACTGCCTACCAGAAGACGTGCAATTACTATAAAATGAGTGTCCAAAGTAAATCATGACGAATTCTACATGCCGATGGTGATAAACTATTTTGTACAAGCTGCAGTGTTTCATTGGATAACACACATCGGGCAATGGTTCAGTGCTGCTTAGACTCAGAAACCTATCAAAGCAGAAAGAGGGCTGCAGATAGTGCCTTTCTGGTAAATGAAAAGTTAAAATAACAAAATACAAATTATCTTTTTAAGAAGGCAACAGAGCTCTGAGATTGGAGGAAAAACTTGATCACTTAAAGCTGCGTGAGTTCATTCAATGGAATGTACAAAATGCCGGTTGCTTACTAAGTGTGAATAAGCTACAACAGAACTACCTTCCAAGGATTTTGCTACATGTTTTGAGGACAGGAAGTCTCAAATTAATTAATTTGAGTCTTTTGCAATTAATTATTTCAGATGAGTCCACAGATGAGTAAGACAACATTGTTCTGTTTGATTTTATTTCTTACAAGGTTGAAGATGTACAGACAGGAAAGCTAACAGTGCTCACTGGCTGCATTATTTGGATGCTGTTAACTACACTACAGTTTCTCAAGCAATAATTAAAACAGTTTCAAAAAACACTGCGAACTTTGACAAAGTATCTGTTTTCATAAGTGTCAATACAACTCGTATGACAAAATCTTTCAAATCGGTTCTCCAAGGTCTAATGCCATCCATATTACATGTAATGCACTAATAAATTCCCTTGTCAGTGAGCTGTGGAGATGTGAATTTGGTAAACTTGATAAACTGGTCAGCTACATTAAAAAGATCTTTAAACACTGCCCTAGTTGCAAACTTTGACACAGGCAGTACATTGCAAACATGACTGAACTTGGGGAACAAAAAATTGCAGTTCTCCCAGAGCCGGTAGTTACTTGTTGGAATTCCTGGTTTTGGGCTGTACAATTCCATGCAGCTCACCTGAAGTACTACTCTGAGTTCATCTCAGAAGAACTGACAATGAAAATGCAGGTTTTAACAGAACTGTCAACCCTTCTAATGATGCTCAGTTGAATGAGGAAGTTCAGTTTGTTGCCAAAAAATGCCACAGGACTCATGGACTTAACCACTTGGTTTGAATCTTGACATGGCACAATCCACCAAGTGTACAACAAAGTAATGGATATACTGTTCTGGGCTGAAGCACAGTGAAATGAAAATCACTCTGACAATGCTGACTTAAATGCCAGTACTCAGCAGGTGTTTTCTTGCATGGCAAAGAAGCTCAGACAATACTACTGCTATGGGAAAGAGTCAAGTGATTGTAGCAAAAACAGCTCAGAAGTTTCAATAACTTGCAGCAGGGTTCCTAAAAGCAGTGCATATCTTTGACCCTGCGCAAATGCATCTGTTGATGATGGATTTAAGCTCGCTTAATGCAATTCCTGGCTTTGATAAGACTTGTAGACTGGAGATGTCTGCTTACAAAAATATTAAGAAAAAAGCGGACTGTAGTTTGCCTGTGCTACAGTTTTGGAACTCAGTTGGAGGCAGAATCCCCCATCTTGCCAGGCTAGCTCGGCGCTGGCTGACAATTCCAACTAACTCTGTGGTTGCAGAGAGAGCCGTGTCTAAACACGGCAGGTGTATTCAGCACAGAGACAGGGAATGAAGAAAGACAGTTGCTGGATACTCCATGCTCACATTCGATTAATGATATTTGAAACCAGAACTTTTTTTTTTCTTCACTTGTTTTTGTTAAACTTGAGAGCCTCAGCCTTAAGTTGAGGCTACCCAATTGAGATCACTACCCTACAAAACTGTTTCAGATGCGCGTATCTACCAATCAGGGAGTTGAGCTCTGAGTGTTATTTGTTGCTGTAAAGTGTCAATCAATAAATCCTGTCAAGGTCACATGTTTTTTTTCTTCTTTATTTTATTGAAATAAGCTAATAATTGCATCTGGAAGAGCGGGGTGCACCCTCTACAGTGCCTTCTCCCCCTGCGGCTGCTGAGCTCTGGGGGCAAGAAGTGAGGGGGGATGGTGTGGAGCTCTGTGCAGATGGGAGAGGTACCTAAGAGCATCCATGCAGAGGAAGAGCAAGTCTTGTCCCTCCCAAGCTGGCCAGGACTAGCAGCTAGGAACACCATGACTGGGGTGCTCCCAGCAGCATGGGGGAGATCAGACCCACCTCCATCTCTGGGAACCACCTGGGGCTGCAGGAAGCTCTGCAGTTGCTGCCTTCAGAGTCCAGAGTCTGAAGGCAGCACAGAAATGATGGTGGCAATCCCATGACCCCCCACAACAGGTTTGTGACCCACCCCATCCCCTTTTGGGTCAGAGCCCCCACAGTTACAACACTGAAATTTCAGATTTAAACATCTAAAAATGTGAAAATTACCAATTTTCAAATCCTATGGCTGTGAAATTAACCATAATGGACCGTGAATTTGGTAGTTAATCGTTTTTTTAAATTAATGCTCTTTACATGTGTGTGGCTTTTTTCTTTTTTTTTTTTTTAACAGGCTATGATAGGTGGCTTGGAAGGATCTGGTGATATTGTGTCTGTGTCGTGTACCAACAATGAGATTTTTCTCTTAAAGGGAGATAGAGACATAATAAGAATTTCAAGTAGACCTGAAGGACTTTTATCAATAGGTTTGTATAGATTTATCAACTTTAATTTGTACCTTTTTTAAAGAAAGTGGTGCATGGAAAGTGTTCTTGTACTGCTCCTTTAAAGAAACTTCCTCTAGTAACTTCTGTAGAATTGTCTCCCTGTTTCTTAAGATTACAAAAGGCTTAGATTCTCAACTGAGCTAAATGTCTGCTTTTTGTAGCTGAAAAAGGTAACCATTAGGGAATAGGTTATAGCTCTCTGCTTCTGAGGGTGGCTGAGCATTGGCCATGACTTGGGAACTGCTCTAACCTACTCCACCTGGTAGCAGTCTCCAAGAAACTACATATGAGGTTGTCATTGCTGGAGTGGATCACACTCTCTAGCTGTGCTTTATCCCTTCCCTTGGTCATGTTTCATTGACAGTTTTTTCTAATTTCTACTTGTAGGTGTGTTGGATAATGAGTTCTCTTTGTGCTCATAAAAGTGGCCATAAGTATGGGAAGGGATCATAAGCACTGGATGAAATTGTGTCAAACAAAGGTCTTACAGAGTTGAAATGAACTTGTTCATCTTACTGGTGCTCTTTCTGTAGTGGAAAAAGGCAGTATGAAAAATCATGGAAAAAATAAAACAGAAGGAAATATGCACTTGAACAATTTTAAAATATCAAATGCATCCACAGATGGAAACAGATTCAGATATCCGCACTGCATGAGAGCATATCACTTTAGCATGAGAAATAGACATCTCCCAGGCATTACTTGCAGTTATATCATTTGGGCTGCTTAATGCCATTTGTGTGTGTGGTTTTTAATCTTTGCTCCAGTACTAACAAAATACTACTAAATAAGATATACAACAGTCTCTACAAATTCTAGAGACTTAGTCTCTCATTTATCTTTAATGCATAGATGTGCAAGCGTAGCTTTGTTATGTAAGCAGCGCTTCATCCACAGGCCTCTTGTGTTTGTTTTTGTACATTACTATTGTATTCAGAACATTTAAAAAAAAAAAAAGAACATGACAATTACATTCTTAAAATGCTCTTGAATGCAAGACTAGAGATCCAGACAAATATGCAACCTCTAATTCTGTGTGCTATTGGAAAGAAGTTCTCTTGGAACATGTTTTCTTTGATTTTGACCACAATGGTTTAACGGGGGTTAAATTTAGGGGCATGATCTTGCAAGATGCTAAACGCCTCAGTGGAGACAATGAGAGTTGAGGGTGTAAGAGTCTCTCTCAGCACTGCACACAGTCGGGCCCTGAAACCTAAAGGACTATGTCTCTTTCAATATACAGGCATAACTGTGGCTAACATTAATGGAAGCTTTGTCCAGACATTGGAGCATGAATTGAGCTATTGCTAAAATAATGTCATTTCAGTATAGATCAGTTACATAAGATTACTGCACAGTATTGATGTGAAATGTTCTTGGTTTAGACAGATACCTTCTGGGAATTAAAACCTTACTTTTCTTAGGACGCTATCCAAGAGCTATACTTCTAATTACTTAACAACTTAGTGTGTGTTGTTCTTTTTGTTTTGTCAGTTTCAGATGCAAATTCAAAATTGCTGAGTCCCTTACCAGATTTGAGTCCCAAATTGCAGAGCCCACTATCTGTGGTTGTATCTGTATTGCCTGGCCCTTCCGTGGAAACACACCAAAAAATAAAAATGGTTCCTTCTCCCAAAATTATTGATGATAAAAATGACTCTTATTCTGTAGTGAAAGATGATCTGGAAACAACAGTGGTATTGGAGAAAAGTCCTGATAGAGTGGGGGACTTAAGCAGTGAAACAAGAAAAAGAGGCTCTTCAGTAGTAAGTGAATCAAGAAGCAGGAGCAGTTCAGTAAATTCGGTGGACAGTGGCTCTAGTCTCCTGACAAGTGGAGACCAACCATTGTCTGAAGTGCCTAGAGAGAGTCAACCTTCTTCACAACGGTTCAGCATAATTAGCTGTGAAGACTTTGACCAGGAACTTATTGTAAAACCCATCAACGTGAAAAAGAAGAAAAAGAAGAGACAAGGTAAAAAAAACAAAAAAACCACCATCCTCTAACTCTGCCACTTCTTAGAATGATTGTCACCTTTGGTATCTTTTTCACTAAAAACATAAGTTTTTGTTTGGTTTTAAAGACAAGCCTTATATTTATGGTGACATGTCTTTCAGTAATTATTACTTGTCACCTAACAGTAATTGATCTGTAGTTTTGCCCTTTCACTTGAGGATGAAAGCCCATTAAAGTAATAAACTTGTATCTTTACAAGAAGGGATCATTTTTCTCTCTGCAGACCTACTTGTTCTTTATTATTTCTATTCTAATTTTAAATTTGTTTATACATTTATTTGTAACATTATGCAAAGCAGAAAAAATCATGAGTATATAAAAAAGGGTTAATGCTAATAACCCCACTTCTGTTTTATTGTTTAATCTCGTCTTTGTTACACTTGAAATATTTGACTGTTTTTATATTCTTAATATTAGCACCCATAAGCAACACTTCTTTGCCAGATAAAAAGCATTTCTTTATGTACCATGGATTAGATTATATTGTCCATTCTTATTCCTTGTAATAATCTGGTATTACAATTTTGAATTCTTGCCTATTAAGATTACATTGACCATTCTAATAAAACCTTAATAAAGCTGTTTATATGTGAGTACAATACTCCTGCATTCTTGCTGTGTCAGTTTGTGCCACCCAACGGAGAAGTGATATAATTCTTAGTGTGTCAAAATTTGGACTAACTCCAGCTTCTAAAAATACAAGTTTCCTGTTTGCTCATTAACAGTAGAAATATTTGTGTTTTTATTTTCATTGAACTTGGATTAGTTTTATTAATAAGAATATTTCTTTTTTTTTCCTCTGAGATCAGAAAATGTGTCCAGGAAAAACCACAGCTCTCTGGAAGGTTTACCAAACTATGAGCGTCAGTTTTCTGGTGATAGTGTACATTCTCTAAATGCAGATTCATTGTCCATGACTTCGAGCCTAATGAGCTATAGTATAGATCACTTGAGCACAGGTTCTCCTGATCAGGAAAGTGAGTTCAGTGTGGAGTCGCATGCTGTCTTGCAGGAGGATAATGGCTCGGAATCATTCAGTGCGCTTCAGTCTCCATGCGTTAGTACAGCAACAGATTCGGAAGAAAATGGAGGTACAATTGAATTACTAAAACTTCCTAACAGGGACAATGGAATGACTACACCAGCTGTTACAGCTACTCTGACAGCCAACCCTCTCTTAAGCCTCACTGAAGACGTAGGGGGTAGCGAAGATACAGAATGTAATCCAAGCCTGCTTTCTGAAAATACTGAATGCCATTATAAATTATTACCCCAAGAGGAACAACAGAATTTTCCTGTGCTATGTAAAGTAGATGAAACTTTAGCTAGAATAAGTCTGAAGGATACTGAAAATGCTTTTGAAGAAACTAAGATCACAGACCAAGTGTCTTTAGGTTTTAGTACCACATGTGTTGCTGAAAAATCACTGCCACAGGAGGGAAGTGATGAAGTTCACAGGGGAGCGCAGCAGCCACTTTGTTTAATAAATACTGTCTCAGAAAACCCTACAGATCCCCAGCCTGACATCTCTAGGGAAGATGTGTGTTCACAAGAGACAGTTTCTGGATGGGACTTGGAGGATGCAATCAAAGCTAAGTGTAGTGCTGCTGCTGCTGAATGGGTAACCAACACCCACGATACCAGGACTGAGAGATCTGCATCTAGTGATGAAGAGGATATTTATGGGCATGGGCTACCATATTCATCTTCAGAGACTAGTGTGACAGAAATTGGGGGAAGTTTTACTTCCCAGGATATGACCAGAACAAGCCTAGATGAAATAATGCTCTTAAAATCAGATCAGGTATGTGGTTTATTTATACTTAAAATAGTTAAGATGACAGTATTCTAGAAGAAGCAATCACAAACGTTTTTCTTCAGTTCTTTATGGAAGTGTTTTCTTCTCATTGATCACGCAAGTAAAATTCAAATGGGGGAAACTAAGTGTATCCAATACACAAGGCAAATTATTATTGCAGACTTCAAAACGATATACAGAGGGCTATGTTTTCAGTGTGCTGAGGGAGAAATGCCTGTTAACACCTGTTCAAAAGGAGTTTTTTCCTATGTGAAAATGCTGTTGTGAACCCACCAGAAAGCAGTACAGTACCAAAAAGTGCTCTAAGGTAGCACAATCATTTGAGTTTCTCAGAGACCAATTCTGCAAGATGTTAGATACTTTCATCTCTCATTGATTTCAGTGGGAATGGAAGATACTGAGCATCTCACAGGTTTGGGGTCTTAGTGCATTTCTATTTAATCTTTGCCTATTTAAATCGTAAGCTCACAGCAGGGACTAGTGTCTTTTTTTTTCATGTTTTGTACAGCAGTGAGCACATTGATGCTGAAAGAGACATTGTCAGTTACAACTTACAACTAGGTTTTCATATTATTTAAAATGTTGAGTTTTTTCCTTCCTCGGTTTTTTCTCTCTCCTTCACTGTTGCTGTGTGGAAAGAAAGCCACAGAAATAGCAAATTTTAACTAATGGACAGTACAGTGGAAAGAGTGAAATTTACTACAAAGGTCTTGATCCTGAACTGCTGATGATGGGAGTTATAACTCTCTGACTTTATTTGTAGTGGGGTCAGGCTCAAAGTGCTATTAAATACACAATGTAAGCAAACTGAAAAAAATAAAGTCTTGTATCCTTTAGCTGCAGTAAAGTTTTGGTGTAACTTGTATCAACAACAGGTAAAATACTTTCAAATGAAGGATAATTTTTGACTTGATGTCCCAAATAACACTCTGCAAACTAAATAAAAATGTAGCTGTGTTCATTTCCCTTAAGTGATATACTCTATAAATAATGAAAGAAGGCTGTGAATTTGAGAATCTGGAGGGGAAAACCTCAATATTTTAGTTAACGTACAGGCTTTGGAACTAGTTACACAGGACTCAAGCTTGGTAATATAGGCTGGAAAATCCATAATATTCCATTAAAAGCCTTGAGTTTGTTTTATTTATTTATTTATGTATAGCCGAAAGACCCAAGGGTATAATAGGAGGCAATTTATCCTCTCTCCTCACTCACAAGCATGTATTCCAAAAGGGCCCATTTTCTCTGTGTTAAATGATCATTAAAACATTCGTGAGAATTGGAAAGCTTTTGCATATTCCATTTTACTGTTGCTGTTTACATAAGTAATTTATTTGCTTCTATCAATTAACAGGGTAATATTGATGGATTTTGGACTGGCCGGGGAGGAGGATGATAGTGTGAGGTTTTGTTTTATTTATTTTTTGGTGAGACTTGCAATCCCAGCTGTCAGAGTTACTCCTAAATACAGGTAGCAACATGTAGCACTATGTACTTGATCAACTGGCCGGTGATAGGATTGTTTTATCAAAGGCATTTATTCTTTTGATGTAATTTAATGTTTACATTCTGATTCTTAAAAAATACTTCCGCTGTTTTATGTATGTATGCTGTATGTATGACTGTTTTCTTGTATAATTGAAGATACCTGACATTGTTCTGACTCTCCAGTTCTTAGTTTGCAGAAAGCTGGATGGGATATTCTGGCCCTGGCTATGGGATACTCAGCCTGGTTGTCTCAGAAAAGTATATTTGGTGCCTGGACTACAAAGGTAGTCTCTACTGTAGTGCTTTACCTAGTGCAGGTCTGCGGTGGCAAAAGTTTGAAGATGCTGTCCAGCAGGTGGCAGTCTCGCCTTCAGGTTGGTTAAACTGCATTTCACTTTTTGTTAACCTTTTAAAATTAAAATCTATAAATTGTGTGCAAATTACGCTCTTTTTCGTATAACTACATGTGGCGTGTATTCCCTCTCATCCCAGTACTTTGTGTATCAATGTTTATAGTAGTCATTGAGGGTTGCTCTGCTGTCTGTAATCTGACTTGTTTTACAAAACACACACGACCAAGTTCCCCAATTCACTTGCGCAAACTGTCTCTTTTAAAAGTTGTTAAAAGGCTATCTTGGCTCATGTGACTGCATTTGTGGAATATTAAAGTACTGTTTTCTAGCATAAATGGTTGTTCTCAAAATAGCAGAATATGAATTTGTTGAACAGTTTTAAATGAAGCAGCAAAGAATCCTGTGGCACCTTATAGACTAACAGATGTTTTGCAGCATGAGCTTTCGTGGGTGAATACCCACTTCTTCGGATGTTGCAAAACATCTGTTAGTCTATAAGGTGCCACAGGATTCTTTGCTGCTTCTACAGAACCAGACTAACACGGCTACCCCTCTGATACTTAAGTTTTAAATGATGCATTATTGAATCTTTTTTAATTTGAGATTTTCATTTTATAGTTAAATTGTGAAATAATAGAGGTTATTTTCTGAACAAAACATCACGTTTTATTAGAAAAATACCTACTCCTAAATAAGACTTTCTAATTAAAATGTAGCTTTAATATAAAAATGAACTTACCCACCCCCCTTCTCTCTCCACCCTTCCGCCCCTCCCGCAGCACACACATTGTTACATTGTCACTGACTTTTTTAAAATTTATTTTTGGTGGCCTGGGAATGAAAGTTGAGGTGGTGGGAGGGAACAGGTTTTGGATGTGGACTTGTACCCTGTTCACCTTTCCAGATTGCTCCTGTGCTGGTATGATTGTAAGCAGGTTTCTCAACCATTTTCTCATTCTAGTCTCCCATAGCATGATTTCTTTTCTGTCTCTTGCCACTTAAAGCAGCTGATAACCTTACTGCCCTGTCTAAAGGATAGGAAGAAGTACTTCTTCAGTTTTTCGTTAAATTGTCACATTTGGTCAGTGACTGAACCCTGATGGGGATATGATAGCATTTATAAGAGTATGTAAACAGACCAAAGATGAGAAAATGCAATTCTGGGTATTGTACTTTCCTGTTCTGTGTAAAGGCTATTAATGTATCAGTATGCAGCTCTGATTGCCATTTGAACTCACAAGCATGCCATATTTAGATTTTGAATTCCATTACACTGCTCTGTTACCTTTTTATGATAGGACTGTTTACAAAGCAAAATTTGGGCCAGATTTTGAAAACTAGCCCCTGAAATTGCATCTGTAAATTCTGTCTGTTTGTACCACTGACCTCTGCTCTGTGGAATGTCACACCTGTTGAAGTATTTGACTGTCACTCACCAGTGGCTGACCTACAGAGATTATAAACTTTAACCTTACTACTGCTAATGAGCTAATAGAGAATATACATGTTACAGAAATTTGCCTTGTGCTGCATATATGACATTATTTTTTAACCTGACAACTGTGATTAGCCATGGGATTAGTGTGTGTGTGTGTGTGTGTGTGTGTGTGTGCGTCTGTAGAAGTAGCAGGTGTGTTTCAGAAACTAGCATTGGGGCCATCTGTAAATTTGGCCTTTTAATTTTTGTTTCATTTGGCACTGGATGCTGTGTGTTTTGATATTTTGAAAATAACCATGACTAGAGAGTGAATGGGTTGAAAACATTTTTCAGTAACATCTAGTCTGTGGCAATATATATGGTTCAGCAACTCTCTGTAAAGCTGGTAACTGTTGTCTCCCTTTTAAAACATTTTAAAAAGGTAATGTTATGCAAGATTAATAAGTTTACTAAATTTCGCATTTTTCTGTTAACTTGGCTGGCATTAATCTTTTCTGTTAATCATTTTGTTGTGTATACAGTAGACCAGATGTCTCTAAAGTTACAATCAATATTTGGTATCACCCACCATTCATTTTTATACAGGGGCTCTTCTCTGGAAGATTGAACAGAAAACTAACAAAGCATTTGCCTGTGGAAAAGTAACCATAAAAGGAAAGCGCCACTGGTATGAGGCTTTACCTCAGACAGTATTTGTAGCTTTAAGTGATGACACTGCCTGGATTATCAGAACTAATGGAGATCTGTATCTGCAAACAGGTATTTAAACTGTTGCCTTACAGTTTTTGTAAATGAGACTCAGAAGTGTGTAAATCTGTCAAATCATCATGATTTGGTTTAAGCCATGTTCCGAATCCAGAATAAAACTGTTACTTATTCATGGCAGAGTAATCCTTTATCTTGGGAATCAGTTATGAGATGTTATAATACAAGCCAGGGAAAGGTTAGTTGTATTACCATAGCAACTAGCCCAAATCGTGGCCAGCACTCCATTGTGCTAGATGCTGTACAAATACAGAACAAAAAACCTGATCCCTGCCCTCAGTATTATATAATCTGAGTATAAGATGAGACAGTAGATGGATACAGACAGGAGCACAAAGCAACAATGCGACACCATGTTGGTCAGCATGATAGGCTGGGGTCTAGCACTCTAACCATTGCCAGGCTTTTTGTAGGCATCAATGTAAAGGAGGGTTTTAAGCACGGTTGTGAATGTAAGTAGCGAGGTGGTTTTGCAGATGTTTTGTGGGGAGCTTCTCCCAAGCATGAGAGAGAACAAGGAAGAAAGCATGCAGATGTTTGAAAATTTAATGAATGGGCGATTGGAGGTGAGAGATGACCTCTCAGTAGTAAATGAGAGATAATAGGTGGGATGGGGATAGGCTGTCCGGGTCTTTGAAATTAAAGACAAGGAGTTTGTTTGATCTGATCGAGAAGGGAACCGGAAGAGGGATGCAAAGAGAAGGGTGAAATGGTCAAAGTGATGGCCTAGGAAAATGATTTTTTGCAAAAGCATTCTGAATGGATATGAGTGGGGCAAGACTGCATTGTCAAGCCCAGAGATAAGGATATTGCAGTAATCAAGATGTGGTGATGAGACCCTGGACAAGAGTTTTAGCTCTGTGGATGGAAAGGAAGGGCCCTATACAGAAAGAATAGCAAGATTTAGACACAGCCTGAATTTGAGAACCTAGAGGGAGGTTCAAGATGAAGGTGACATGCAGGTTATGGGCTTGAGTGACTGGAAGGATAGTGGGGTTGTCCACAGAGATTGGGGATGGGGGGTTGCAATAGGGAGGTGACTAAGAGCTCTATTTTAGCCATGTTGAGCTTGGCCTGATGGCTAGAAATCCACAGGAGAGGTCAGAAAGAGGCCTGTATTTTCATTTGTACATAAGGAGACAGGCTTGGAATAGAGAGGTGGTGGCTGAATTTGTATTTACGCGTGAGATTACAAACCATCTCTGCATAGACAAGGGAGAGCAAGGACAGAGTCCTGTGGAACAACCACAGAAAGTTGGAGGGGGGATGAGGAGGGCCCTTGAAAGGACACTCTGAAGAAGTTATTCAAGAGTTAGAAGGGGAACCAGAAGAGGGCAGAGTCATGGAAGCCTGGGGTGAGGGTGGAACGACAAGGCAGAATTGCGATAGCCATTTGGAAATCTTGTCTTGCACTTAAAATTGGTCATATTCTTTGTTCAGTTTTCTCATGTATATCTAATATGTATGTGTAATAAAAAAAAACATGTATACATTCTTTGTAATTGCTCAACTTGAGGAAACTTAAATATCCAGCATTTTTTTTCAAGGATAGCCTCCTTTTAAATGATTTTGCTAACTAGTCAGCCCCATTAGCAATTTAAAGCAACTTGCCCAGGACCATGCACTGCTATTCAGCAGTGAGAGTGATGGTAGCAAATGAGTTTGGTTCCACACATGGAGAGCTATGTGGAGTTTTTAATCGGTTTTTTCCTCTCCTGCTGGGTGGTGGTTTAACAGCTTGCGTTCTACCATTTGTGGATTTCATAGATAGACTTAGATGCCCAAGTAAATCCTCCAGTGTGTGTCTCTTTTAACACAAGGCAACCAGGAAGAAAGACAGTAATGGTGGGGTGAGAACAATCCCGTCAGTACCTCCAGCATCCCATCTAACAGTTGCACCAGGAACTTGTGTCCCAAAGTTAGAAGCTGAATACTATAACTTCCTTTTTGGTATCCTCTAGGATATGTCCACACTACCCGCCGGATCGGTGGGTAGCGATCGATGTATTGGGGATCGATTTTATCGCATCTAGACAAGACGCAATAAATCGATCCCTGAATGCGCTCCCCGTCGACTCCAGAACTCCACCAGGGCAAGAGGCGGAAGCGAAGTCGACGGGAGCCGCGGCCGTCGATCCTGCACCGTGAGGGTGGGAGGTAAGTCGATCTAAGATGCATCGAATTCAGCTACGCTATTCTCGTAGCTGAAGTTGTGTATCTTAGATCGATTTTCCCCCCCCCCCCCCAAGTGTAGACCAGGCCCTAGACTGATGATCGTCAGCTACCTCTTGCTTCATTAGCATGAGAACTTGAGAAAAAGCTAATTCTCTCTTGAGCTTTTCTTTCACAGACATGAAAATCCAATTTGTATATAGTTCTGGACAGGATGATGTGCAATTTGGAAGAATGGATATATCTAAATGTGTACAATAATTGTCTAACGTCTTTTGATATTACAAGAGTTTTCACCTGTTGAATCATTCCAAGTCACTTCTAGTCTGTTTATTGATGAACATCTTTTAAATGTCAGAGGGGTAGCCGTGTTAGTCTGGATCTGTAAAAGCAGCAAAGAATCCTGTGGCACCTTATAGACTAACAGACGTTTTGCAGCATGAGCTTTCGTGGGTGAATACATTCGACAAAGTGGGTATTCACCCACGAAAGCTCATGCTGCAAAACGTCTGTTAGTCTATAAGGTGCCACAGGATTCTTTGCTGCTTTTATCTTTTAAATGGAGATTCCTGATACTGCCACTCGGAGGAGGGAAGGAGAGGAAATTGCAGAATGAGAATGGTGGGCTCTCCATGAAGTTACTAAACTGAAAATGTTTGAGTTATATATTCTAGCTTGATGTACAATGTTTAGTTTGTTAAAGTATAAACTGAACATTTCTACACTAAATGTTAAGTCTGTGGAGAATACAGTAAAGTGAATATACAAGAAAATGTTAACATGCTCATTGAATTTTTCCCTTTGTGCTCTAACTTACCTGATTTGACAACACCACTTAATTACAACAGCCACACTTTCTCTTTTGTTTTGTTTCCAGGCCTGAGTGTGGATCGGCCATGTGCCAGAGCAGTAAAGGTTGATTGTATGTATCCATTATCTCAAGTTACATCCAGAAACAATGTAGTGTGGGCACTGACTGAGCAGCGGGCACTTCTCTATCGAGAGGGAGTGAGCAGCTTCTGTCCTGAAGGAGAACAATGGAAGTGTGATCTTGTCAGGTAATTGGGCAGTGTTTAATCAGAATGACAGAAAAGGTTGCTTTCATTCATGGGTATTTCATCTTACAGTAATTGAACCACTTACCTCTTGCTTATAAAGTTTTTTGCATCCAAATTGTAATCCTCATATTACCTTATCCCTTATCAGTGCATCTTGTTACATCACACTTTTAATCAGTCAGTGAGCAAAGAAGGACACTATTTGGAAGACATTTATTGGTCATGAATGGGGAATGTTTAACAGAATTGTGTATGGGAGGGAAAACAGTGGAAGATTCCTTGAAATGTGAATTAATGAAATAGGCCTTTTTTATACTAAATACTGTTTAGTTCTTTCATTTGTGCTATAATGGTGCTCCCATTATTTAAATTGGATCTCCATATATTAAATATTTGATTTTTCAAGAATACATGTATATATTTACAGTTGACTTTGTCAGTCAGTCACGAGATTAGAAGTTGCACTGGATATCTCACCCTCAAATTCACCTCGGATACACTGGGAAGTATATTTTACTTCTGTAGCCAGTTTCACCAGAATTCCTTCTTTTTAGCTTTATCAGCAACAGACCAGTTTGTTCTGCCTTCCTGATCCAGAGAGTAGTTACATCCTATATTATCTTGTAAAATGTAGGGAAATGTGTCCATTCTTGCATAAATCAATGCCATTTCTTTCCCAATAGGTAATTACTTTAACATTAGCCTTTAACCTGATCCTTGTATTTGGTTGTGGGGTTTTTTTTTTTTTTGAAGATTTGAGGGAGGGGGACTAATGTTCAAATCTGCAACTTGCATCTAATTATTACATCGAAGAAAGTTGAATCTCTTCTACGTAAATACACAAGATTGACTCATAAACCAGATATCCTGCATGTTCTTAGACTTGACTGAGACTGTTTAGGACTATTCAAATCAATGCAAATTGAGATTTCTGAGCTATTCTGGAAGGCATGTTGGAAGTGACTATCAGAATAGGATTGCCAACTTAACTTTTTCTATTTTAAAAATACTGTTTATAGTGATAAGTTTTCTCTGAGTTTAGACGTGATTGTTTCATACAGGAAGCTTTTGTAATCAAGGTCAGCTTCTGTCCTTATTGTATAGTCACAACCAGTTCAAGATTATGCTGTCTGTGCTCTTAATGTTCTAGTCACAAGGAGAGAGACAAAATCAAAACAAAACAAACAAAGCTTGTGACATTACATTTTTAAAGTTTTTGCAGGAAGTCGATAGCTACTATTTTTTATCATTTCTGTACTGTTATGTGCTGAATTCTTCAGCACTGGTCCATTATGATCTTTGTAGTCTTGATATTCACATAAAACAACTCCCAGAGGCTTATCTTGCTTTCTGAATTATACTCGGAAGAAGATATCTAATACATTTTAAGTTACTAGATAAATATGGAGATGTGTCCAAAGATGTGTTTTATTTTACACGTTGGTAGTACCATATGAAGAACTTCTTTTCCACTCTAGTTTCTTATTCATTTTGAAGGTTTTAAGGAAGATTTTAATGTGTTATGTATTTTAAAATGTGTTTTGCATTTGCAGTGAAATGCAAGCTTTGGAACCAGTGTGCATAACTCTTGGAGACCAACAGACATTATGGGCTTTGGACATACATGGAAATCTATGGTTCAGAACTGGTGTAGTTTCAAAGAAACCGCAAGGAGATGATGACCATTGGTGGCAAGTATGTACTCCTTATTCAGCTTTCAGTAAAGTCCACCATTCCATCGTTGTGATATTTTCTTGTAGGGATCCCAACCTAAAAATATCAAGAAATAATTGCTTGGAGGCTTACAAGCATTATTAATACACCTGTAATGGAACCACCAGACTGTGGGTGCTGAGGCCCCTTTTAAATCTGTTCCCCGAAAGGCGTTGTTAAAATTCCAGTATCAGCCAGAGGAAAAATAAAACCAGTGACAGGACAGTTTCCTTTAGCCAAATTAATAATAATAATAATAATAATTAATAATGCAGGGAGGCTGCTTTTCACCTAATCCAACTATTTCCAAACCACACAGGGCTGCTTCCTTCAGCCACTGGCACTAGAAAAGGTTCTGAAAAGGGCAACTAAAATGATTAGGGGTTTGGAGAGGGTCCCATATGAGGAAAGATTAAAGAGGCTAGGACTCTTCAGCTTGGAAAAGAGGAGACTAAGGAGGGATATGATAGAGGTATATAAAATCATGAGTGATGTGGAGAAAGTGGATAAGGAAAAGTTATTTACTTATTCCCATAATACAAGAACTAGGGGTCACCAAATGAAATTAATAGGCAGCAGGTTTAAAACAAATAAAAGGAAGTTCTTCTTCACGCAGTGCACAGTCAACTTGTGGAACTCCTTACCTGAGGAGGTTGTGAAGGCTAGGACTATAACAGCATTTAAAAGGGAACTGGATAAATTCATGGTGGTTAAGTCCATGGATGGGTAAGGAATGGTGTCCCTAGCCTCTGTTCGTCAGAGGATGGAGATGGATGGCAGGAGAGAGATCACTTGATCATTGCCTGTTAGGTTCACTCCCTCTGGGGCACCTGGCATTGGCCACTGTCGGTAGACAGGATACTGGGCAAATGGACCTTTGGTCTGACCCGGTACGGCCTTTCTTATGTACTTGAAATAGATAAAAATATTAAGAAATTTTGGGCAGGTGTTTGTTTTTGGTTAGTTGGGTTTTTGTTTTATTTATATAGGAAGCTGTTATCTGTTATGTGGTTCTGGTTTATAATCAAGGCTCCTAAAACTTAAATCCATCAAAACTCAAGAAGACTCAAACTTGTTTCTTCACTCACTCAGTAGAGAGGTTCCTGAGGTTCACTCAGGAACATTGTTCCTGAGACTCCTGAACCCTATTCAAAAGGCAGATGAGGCATCTTTTTATCATAAGCGTAGTTTGACTTTTGTATTTGGGGTGGCAAGGTGATGGGGGAGTGTGGCTTGGTGGGGGATCGAGGTGTGTGGGGAGGCGGGCCTCAATGGGGTATCCAGGTGTGGTGGGTGAGGCTAAATGGGGTAGTGATTCAAGTGTGTGGGAGGGGCTTGACAGGGGAGTCTGGGCATGAGGGGCTCAGTGGAGGAAGTTCTGTGCGTGTGTGTGTGTGGGGAGAGGTCTGAATGCAAAGGGATTGGGCAGATTGGGGGGGAGGGGCAGCTCCCTATACAGTGCCTCCCTCCCCAACACACTCCCCTCCTCCCCCAAATGGCTGAAGAGTGATTAGGGACAGGAACTGGGGGAGGGGTGCAGAGCTTCCTGCAGCCAGGGAGGTTTCTGGGGATGAATCTGACCTGGCCTCAGCTATTCCAGGGGAAGAGGAAGTTCTGTTTCTCTTCTCCCCCATGCCCACCCCCAGCAGCTGAGCCAGATGCAGAGTTCCAATTCCCCCAGGAGTAATTCACTCTGTCACTCAACTGGGCTGTACACTGCACAGATGGTTGGGAAGCAGTTCAGCTGCCTGGCTCTCTTGGGTCACTGCTTTCTTGCCCTCCCCTTACACTGATCATGAGGGGGAAACTGACCTGCTAGCAGGGAACAACTGGCTTCCCCCAAACATTCCTCCTCGGCCCCCTAGGGTGCTGAAGGGGAAGGGGCTGAGCACCAACACCAGGCGTTCTGTGCCTGCTGGTCAGTTTCTCCACGTGGACTCTGTGGTGAGTCAGGGGAGCTGCTCCCTGCCCTCTCTTTACGTAGCCTATGTGGGCAAACTCCTCGACCAGCACAGAATGCCTTAAGTCACTGCTCTTTCCCCCAGCACGTTCCTCTGCGGGGAATGAAGTGGAGCCTAGGGCAAAATATGGGCGCTCTCCTCCCCTCCACCCCCCATCACCTCTGCAACGTATCTAGTTTGCCATGCTTTTTATGGAAGGTCCTTTAACTCATCCCTAGTTTAACTGATTACCCAAAACATTTTTTTTTCCAGGTAAGCATTACCGATTACGTCGTGTTTGACCAGTGCAGCCTCTTCCAGACAATAATCCATGCAACACACACAGTGGCAACAGCAGCCCAGGCTCCAGTAGAGAAAGTGGCGGAGAAACTTCGAATGGCATTTTGGTCACAGCAGCTTCAATGTCAGCCAAGCCTTCTTGGAGTCAACAGTAGTGGCGTCTGGATCTCTTCAGGCAAAAATGAGTTCCATGTAGCAAAGGGAAGTCTAATAGGTTGGTGCATTTTTACACCTGTTGGTTCTTTAAAAATCAAAGAAACTAACTAGCGCATCCACTCTGCGCCCCCTACCATTCCCCTAGCCTACCCATGGTAAAATTCAGCCACAGCAAATTAAAGAGCAAGTTGCAAAAGCTTTTGTTTCTTAAACTAGAGTGGGAGCGCAGACAGTATTGCGGGATGCTGTCTTAAAAGGACAATTACTCAAACCAAATGTTAAAAGTAGTACTGTGAAGAAGGCAAGTTTGGGAGCCTGTTGCTCAGAGCTTGTTATGCTTTCCAAAAAGTAGGTCATATTGCTTCTTTCAGTGCATGCATCCAAATCTTGAATTAAAGAGAGTTACATACCGATATCACACAACCATGCAGTATAGCACTAGCACAATGGAGTCTCGGTCCATAACTAGGGCTACTAGGTGCTATGGTACCTATGTATGGTGCTGTAGACATAATAATAATAATTATAATAATAATATAGTGATCACTTTGGGAAATGTGTCTAGGACAATGAGCCATGTATTACTGCTTATGCTCTGATGAGAGAACATGCTGAACACTAAACAAGACACTTAATGACTTTAGCCTGGCTGATGAATGTTATAGCTCATGACTGATTTTGGTCCACTGCCAGAAGCCTCTAACCTTTGTGTTCTCATCTTACACAATCCTGGCTTCATCTGCAGGCCTAGGTGCCTTTTCACCCTTGTCTTCAAGCCATTCTGATTTGTTCTGTCAATGTAAGTAGACTTTCCCTCTTGGAGGAACCAGGTGAAGAGTCCTGCTCAAACAGTCATTTTCAAGAGGATTTCCCTAGACTTGTTGGAGGCTGTTTAGAGCTGTATTCTTTCTCAGTCCTTTCGTGAGAGATGTTCCTAAAGCTTATAGGTCTAAACTTGAGTATAGAAATTATTCTTTAAGGGCTGGTCCACACTAAGAAGCGGGGTCGAACTAGGGTACGTAAATTCAGCTACATGAATAGCGTAGCTGAATTTGAAGTACCCTAGTTCGAACTACTCACCCGTCCAGATGCCGCGGAATCGAAGTCCGCGGCTCCAAGGTCGACTCCGCCACCGCCATTTGCAGTGGTGGAGTACCGGAGTCGACCGCGGCGCTTCCGGAGTTCGAACTATCGCATCCAGATTAGACGCGATAGTTCGAACTCCGAGAAGTCGAACTCACCGCGTCGACGCGGCTGGTAAGTGTAGACTAGCCCTTATTCTACCAAAAAAGTTTATTGATGGCCTCTTGATAGCAGCATAGTAGCCAAAAAATGCCAGATTAGACACTCCTGTAGGATTCTCTCTAATTAGATGACATGAACGATTATGTAGTACTGTACCCAGTATTTACACATGGAATCTGTCAAAAAAGACTCCTGTTCCTTCTCTCTGAGTATGTGATTAGATTAGATTAAGATTTAAGAGTAGATTTCATGATTACTCAAACACTAAACTAGATAGAAGTGCTTGACATGTATTTAAACAAGCCTAAGAAAAGATTTGCAGAAAACTGATGCCGGAAAGCTTATTGATTGACATCTAAGCCATCTGAAGAGCTCTCTGCAGGTTGTGCAGATGTTTTTCTTTTAGATTTGTTTGACTTGTGGGGTTGCTAGTATTTTATAGCAACGACTTTAAAGAGGAAACATCTGCCTGGAATTGTATTTGTCTAATAAAAAAAGAATAGTGTCTTCCCAACAAAGTGTGACTTTATTTGCTCTGCAGATCTTTCAATTTGTGAATGGTACCCAGTCAGTCCAGTTTAGGTGAGATTTGGCCATAAATGCAAGAAGTTAACATTGTTTTTGTCATTTAAGTGGGAATGGGCAACATACTGGATTTTGCATTTCAGAAGACTAATAAATGACTGGCATTGCTGATCACTAAGGCTCTGATTCTGGCACACAGGTCGTGGAAGTCACACATTCTGTGACTTTCTGCGACCTTTGTGACTTCCGCAGCAGCCAATGCAGCTGACCCCAGGATCACCTGAGTAGCTAGTCCCAGGGCCAGCGACGTCTGGGGCTGTTGGAGCAGCCCTGGGGCAAGCCGCACTGGCTACTGCTTGGACAGCCCTGGGCACCCGAGCATTGGGCCGCCAGGGGCAGTCAGCCCCTGCCATTGGAGCAAGGGCCCTCCAGAGCAGTGGGGCCCCAGGAGCAGAGATTTAGTTATGAGTGTTTATAGTAAAGGTCATGGACAGGTCACAGGCTGTGAATTTTTGTTTTTTGCCCATGATGTGTCCATGACTTTTACTTAAAATACCCATGACTAAATCTTAGCCTTGCACAACTATAATTAATTTACATGATCAGTATCCCTAGAAGGGCAGAAGGTTGCAAGCAACAAACGTGGCATTTGATGGGAAAGAACATCCTTCTCGCTTTTGTCTGTTTAGATTTACAAAGGTCACAAAGTCTTTTGCTGAAGAGTCAGCACAATCTTCAGCTGTAAGTATTGGGTCAAAACTGCCGCTAGTGCTTAGAACAAAAGGTGACCTAACAGATCATTTCATATAAGCTTGCAACAAAGAGGAACCTCCTGAGAAGGGCTGAGAAGCAGCAGATATAATCTTTGCACTAGATTTTAGTTCTGTTTTGGGTTTTAGATTTCATTACTGCTTAGTGTAATTCACAAATGTAAACAGTTGCCAAATGTTTCAACATTGAACCTGAAAGAATCCCTGTTGCCATGACTTGTTCATTTATGTGCTGATTTGGTGTTCATCCATGATGATGTAACAAACTGTCTAGTGACATAAATGCACTAAAATAATGAAAAATGATGTGTTTGGTTTTTTTAACAAGAAAACAGTCTTTCAAACTTATGAGCATGAACTGGTGGGAAACATGGGGATTCTTCAATCATAATAAATAGTCATTTGGCTTTATAATGTTTTTTGGCCATGGCAATATTGGATATTGATTAGAACAAATAAATGTAATAGTTGATTATATCAGAAATCCTCAGATCTTTTAAAAAAAATTCCAAGAAAAGAATGTCATAACATTAAAGTTGCAAAGTGTGTGATTCATGGTAATCATTGTTTTTCCTTTATTTTTCAGGAACATATTGGAATAATATTGTGCCTCGAGGTACTGTTTCTGCCACAAAATGGGCTTTTGTGTTAGCTTCCACAGCTCCAACTAAAGAAGGTATGTGAATTTTCAGTATAAGCTTATACCGTAATTTAACTGACTTCATGCATTAGAGTTGATAGCTGAAATGATGCTAACAGGTTCCATAATGCTGAACTAGTCCAGAGTTTTTGTCTATTAGGTGTGCAGAAATCCCATATTTTTTGAACAAGTTAGAATTTCCTACTGTTTAAGTTACTGGAGATAAAACCGTGGTGGGACTGCAGTGGAATGGCCTTTGAGTACGGTGTGTTGCTTTTTTGAGCATCCTTACTGGCTCATGCAAGGAATAATGTGTTTAGTGTCTTTCTTTTTTGAAGCTACATAGCCTTCATTTGGAGGGGTGCTGAGCCAGAAAATGTGGAGGGAAAAACAAATATAGCTTTAACGGATGTGGTGTGCATAGATGCTAAGGAGTTGGTGGGATCAGTAGGTCTGCCACCAAAGATCGGGGGGAAGAAGAGGGGAGGAAGGGGGAGTGGAGCCTTTGTAATCCACATTTTCTCATGAACAATTTGCATTTTACTGTACTTGTTCTTATGCTAATTCTGGCCTGCAATACCATATTCTGTATTGGGTTTCTAATCTGTGCACTTGCTGCTAATGATGACCGGTGCTAGGGAAGTCTATTAATTTAAAGCAGCACTACCCAGTTAGAGGGAAAGAGGCTAGGCAGCCTAACCTCTTAGGTTACTGGAGTCAGTAAAGCTCTCCAGTGGGTGAACTGACACTCCCTTCAGCTTTTGCCATCATCATCGGAAGACTGCAGCACAGCATAAAAAATAAAATAGCGTGGTTTCTTTAAAGTATTTATATACTTTTCACCACAGCATCACAGATATAAACTGAGCCGCACAATATTCCTGTGAGAAATATTATCCCTATTTTACAGAAGGAGAAACTGAGAGAGAGAATAACTTGCCCAAAATCAATCAAGATCATGTATTCAGAACTGGAAATGGAACTCAGATTTCCTGATTCTAGGTCCAGTGCCTTAACCACATCCATTCTTCTCTGTCTCTGGGACTGAAAAAAATTATTCTATTTTCTTTTAAAAACATAATGTAACTTCTCTAAAAATATATAAACCTTCCCTTAGTTGCATACGTTTTGAAAGTAATCTGTCCAGTATATTGTTAGGCAGGTGGGTGGATTCATGTTAAGAAAACACTTCTGAAATATTTAAGGTGCTTAAGGCCTTGTCTGTAGTTGCCCCAGTTTCTGCCATTCATGACCAGCCACCAGTAGACAAAGTAAGCTGTAATTTGCAGTTTACTGTGTTTCAAGCAGAAAACTGCCATGGTACAAATTTGTGGGTTTTTTTTTTTTTCAAGTGATGCCCCAGAGGTACTCCACTTCAAATGTTGGTGCATCTCTGTGCCTTTGATTGGAGAATTTCGGCATGCACGATCCCCGTCGTATGGCACCATTGGCACCTCATCTAGCGTGCACACAACCTGACCCCCCTCAGTTCCTTTTCGACCATCCTGAGATGGTGTTCCCAGCAGTGACACAAAGTTAGCTCATTTAGCGTTAAAATAGTTTACTAGCATAGTTTTAGCTTAGCAGTTTGGTTACTTAACCTTATACTCTTAGCAAGAAATTTGAGGGCTTGGTCAAGGATCTGAACGAACTTCCCCACTCTACAGTGCTGATGACACTATCCAGCTTCTATTTCAGGGACTGTCTTACTCGACGTGGTCTTCCATCACCACCAACAAGTGGGCCCTAGAAATCATACACATGGGCTACTTGATTCCCTTTACTTCCCTTCCTCCGTGTCCCTCTTCAGGGATCCTTCTCATGAGCACCTTCTGTGACAAGAAGTAAACTGTCTTCTACACTTACGTGCTGTGGAAAAAGTTCCTCCACAACACAGGGAAGGGTTTTTACTCCCATTACTTCTTCACCCAAAAGAAAAATGGAGGATGGAGGCCCATCCGCAATACCACAGATTTTTATTGGCTTCCACCAGCCTTGGTTAACAACTGGCATAGTGACTCCCCAGCCCCAACTTCCCAGAAACATATGTTCTGAAATGTCCAGCCCTGTCCTGGAACAATCAGAGGGATATTAAGGTCCATTGTCCCATTAAGGAGTCAATATTCAAGAGTTTTCTGCTTTAACTGGAGTTACCAAATGGTTCAGTTTAAATACAGCACTGGATTGGTTTAGAGTTAAAATAACACAAGTTTATTAATGAAAGCAGGTAGGATTTTAAGTGTATTCATGTATATGAGATAGTTAGAAATGGTTACCAGCAAATAAAAGTGAAAACCTGCATCTAAAAGTCTAAAACGTAATCTAGCATGTTTTGGTTCAAGGCTTTGTTTAAGATGGCCTCCTTCACCCAGAGTCTTCCAGCAAGATGGTGACTGACCCACTCCTTGGTCAGGATCACTCCCAGAGGCCCAAAGGTGTGCCTTTGTTGTCTTGGGTGAAAGAGAGAACCTGGTTTTCTGCCACTTTCTTTTATAGTCCAATGAATGTTTGAAATGGATTATTCTCAAGGTTACCCCTCAAAGTAAAGTTTATCCAAACAGTGAGGAAGGCAGCATGCAGTCTGGTGGTGAAGGCTCTGTGCTCTTTGGTCTCCCACTTGTTTGCTAAAATGCAAATTATTCTGTTTCCTACCATCTCCTCCTCCTGCTTTTCTTGAGGACCTGTTTACTACTTGTATGTAAATTGAGGTGTTAGGATAGACCTGTTTAGCACCTTTTGCTTAGGCAAGACTCGGGTTTTGAACAAGTGCTAATGTCGTACAGGGGAAAAACGAAAGCAGCAATGGAATTTGGGAGAAGAGATTGCAAGCAAGTAGAAGGATGACAGAAAGAAGTGGTTGCAGGAGTGTGTGTGTGTGTGGGGGGGAATATGTAAATACACTAATTTTTACTCCCAAATAAAGTGTTAAATACTCAGCACTTTGAAAATCAGGCCACTTATTTTAGATGCCTAAATCTAGGAATTTAGGTTAGAAAATCTTGACCCAAGAATACATTTCAGAAGACTGATAGTTTTGTTTTTAAATGCACTCAGCACTTAATGGTAGAGTGAAGCAACTATGTAAGTTTTCGAGAGTGGATTAGGAGTGATTTTAACAGTGTAACACACGTTCTCTCCATAGGAAGCTTTCTGTGGCTATGCCAAAACAACAAGGATCTGTTTTGTGTCAGTGATCAGAATCCCCAGTTCCATCCTTCTTCAGTTCAGCTACCGCCTGATGCTGAAATGGTGTGTTATTCAGCCTGCCAGGATGCCATATGGGGTTTGAATAAACAAGGACAGGTCTTTATCAGAACACTTTCACCAAGTTGCCCAGCTGGGATGCACTGGACAAAACTGGACCTTTCTCAGCTAGGTATGGCTTTTTGTGGTAAGCGAAAAGACTCAACTTATTTTTAAACAGATTTTTTTTAAAAAATTCTCCTGCATTTTTCATTGGCTTTGCAAATACCAATTTAAATTTAAAGATTTATTGGATTTAATAACACCTGAAAATAACTGCTGTATTAGTAAAGATGTATAATTTTCCAACTTTATAAAATGTCAGAAAAAATCCCAGGGTTTTCCAATAGCAGGCATGCTTTTAGATAGCCTTTTGCTATGAAGGTAGAATTTAAGTGTTCATTGTTCACTTGATATTTTGCAAAGGGTATTTTTTGTTTTGTTTTCATGTCTGTCTGATCTTATCAGGCAAAGCAGTCAGTACTTGGGTGGGAGCCCTTCAAGGAAAACTGTTTCAGAAAGCAGCGCTAGTGATTCAGTTGGTGATGCTCTTCTGTTCAAGTTGATACTGAACTTATGCCTCAGCATGACACTGGGGACTATGGTGCTGCTGAAATTGCTGTCTTTGGTTGGATGAGACATAAAACCGTAGTCCCTGATTGCTTGTGGTCATTAAAACGTTCTCCCAGTATGATTCTCTCCATAAGCAATGGGGTGTCCTGGTTACTTAGCAGTTTAGCCAATTTTATTCTACATGTATATTTCTTTTATAGTGTCTCTCGGTTGGCTATGTCTCTACTTCCTGTCCTAAAGTCTTTAATGTTGTGCAGTGTTCATCAGATGCCACTCTATATTGTATGCAAGTCTCCTGGAGACAAGTGAATTGATTCATGCGAAGGTGACATAATTAAGAATGAAGTCCATTCTAACATCGCTTCCAAATTGGCTCTTAACTTCACATTTCCTTTGGGATGAAATTTTCTGCATTTGGCATACGATCATAGGTTTATTTTTTTTAAAGTTGGATCAAAATCAGTTCAGTGAGTTTTAAGCTAGGCAAGCATAAGCAACAGACTTCATTTTATGTAACATAATTATATAAACAGTTAACATTTTTAATCTTTGTTTTTTCTTTTTAAAAAAAATCATAAATTATGACAGAAAAAACATTGTCCATGTTTAAAGCTTCAAGTTTTCAGCATGGAATATGACCTATTTTTTTTTAATTGGACTGACTCCCAGCTGCCAAGATGTCTTAAATTTGAATAAAGAACCGGAGTACTTGTGGCACCTTAGAGACTAACAAATTTATTTCAGCATGAGCTTTCGTGAGCTACAGCTCACTTCTTCGGATGCTGTAGCGCAGGAAAGCGCATGCTGAAATAAATTTGTTAGTCTCTAAGGTGCCACAAGTACTCCTGTTCTTTTTGTGGATACAGACTAACACGGCTGCTACTCTGAAACCTTAAATTTGAATGCCTCTCAAGCTGTTTCACATTCACTGGTTCATGAGTGAGGCCACCAACAGGCTCCCTCACTTGCATAGCAGGGCTTTGAACCTCTTTTATAATCATTATTATTATTTTCTAGCAGTTTAGGTGGTGATATTTCAATTTCATGGTTAATACCTAGCTGTTATAGCTTTTCCATTAGTAGATGTCAAGCACTTTACAAAGGAGGTGTAAGTATCACTATCCTCCTTTTACAGAAAGGGAAACTGAGGCACGGCAGTGAAGTAACTTGTCCAAGATCACCCAGCAGAGCTTGGAATAGACCTTAGGTCTCCCCACTCTGTTGTTACATACAGTAGCCCACACAGCACTTGATCCGTTCTGGTACATTTCTCACTTCTGAGATATCCAGGACTTACGTGACGCATTAGATGTAAATCATGTGGTGGTGGTGGTGGTTTATCAGGGAGGTTTGTAGTAGAAGACTCCAGACTGTACTAAGCAAATAATTCTCTAGCATGAGAAACCTGTCTTTGGGAGCCAGTGAGCAGAGAGGGCTGGAGGATGGACACTAAAATGTAAATTGGCTTATCAGCTGGGAATCATTTCAGTCATTGCTACAATATGTAAACTCTTGAAAAGACTACAGGAACTGTCATGATGGGTCAGGAGTATTTAAACTGGTATTTTTCTTTCTTCGCAAACATTGGTGGCTTCATAGAAAGTTTGATTAGTCATATCTTTACAGTGAATTATAGATGTTGTTGTAGTGTATCTTACAATAGTTGTAATCCACTATCTGTGGGTTAACTGACTCAAATCACCTTAAATATCTTCTAGTATTAATTTATATAAACAAAATTCTCAATTAGTTGATACATTATTTAAGAATTAAGACGGTGGTCTCCAACCTTTTATATGCCCAAGATCACTTTTTGAATTTAAGGGCATGTCAGGATCTACCCCGCCTTTTCCCCAAAGCCCCACCCCGCTCACTCCACTTTCACCAGGCTGAGGTAGGGGGGTGAGGTTCGGGCGGGGATGTGGGCTCTGGCCTGCGGCCGAGAGGCTCACAGTGTGAGGGGGGGCTCTGGGCTGAGCCAGGGGCAGTGGGTTGAGGTGCAGGAGGGGGTGTGGGGTGAAAGCTCTGGGAGGGTGTTTGGGTGCAGGAGGGGGCTCCGGGCTGGGGCAGAGTGCTGGGATACGGAGGGAGATACAGGGTGCTGGCTCTCGGAGGGGGGTACAGGGCTGGAGCAGGGAGTTGGGATGCAGGAGGGGGTACAGGGTGCTGGCTCTGGGCAGGGGCTCAGGGCTGGGGCAGGGGTTCAGGGTGCAGGAGGGGGTATGGGGTGCTGGGTCCGGGAGGGAGCTGGAGTGTGGTCGCCTTCCAGGCAGCATTTACCTCTGGCAGCTCCTAGTTGGCAATTCTGCATGTCTCTGCTAAGGCAGGCTCCCTGCCTACCCTAGCCCCACGCCGCTCCTGAAAGGGGCCAGTGTGCCCCTGCGGCCCTTGGGGGAGAGGGATGGAGGGCATGTGGCTCCGCGCATTGCCCCCTCTGCGAGCACCGCCGCCACAGCTACCAATGGGAGCTGCAGAGATGGCGCTTGCAGAGAAGTGCAGTGTGTGGAGGGAGACCCCTGTCCCCCTGCCTGTGGGGCCACACTGGCCGCTTCCGGCAGTGGTGTGGGGCCGGGCCAGCAGGCAGGGAGCCTGCCTTAGCGACGGCCCCGCTACAGCACCAGAAATCATGATCGACTGGGAGATCTTCTGGGATGGGCCAGTTGATCGCGACCAACCGGTTGGTGACCACTGGATTAAGAAATGATTCCGCTATAGATCAGTTATCCATTGGGAGGGGGAAAAGGCCAAGAAATCATTGACAGTAGCTGATTGGTGTAATAAAACATCTTACATCATCTTACCACCATTTTGGGACACAGTCCTTCAATTTAATGCATTCGGGTCCACCTTTGCAGTCAGCGGGGCTTTGTGCAGGCACAGCAATGAATCCACATGCAGTGAATTATTGAATCAGGTCTTTAGCTTGTTAACGTTGTGGCCCAAGAAATGTAATAACTATAAAATAATTGTCAAATCTAGATGCCAAATTTTATTCATGGAAAAGTTTTAAAAGTAGTAAACTGTCTTGAAACATTAATATAACTGTTGTAAAAAGAGATGCAGACTTTGGAATTGGATGAGCATGTTCCCAGAATAAATGCTGAAATATTTTGTATTATGTCAGTTGTAACTTTCTCCAATCCCTACACTATGTACTGTAGAATAGTATCTGGTAAACTGTTTTGATTAAGGTTTACACTATCAGTGTCAAGGTTTCTAAACACAGTAGAATGACCTTTACAATTCAACAATAAACAATGTATCTGAATCAGTGTAGAGATACCTCTGTCCTTTTTTGTGGATGAATGGTGGTTAGCATGACCTTTCCCTAAGGTAAAAGCAATAAGGGGGAGGGGGGGGCGGGGAGCTGAAAATGTTTGCATAGTGATTGTATTTTGGCATGTCATATTTTACTTTAGAGGTTAGTAATACCTGCAATGCCATGTAAGTGACATATGACTCCATGTTCGAGTGAGTTGATTCTTATTTGGATCAAAACATTTAAACAGCTGAGATATCATGTGACAAAACTATTGCTGTTTGTAGTTGTAGCCATATTGGTCCCAGAATGAGACACACAAGGTGGGTGAGGTAATCTTTTATTTATTCTTCAGCTCTCTAGGACTTGAAAGTTTTTCTATTTCACCACCAGAAGCTGGTCCAATAAAATATATTACCTTACCCACCTTCTCTTTCATAAAACCATTGCTGTCAGACATACTTCATGCTGCAAGGAGTAATGAAGTTTTATTTAAATAGTGACTTTGTAGCTGTATGCCATACCTCTAACTGCTGTAGAAATTTGTGCTCCTTGCAACAGAATTTTGAACTCTGATTAATTTTAGTATAATAGTAATAGTGTTAAAATAAAGGAGTTTAGAAATAAGCCATAAAATCTTTCCTTGAGCCCATAAGCAGAAACAGTTAAATACCAAATAGTTTTGATATAGGAATGAATCCATTCACCATTCTAACAAACTAAAAGTTAAAGCTGTTTAGTGCTTGTGTCTTTTTACTACAAGCTTTTAGCAATACATTGTAGAATCTGTACTCAAACTGTATGCTTATAGCATTTATCCAAGGGATAAAGTTGCATCTTCTAATCAAAGTGAAAAGTATTATGTGATGTGCTTTATGAAGAGTTGGTTGCCAGATTTCACTTCCCCCAAGTGAACATTATGTTGATTAACAGGTATCCCGAACAGCGAACATTTAGTAAACCAGTGAGATTTATTCTCAGGTTCTTTAATTTGGCATCTGACCAAAGCATTCAGTATGCAGCCTTAACAGCATTGTTAGTTCATGTCTTCCACTACTTAACATTGTGCATGCCTTCCTAACACTAGAAAAAAATCCAGATGTTAACTGTAATGGATGTTTTTAAAAGTAAATGAATATGAAAAAGTAAGAATTACCAAGATCACAGCATTTCAGTCTACAGTATCCTATAGGCTTTCTTTCCCATCCTTGTAAAATCATAGACATTTCACAGCTTAATTTGATGGGTATTTGTAATCCGGTTGTGAAAGAGAGAATAAAATTAAGAACTCTGGAACACACTTGTTTCAGAGCTATATGTCTTCATGTTGCTTGTTTATGTAGGATTAAAGCATTGATAGTTTTGTTGTGACCACTATAAAATAAAAGAGAGTTGTGTGACACAAATAGGGAGATACTTTTCAAATAGGTTTTATACTCAACACAAGTAATGAAGACTTGTTAACCTTGAAATATTAACCCACCCTTAGCATTTGCTGGTAACATTTGGAATGTTCATTGCTGTCATGTATTTATAGACCTAGACCATTAAGATTCTATAAGCATGACTAACTACAGAAGAGAGTTCACTTTAGGTCGCATGAAAGTTTGTCTCTCTAAGTATAGAAAAAATTTATATTTCATATGGTTTCTGCCTCTTACTCCCTGATGATAATCGTTTGAATTGCATTGTTCAAAATGCAGTGATAGAACATGATGCATTGTCAAAATGTTGTTGAACAATGGCAGGATACTGCATAAAATAGGCCGTTTTAGACAGATGAGAAAAAATCACTAGAATAAACGCATGAAATGTAAATGAGATCTTCGTTTTTTTCCCCCATTTGCTTTATAGTTAGACTGTATGCAAATGTTCTCTCTTTTACAAAAATGTATAGATTATATTGATAACTTTTTTGAATGTTAGTTTTTTAGAGATTTCTGTAAAATCAAATGTCAAATTCTACAGTGGAGATTAGCTGAATTAAAAAAAATCATGCCAAATTATTAACAGTCTCTTCATCATTAGGAGCTATAAAATTGACCAGTTTGGCATGTGGAAATCAGCACATCTGGGCGTGTGATACTAGTGGCGGCGTTTACTTCCGTGTAGGAACTCAGCCTCTAAACCCAAGTTTGATGCTTCCTGCGTGGATAATGATTGAGCCACCTGTACAGGTAAAACAGTGAATCATAACTTTTAAAATGTGGTAATTTAGCTATCAGCCTTGAAAATCAAGGAACTTCAACACTTTTTTCCTTCTGAAAAGATGATAGATGGAGGACCCCAAAAAGTCTGAAATTAAGAACATAAAAATTGCCATATTGGGTCAGACTAATGATCCATCTAGCCCAGCGTCCTGTCTCTGACAGTGGCCAGTACTAGAACTTCAGGGGAAGTGTACAGAACAGGGCAGTTGGGATGATCCAACCCTGTCTTCCCCTCCCAGCTTCTGGCAGTCAGAGGTTGCGTCCCTGGCCATCTTGGATAATAGCCATCAATGGACCTATCCTCCATGAACTTAGCTAGTTCTTCTTGGGGTTTTTTGTTTTTTTTTTTAAACCCAGTTATACTTTTCGCCATCACACATCCCATGGCAATGAGTTCCAAAAGTTAGTTGTGCGTTGTGTGAAAAAGTACTTCATCTTGTTTGTGTTAAACCTGCTGCCTGTTAATTTCATCGGGTGACGCCTGGTTTTTGTATTGTGGGAAAGGGAAAATACTTGTTTTTTTTCCCCACACTGTTCATAATTTTATAAATCACTATCCTATCCCCTCTTAGTAGTTTTTTTTTGTTTTTTGTTTTTCCTAAACTGAACAGCCCTAATCTTTTTAGTCTCTCCTCCTATGGAAACCGTTCCATACCCCTGGTTATCTTTGTTGTCCTTCTCTGAACCTTTTCCAGTTCCACTGTATCCTTTCTGAGATGGGGAGACTGGAATTGGACAAAATCTTCAAAGTGTGACTACACCGTGGATTTATATAGTGGCATGATGATATTTTTGGTCTTACTTTTCTATCCCTTTCCTATTAGTTCTTAACAGTCTGTTAGCCTTTTTGTCTACTGCTCTGCATTGAGCTGAAGTTTTGAGAGAACTATCCATGATGCCAAGATCTCTTAATTGTGTGGTAACAGCTAATTTAGACCCCATCACTTTAGATATATAGTTGGAATTATTTTTTCCAATGTCCATTACTTTGAACTTCTCAACACTGAAGGGCGGGGGGTAGCTCAGTGGTTTGAGCATTGGCCTGCTAAACCCAGGGTTGTGATTTCAATCCTTGAGGGGGCCGCTTAGGGATCTGGGGCAAAAATCAGTACTTGGTCCTGCTAGTGAAGGCAGGGGGCTGGACTCAATGACCTTTCAAGGTCCTTTCCAGTTCTAAGAGATTGGTATATCTCCAATTATTAAATTTCATCTTCCGTTTTGTTGCCCAGTCACCCAATTTTGTGAGATTCCCCTGTAACTCTGCACAGTCAGCTTTTGGAATGATCTTGAATAACTTTGTATCATCTGCAAACTTTGACACTTAATGATCTGGAAAAGGGAGTGAACAGTTAATGACTGTGTTGAGCTGCACAAGTTGCAGTAGAGATCCTTGGGTGACCCTACTGTTCACCTCTCGCCATTGTGAAAACTGATCATTTATCCCTACCCTTTGTTTCCTATCTTTTAACCAGTTATTAACCCATGAAAGGACTTTCCCTCTTATCCCATGATTACTTAGTTTCCTTAAGCCTTTTGGTGACGAACCGTGTCGAGGCTTTCTGAAAATCCAAGTACTCTGTATTAACTGGGTCACCTTTATCCGTGCGCTTGTTGACTCTGTGAAAGAATTCTGTTAGGTTGGTGAGATTTGACTTCCCTTTACAAAAGCCACATTGACTCTTCCACCAACAAATGGTGTTCATCTGTGTGTCTGATAATTCCGTTCTTTACTATAGTTTCTATCAATTTGCCCAGCGCTGAAGTTAGGCTTGCTGGGCTGCAATTGCCAGGTTTAAACTTTGTAAGTCCTAGATCTCGTAATGCTACCTGAAAATGGTGCTCTTCCTGCCCAATACCCCCCCACAATTTGTGTAACTCCATTTTAAAGAATTTTTCTTAACTGCTGCAAAGCTCAAAAAGTGTCTTGTTTCCCATCATTACTAAAAATGACAGATTTTATTAACAAAGCTGCTTTATAGGCTTGTAATAGAACCAAGGTTTGAATACTTACCAGATACCAATGCTTACCAGATATAGGTACGTACAGTGCTGCTGTATAATTATTTGTTTTGAATAACACTTGTTTGGGCAAAGAGGACAAAAAGGAAGCCTGAACTATAAAATTTAGGGAAGTGGTGTCTGGAGTTTTCTTTTTAATTTGCTAGCAGAGCGAAAAGTGGCTAATGTGAAGCTCTTGCTGTGAGAAAACCACAATCTTCCAGTCACATTAACAACATTACAGACTCTTTCTTGAATATTTTAAAATGCAGTGTTCTAAAAAACTCATAATATGGAATGAAGTTAAATCCCAGCATTTATAATTGCAATAGTTTGTTTTTACATCATTCCCTTTTAGCTTTGCTTATCTCATGATAGCCAGCTGCCAGTTCTGCCTCCCTCAGGGGATTAGCAGAAAAGGGGAGGAGGCAACACAGAAATGAGGCTCTCAGTTGCACCTCATCATTTAACACATCAGTGCTCACACTCCGTGACTGCTTGGGATTAATGGACGTGAGCCAGACAGGTGGCCAATTTTGAAGAAGAGGGTGTTTTGCAAAGGAGAGGGGCAGACCAATAAGTTACCACCAACTGTCCTTTGAACAGTGACTTTAGCAATAGGAGGTGGATTACATCACTTGCCCTTCTAGGGCTGCTGCATGTGGTTCATTCTGACCTAATCAATGAAAAGCATAGTTTCTGCCTATGGACTATGTCGAAAAAGGGGGGAGGTTGGGAAAACCCAAACCCAATTATGAGCTTTTCCCATAGGTAAAATTACTTACAATAAAAACAAAAATTGAAAAGCAACACCAACCTGTCTTCTACTTTGAGCTTTCCAACAGCAAAAATATCAAATTAAAGTAACCTCTGACAGTGTTAGCTTTTACCAACTGGATAAGGCTGAACATCAACTTATTTGCTACAGTTCCCAAAGCATCTGGGTGACAGCGTCTTCCCATAAGATGCAGTGTTTCCAGCTGATAACTCTTATACCCAGAGCAATGTAGTTCTTTCATGTCCTCTTGCCAAATTTCAGCATTGCAAATTTAATAAGTCAATATCAAAAGGCAAAACATTCAAACTCTTTCTTGCAGGGAAAATGAAAACTCATTGGTTACATAATAGTCCTGAGGCAATTCCAGGGCATTAGATCAAGTCATTACAAGAGTATTAAAAGAGCAATTATTCATGCACATGTGAAGACTGAATGCAAAATAAGAAAATATATAAACTTTCAAATGTTAACGTAGCATTTGACCAGCAAATGTAACAAATCAATGACTGATTAGTGAGCCCTTCAGGGAATAATACCTAGTTTTATTATTAGCTGCTCCTTAGTTGATATTTGTCCCTTAATTGACTTGACACAGAGTTTATACTGCATCACTATATATTCATAGCAGCAAGAGTATTGTCAGAAATATTTATGAATAGTTCAATCATATTTTCTGTTTAAAGAAGAAAATCAAAGGGCAAAACTGCATTTCAGTTGCTTGAGGTACAGAAGCTCTCTCAAAATATAGGATGTATGTAATTAGTTTTAAAATTCAATCTCTCACGAATGTAAAAAATACGATCTTCTGTATCCCAGTGCTTAGGATTCATGAAGTGCCCATAAACTACTGGCTCTGCTTTAATAATGTCAGTACTCAGAAGCTGTACTATCATAGCTTTCCTTGTATATCAGTATTCAAGCAGTTTCATGGGCTGTATTCAGAAACAATGCAGTTTTGATAAGACTTTAATCAAAATAAAATCAGCTAACAATTAAACCGCATCTCTGTTTTTAAGAAAGGCGAATCTGATTAGCTAATCTAAAATGGATATGTAGGCATTCCTGTTTTCTTCATCTCTCCATCCTCTTCCCCACAGTCTGGACAATGATTGCTGTGCCACTTCATGTAAAAGAAGATATGCTATATCATCTTGTTTCATGCTTTCCTGTCTTATCCAACGTGTTAGATTTGTGGTCAGCAAGAAGACTAGATTAAGTGCTGTAAAATCTTGAACAGTGGTTTTCTAGACTTCTGCCTGTTCCATTTTGTAGTTTCTACACTTCTAAAAGTTACAAAACATGTTTAAAGCTGTCAATGACACCTTTATCCTAAGGGAGCTGCTATATAAGGCCGTTGACTAGACTGGTCAAAAAAATCTCTCTTCGTGGTATGATTTGACTATAGCATATACAGAGAGCCTTTCATTTTATTGCTTATATGCAATACAAAGATAATGCTACACGATATCATGTGTCCAGATATACAGTGTTATAGAATGTTTATGAAATATAAATATAAATGTAGTGCTTCCAAGACACTCAGTCTAAAGAAATAATAAAGTAGACACAGAATTACAAAAATAAACAGAGAAAAGCAATTCACCTATTAATCTCTACTCTGCTTTATAACAGACATTGTGGAGAGAAGAAGGTGGAATTAAGTTACCATTTTTAAACAAAGTTTTTCATTTACTCTCTGGCTATCACTGAAGGGAAAGGATTTACCTAATTAGATGGCTACTATTTGACCATTTTGTGTAACTGCTATCCGCTTTCTTTAATTAGCAGATGAGTACTGCTGAAGTTCATGTAATTGGCTATAGATGCTCTCTTGTGGTCTGAGTTAGTGAATCCTGAAGACTTTTCTACATTTCCTCTAACCAGTCTACTTCTGACAATCATAAGCTCCTCAGGGAAGGGATATGCTCTTTGTTCTGTTTGTGTACTATACCTAGCACAATGGGGTCCTCGTCCATGATTAGGGCTCCTAAGCACACAGGAGAACAAACAATAAATCTACGTACTTTTGTCTGGTCTTTCAACTTGACTTTATCACCAGCAGAAACCTTACCCATTTTAGCACAGTTAGAATGCTAAGATAATTTTCTGCACAAATGTTAAAAATCTATGACCCATTCACATTTCATTGTGTATCGTAACCAATCCTTAAAACTGCCTTTGAAGAAACATTACTGTAAACAGTGAGAGGTAAACAGTTAAGTGACAAAGTTTGCAGACGATACAAAATTGCTCAAGATAGATGAGCCCAAAGCTGACTGCAAAGAGCTACAAGGGGTCTCACAAAACTTTGTGATTTGTCAAGAAAATGGCAGATTAAATTCTATGGTGATCAATGTACAGTAACACACATGGGGAAAACATCCCAACTATGCATACAAAATGATTGGGTCTAAATTAGCTGTTACCATTCATGAAAGGGCTCTTGGAGTTATAGCGGATAGTTCTCTCAAAACATCTGCTCTATGTGAAGCAGCAGTCAAAAAAGCTAATAATGTTAGGAACCATGAGGAAATAGATAATAAAACAGAACATATAACGTCACTATATAAATCCATGGTATGCCCACATCTTGAATACTGTGTGAAATTTTGGTCACCTCATCTCAAAAAAAGACTTGGACAGAAGTACAGAGAAGGGCAACAAAAATGATTGGGGTATGGAACAGCTTCCATATGAGGAGAGGTTAGAAAGATTGAGGGTATGTCTACACTATGAAATTAGGTCGAATTTATAGAAGTCGATTTTTTAGAAATCTATTTTATACAGTTGATTGTGTGTCCCCACTTAAGACCATTAACTCGGCAGAGTGCGTCCACAGTACCGAGGCTAGCGTCGACTTCCAGAGTGTTGCACTGTGGGTAGCTATCCCACAGTCTCCGCTGCCCATTGGAATTCTGGGTTGAGATCCCAATGCCTGATGGGTCAAAAACGTTGTTGCGGATGGTTCTGGGTACATGTTGTCAGGCCCCCCCTTCTTCCCTCCCTCTGTGAAAGCAACGGCAGACAATAGTTTTGAGCCTTTTTTTCTTGGGTTACCCGTGCAGATGCCATACCACGGCAAGCATGGAGCCCGCTCAGCTCACCATCACCGTACGTCTCCTGGGTGCTGGCAGACGTGGTACTGCATTGCTACACAGCAGCAGCTCATTGCCTTTTGGCAGCAGACGGTGCATTACGACTGGTAGCCGTCATCATCGTCGTCTCCTGGGTGCTCTTTTAGCTGACCTCGGTGAGGTCGGTCAGGGGCGCCTGGACATAAATGGGAGTGACTCCAGGTCATTCTCTTTTTAAGTTTCGTCTCATGGAGATTCAGTCCTGCCTGCAGTCGTACTGCACTGTCTTCTGGCGAGCAGCCAGGAGATGATGATGGCTAGCAGTCATACTGCACCATCTTCTGGCAAGCAGCCAGGAGATGACCATGGTTAGCAGTCATACTGCACCATCTGCTACCAGCCCAAGATGTATAAGAGAGATGGAGTGGATCAAAACAAGAAAGAGACCATATTTGTTTTGTATTCGTTTGCTCCCCTCTTCCTCCCTGTGAATACTGCCAGGGAGATAGTACACTCTAGTAACTCGTGTCTGACTAACATGCAGACTAGTCCAGATAGCCTCTGGAGGAACCGGTGCCAGCTCTCTTTAGCCATGTGGGTTCTATTCAAGGTAGTGATGGAGGAGAGGATTTTCCTAGAGGACTCTCTTTTTCATTCGGGAGGGAGGGAGGGAAAAGGCAAACAATGACTTGGCAATGCTCCACATGAGTGTTTTAGTCAGCACATGTTATAGATAAATGAAACTGGATAAATACAGCATATCAGGGCTCCCACTAAAGTGGCTTATTCAGCTGATGTAGAATCCCATAGTGTCTCATTTCAAGTATTTGCTTTTCCTTAATATCAGCGTTTTATTCTGTTAGAAACCATCTTTGTAGTTGAAGTATTTTAATTAGCAGGCAATCATTCATATGCACGTGCACGCCCGTACACACTCACACTCTTACAACACTTTAAATAAATCTGTTTAAAGTCTTTGTTTCAAATGGAGTCCATTGTCCAGTGAGACGCAATATTTTCCTCTTTCTACCGGTCAAGAAAGCCAATATTAACATACTCTAAGCTGCTTTTGCTAAGAATTCTAGCCTTCCAGTATTTTTTGTTTAAGATATTGCTACAGTCATGGTGCAGGAAGTATACGTGCAGCCTGTTATGTGTTTGATAGCTACTCTTATCGGTACCAAAAATGTTTTCACCACACCCTAAAGACTCTGGGACTAGATTACCGCAGTGCGTAGTGATGTTTTTCTGAGCTACTTTTAAAAACATTCCTCTTAAACTGGTATTTTCACTTTCTTTTCTTTAGGCTATTTGCCCAAAAAGCAAGTGTTTACCTTGAAATTAACAGGCTTGTTCATTGTAGTAATTTTTAATAAATATCTTTAAAAAATGAAAATTGGGAGTGGGGGGGACCATTTCTCCTTCAAATATCCATTTGCTTGTTACTTCAAATCAGATCAGGATTCTTGAAATGCACCTGTGCATTCATCTGTTGACATATTTTCACCAATATATTCTATGAATTTTTTTCATCAGATAAATCTATGCCTTGCTATTTTTTAAAAATATTCCTTAACCATTCTCTTTACAGGATTAAGTAACTGAAAAGATAATCTTCAACTTCTAACTTGACTCTGGCACAGCTTTCTATAATATGTTTAGAACAAGATACTTAAATACATGCCTTGACTTGAGTGGAACTACTCACATGCTTAAAGTTAGGTGTGTGATGGAATACTTGCTGAGTAGAGACTTTTCATGTGAGATTTAGAGATAAAATGATTCATCCTGGCATAAAGTAATTCACAAAAAATTTTAATTAAGGCACCAGTTTCTGGATGCTTGAGAGAGTCAGTCAGGTGCTGCTCTTTTCAGAGTAGGCTTAAGCTTATCTGGTTTTAAAGGCCAAGAAGGACTGGATCTTGTCAGTACTGAAGTGAGAGACCTTCAAAGGGACAAAGTCTGTAGAACAAGAGTATCTTTTGAGCAATATTTGCTTGTAGTTTTCAGATTGGACTAGTAATAACAGACACAGATTCTTGTCTTTGGGTGCGGATGTTCCTGGTTCATTGTTTTTGTTAGGAAAGATTAATCAAGATCTATTTTTTACTCACCAACTTCCTGTATTCTGCAATGGCCAGATCTGGCATTATGACTGTTCTAGGTGGAACACATTGTTAATATTTACTATAGCTGTTCAGCTGTTTTTATATGCATTTAACTGTGGTTGAGAAAGAGAGCAGGTTCACTATAAAGTCCTGTTTTCAAAGGTGTATAACTTTTTAGTTCAAAGGGTAATTTCAAAAATTTTACTGTTCGCTTAAGGGGAAATGGATTGGCTGGTGGGTGGTTTTGGGGAGGAAAGTTTGAAGAAAACCTGTCCAGCAGTACTTGATTGAGTGGTGAACCTTTAAGAAACACATGGTACATTTTTTTTTTTTTACCACACTGGAATTTTTTCCCCAATGTTAATCTTTAGAATCTCAGCCTTTAGTCATATTAACATAGTTTGTTTTTTTTCTTGTTGCACCAAAGTCAGGAAGTTCAGCACACAAACCTTATACCTGCCCTGCTGTGCCTGTGCATTACAGTAGAGTTTCTTGTCTGTGGTGGTGTAGCTGTGTTGGTCTCAATTGACAGGCTCAGAGACTTGCTTCCGTGAGGTGTTTTGCAGTGTAGACGTACCCTACGTCACTAATACTATAAACACACTTATAACTGTCACTTTAAGCTTGTGAGCCGTACTGCTGAAACCAATGGGGCTATTCATGTGCTTAAAGTTAAACAAGAGTGTGCACCTGAGGGGTGCCTCAGCTTCTCCACTTGGACTTGTGCTCAAACATGTGAGCTGTTTTTCAAGCAGCTGAGATTAAAAAAATAATTAATCTCCCCCCCCCCCCCCCCAAACAACAACAACAACAAAAATAAACACCCCTCTCCAAGGCTTCTCCTGGTTGTCCTCTCAAATGTGAATCAGGTTAAAGCAAGTATGGAAATTATGCTGGTCTTGTATTCAGAGCTATATTCAGTCCTGATCAATGGCTGTTTAAAGAAGACCCTAACCCTAATCTTTGATTTTAATGGAATACACCTCTACCCCGATATAACGCTGTCCTCGGGAGCCAAAAAATCTTACCGCGTTATAGGTGAAACTGCGTTATATTGAATTTGCTTTGATCCGCCGGAGCACGCAGCCCCGCCTTCCCGGAGCACTGCTTTATCGCGTTGTATCCAAATCCATATTATATCGGGTTGCGTTATATTGGGGAAGAGGTGTATCTAGTTTTGCTCTGTCTGTATAAATGGCTTCTCAAGGTCACTTGTATTTACTTTGTTGAGTTTGGAGAGTGAGAAACTACTGTGTTGGCTTGTAAAATTAGCAGGGTTCTGTTTACCATCTCCATTGTTGCATTTGCAGCACAAACCTCTTAAGAATGTTTAAATAACATGGATTAACACTTTTTAAAAACTGCTTTGATAATGACCATTATCACATACAGCATAGAACAGAGCTGAAACTAGAATCTAGAGTGCTTGCTTCTCTGAGAAATCCTTTCTTCAATGAGGCATCCTATACCTTCCAAAACTATGGAGATGATCTTATTGAGGTTCAGAAGTTTAAACGCTGAGAACTAGTTTGTATGGCAATCCCTTTATTTTCAAGTCCAATTACTGTAATTGTAGGCGCAAATCTGGTATTTGGGCATGCAAATAGATTTTTAGGTATTTAGTGCCCAAATTGGGGGTGCAATTTTAGTAATTGTATGTGCCAATGTAGGTCTGCATGCAAAAATATGCATGTGGGTTTGCATGCCAAAGTACTCTCTACCTTTTGGAAAATTGGTCCTAGATAGTCAGGTACTAAAACGAAATAAAACAACTTCATATCCAAATAGTATTTCTATTGCAACCATATACCTGCGTTTAGTACTTTTATTTCGCTCAAGCATTAAGGTGATCTGGAAGTGAAAGGATTCAAATAGAATACCAGCAAAATATTTTAAAACTCTCTAAACTATTCATAGTGGCTTTTCTGTAAAACATTAACATACACGATGAGATGTGGTGGGATAAGGACTCTATTAGCAATCCTTTAGGATGACTTGTATAACTGTCTCACCTTTGTGAGTAAAGAAGCTATGCCCATAAAAGCATTATACCACTCCACGCTGTGTTCTGTCTGGTGTGTTTATTGAGAAGTATATTGTACTGAATATTCTTTAGAGAGAACTTTTGGATTAGTTGAGCAGGAAGATGACTATTTTGGCACAGGTGTTGTTGTTTTTTAGGGGTAAACTTCACAGCAGAAGTGCAGGGGGAAAAATGAAAAGGCACAGAGGGGTGGGTGGGCAGGGATTGGAGAGCAAGCACTAGCCTTCCTGGCAGGAGTCATGTAGCTTTGCTCTTTTAGCTATGTACTTCAGGGATTTCCTCAAGGAAAATACATTTCTCAGTGGTGTGGTTTTCAATGGCCCAAATAAAGCCTGTGAAATCTTGGAAATGGCTGGTGTGGAGGTGGGTGTTGGAGAGCCCATCCCGCATTCACCCTACAGTGGTGGCTCCTGTCTGGGTGCCACTCAGATTTGGCCAGTCTGCCCTTCTGTCTCACTCTACAGAGGGGCAGATGTGGAAAGCTGGGATCAGCCTCTCAGGATGGGAGCTGCCCATCCTCCTTCCAAGATGTTTAACGTAATATGGAGTTCTTAAAGCTTAGGTGCCAGAAAACTCTAGAAATCTGGTACATTTATGAGTTAGGAGCAGAAGATGGAAGGAAGATTCATACTGTTGTCAGATTAGCTACACGTATTACTACACTTCTGGTTCATTTTGAAAAATGTTTGACCAAATAACCAAACTTAGCCAAATGTATTGTCTAAAGGTAAAACAGTACATTATGAAAAGGAGATGTACATACTGTTCTTCCAGGAAGCAATTCTCGTCTTTCAGCATGTTCACCTTACTCAGAAGGTGTACTTCAAAAATATGCTCCCAAAGCCACTTGTTCCTATAGGATCATTGTTTACAAGTTAGAAAGCACTACTGAGCTAGTGAAAAACATTTCTGTTGTATCTGTTTTGTCTTGTCATTTCTTGATGTTATTTCACAACTGATTGGAAGTTGACGTATTTCCTTTTTTCATTTATTTGTATTTATAAACTGCTTAATCAGCACTGATTTTTCCCAAGCACTTAGATGCTAGCAGAACAGAAACTTACTTTCAAAAAATGATTTTGTAGGCAGAGACGGAAAACCAAATATTCATTGTTTATAGGAACATTGGATTAAATGTTGAAAACCACACGTCTGTTTTAGTCTCCATATCTGAGATGAGTGGGAGGATCTCTGTCCCAATAGGTGAAGACACAGCAATGGTGTGATTAAGGCACAAGATTGGGAGCCGGGAGAATCTGGGTTTTGACCCTGGCTCAGACACAGATTCCTTTGCAATCTTGGGAAATAAATTAATTTCTCTTTGATTCAGTTGCCCCCAGCTGTAAAATGACAATACTCCCCTACCTGACAGGAGTGATAAGGCTAAATTAGTGTTTGTGACGGACTTGGAGACTCTAGTGATGAGCACCACATAAAAGCCTATAAATAAGTTTTTGGCATGTCAGCTGTTGATCAGGAAGGTTGGGAGACTTGTATGCTACTTTTAAAAATACCAAACCATTGTACAAGTTACAAATATGGCATCTTCTACAATCTGTAAGTGTGTATAAATCCCATTAACGCAAATAGAAGTTGAGCAAACATTAGGGAGAATTGTCTCTGATAGTTTCAGTGTAAAATTGCAAGGTTTTTGCTCTTTGAAACATAAGCCAATTTATATACCTCCACTGATACTTTTCTTAGTAGTAATGGGAAAAGAACACCATCTAATCTTGTACCACTATCTAGTTACCTTTATCAGGGATCTGCGAAATCCATCTGCCATTTGCATTTTTAAAGAGAATCTTTTAGTTTTTATATTTTGTGGAAAAAATAAAAACATATACAGTAGAACCCCGATTACCTGATCTAATTGGGACCATAGCCGGAACGGATAATCAAAAATTTGGGTAATCAGGAGAAATGGGCCGGGCTCGGGCTGTCGGCCCCAGACGGCAGGGCTCAGGCTGTTGGCTAAAAAAAATTGTAAATATATCAATAAAATATTGGAAAGGAATGGAGGCAGAAAAAGATTGATACTAGCCATGGGAAGAGGAAAACAATATTGGAAAAGGAGAACAGTTGAAAGAAAAAGGAAAGATGGAAGAGGAGGGGAGGGAAAGAAATGGGGAAAGGTGTGTTTTCCCCCCCCCCCCCATCCCCATAGTCTCATAGTTAGGAAACTAATTTCTCTCCCGTGTTCACAAAGTATGAGAGACAGATTGTGGGATATTTATTTGTATTACAATACTGCCTAGAGTTTGCAACAGAGATCAGGGTCCCATTTTGCAGTACACTACACAAACATAATGGCGTGTCAAAGAGCTTACCGCCTAAATAGATAGAATGGGCAAAAGGATGCAACACAAACTCAGTGATGGTTGGCAAATGCCATGTTAGTGCCATGGTTTTTATAATGTTTTTGTCTGATTTTTTTTTTCTGCTGCACTTAAACACAATGGAAAGTTTAACAAGATGTGCTAGGAAGTTTACATCTCCATTACGACTCTCTAAATTGTTTTCTTAAAGTCCATGATAAGGAGTTACTTGGGAGTTCAGTTGTGTAATTAACTTTGTGGAAAACCCAGTTGTGTAGCATGTGTTTCAGGTCTGTAATAGGAGGTATGAAAGAGAAGTTCTTATGAGGGCAGATACTCATCACTCCAAGTGCATACCTAAGCACTCAGATTTCCACCAGGAATGAAATTGGTAAAATTAACTGTTAGGGTTTGATTTAGATTACTGATGAGATGTCAAATAATCCAGGCTCATTCAGCTTTATCAGTCAAACCTAGAACAGCACAACATGAAAAGAAGCCATACTTTACCCTCTTTTCAAAAGTATGAGTTCAAGCCTATTTATATTTATACAGGAATTGTTTGATTGATGAAACATTAGCCAAGACTTATGCACCAGTTCTTACCAGTTTCTTATCTTGTTTTGAACATAGTTTACCCAAAAGTCAGCAAAATTGGAGATATTCTGCACAGCCATAGGCTGGTACAGAGGCATGTTGGTCAAGTGTCAACAAAATCATCCATCTTCCTTAGTATACTCTGCGAGCTATACGTATTACACTTATCATATATGACAAGCTTCAACACAACGTACATCTTCTCTGACAGTTTCTACAGATACACAGACCAGAGGTTGAGTTCACCTATTAGCGTATTGGCGTTACAGCAAGGTACCCTGGGAGCATGGCTCACAGTTTAGCATAAGTATAAAGTATACAAAGCGTTCTAGAAATATATATTAAAAATACCAGGTGACTGGATAAGAGGGTGTGTTTACTGTTCTTCTCTGCATAGATTAAAGGGCATTTAAGAGCATATAGCATGTAGGTGTGAAAAATGTCCTGGTAAAGTTGATATGTCCACGCTGATGAGTCACCTACAGTGAAAAAAGCTTGATTTTAAGTTCCTGAAATGCCATAGGCTTTCTTTGGTAGATGAAATGTTGCATGAGACCTGCCTTCCGCCTCTCCTGGTGTATCTCCTAGGAGATAAAGATTGCAGAGGCCAAGTTCCCAGCTAGTGGAGAAGTAGTATGCTTTTGTATAGGCCTGATCTTCCCTGGCCGTTTAGCCTACATGAAAAGCATGTCACAAAAAGCAGATACTATAGTAGGCATCTTGAGATGGTCTTTATAGGGATAAAAAGCAGAGCTGGTTTAGAGAACGCTATGAAGGCAGCCTGAAAAGGAAAGAGGGGCGGGGGGTCAGAAAGAGGGCCAGACAGACATTGGGCCAGAATTTTAAAGTTAAATGCAAAGCAGGCAAGTCCGCATGTGCACAAGCTCAGTTTGGCACAGGGCTATGTGTAGATTTGTGCATGTATGTGTGCTCCTAAATTAGGTACCTGCAGAGATGCTTGCAACTGTGTATCTCACATTGACAATGCAACCCAGCACATATGTGACAACACAGAATCACTGGGCTGGACCCTTGGAAGGTCATTGTAATCCAGCTCCCTGTGTTGAGGCAGGGCCAAGAATGCTTGCACCTTTCAGGGATGGACTTAGTTTAACCTGTTCTTAAAAACCTTCAGTGATGGGGATTCTACAACCTCCTGTGGAAGCCTATTTCAGAGCTTAACTCCTTTTTATAGGTTTTTTTTCCCCCTCTAATATCTTACCTTTCTAAATCACCCTTGCTTCCGATAAAGCCCAATACTACTTGTCCTACCTTCAGTAGACATTGAGAACAATTGATCTTTATAACAATCATCTTCAAATATGTTAAGGGCTATCAGGTGTTCTCCCTCCCCTCGAGTCATATTTTCTCAAAACTAAAGATGCCCAGTTTTTTTTAATCTTTACTTTTAGGTCAAGTTTTCTAAACCTTTTATCATTTTTGTTGCTCTCCTCTGGACTCTCTCCAATTTGGCAACATCTTTCTTAACCTGTTGTGCTTAGAACTGGACACAGTATCCCAGTTGAGGCCTCACCAGTGCTGAGTAGAGTGGGATAATCATCTCCTGTGTCTTACATATGATACTCCTGTTAAGATACTCCAGAACATTAGCCTTTTTTGCAACTGCATCATGTTTACTCATATTCAATTTATAACCCACTACAACCCCCAGATTATTTTCAGTAGTACTACTGCCTAGCCAGTTATTCCCCATTTGGTGGTTGTACATTTGGTTTGGGTTTTTTTTCCCTTCCTACATGTAGTACTTTATGCTTGTCCTTACTGAATTTCATCATGTTGATTTCAGACCAATTGTGCTACTTGTTAAGGTTATTTTGAATTCTAATCCTGTCCTCCAAAGTGCTTACAACTCCTCCTAGCTTGGTATCATTTACAAATTTTATAAGCACACTCTCCATCCCTTTATCCAAGTAATTAATGAAAATATTGACTAGTATTGGATCCAGGACAGACTCCTGCAGAATCCCAAGTGATACAGCCTCCCAGTTTGACAACAAACCATTGATAGATATACTCTGTTATGATGGTCTTTCAACTAGTTGTGCACCCACTTCATAGTAATATAATGTAGACCACATATGCCTCATTTTCTGATGGGACTGTCACATGAGACTGGGTCAAAAGGCTTACTAAAATCAAGTTATATCACATCTACATCTTTTTTCCCCCATCCGCTAGGCCAGTAAACCTGTCAAAGAAGGAAATAAGATTGGTGTTGCATTATTTGTTCTTGACAAATCCTTGTTGACTATTACTTATTACCCTGTTAGACTCTAGGTGCTTACAAATGATTGTAAATACATGATCGTAAATACCTCAGTTCCTTGTCAGATGTTGACCTTTTTAAAGCTGTATCTGTCTGTCATTCAATGGAGCCCTCCTAAAGTTCATTTAGAGGGAAGCATTGTTTTTGCTCTGATATGCAGTTTTTTTCAGATTATATTTGCATTTGTTAAGCTTCCAGAATTAAGTCTTCACTGAATAAGGACTGATGCCTGGGAATAGAATGAGATAAATGTTTCACTTGGGCTCCCAGGAAACTAGGATTTCAGATATTCTAGTGAAAATGTGGGTGATCCAGACCTAAGAAGATGTATCTGCAGCTGCGTCTAGACTACGAGCTAGGGGTGTGATTCCTCTGCTTGTGTATGCATACTTGTGCTATCTCAAGTATAAATAGCCATGTAGCTGTGGTAGCAGGGTAGCCAAGGACATACCTGCCTGAAGCTGGTGAGTTTGTACTTGGCATGGCTCATCCTACACCTCTTCTGCTATTTAGCTAGCGTGAGTATGTGTCAAATCACACCACTCGCTCGCCGTGTAGACATAACCTGCAAAGCCAGACCCCTCACTAATAGTGAGGATGGGAACAGTGGAGGCAAGTCACCAAATGGTCCCAAATCTGAGACAGTTGGACTCTTTAAAAATGTCCAGTGTGTTTTTTGTCAATACAAGTCAAGATGTAAATATGCTAGGAGAATTTGAGAAGGCAGTAAGAAAATAATGACTTGGTGCATCTGTTGCTCTGCATAGGAAGGTTTCTACTGAATTTACAAATCATTTTTAATCTCGCCCTATCCCAATTGCAGTGCTGACTGATTTGCTTATGAACATTGGAACAATAAAATTTAGGTTTGCAATTACTGAACTTGGATGTTGCAAATTAAAATATGCATTTTAATTAATAAAACAATTAGATTTTGAAAACAAAGCATCAATTTATGCCGGCCCAGATTATTTCCTTTTTTGCAACCTTAACGCGTTAACTTAGAGGAAACATTACATTTTACATGGTAACTATGTAGTGTGGTCTGTATTTGCAAAACTGTCAGGGTTTGGGGTTGTTTTTTGTTTTGTTTTTGTCTGTAGTTTGACATATTTTATTACTTCCATAGCAGATATCCGTAAGAGAGTGAATTGATCTGTTTTAAATGTTGTACTGGCTGAGACTTTAAGTACTGTTTTTGTTTCTAGCCAGTGGGAATAAACTTGGTCAGTGTTCATTCAAGTCCAAATGATCAGATCCTATGGGCAATTGATAGCAAATGGAATGTCCATGTACGAATAGGAATTACAGAAGAAATGCCAGTAGGCACTGACTGGGAACATGTACCAGGTAAAAATAATGAGAATATTCCTATGTGCTTCCTCTCACACATTCAGTCCCTGAAACACTTTAATTCTGTTTTTGTTAGTGAGCTGTTCCAATGCCAAGCGTGCTAGATTGTTGTAATTAACAAGACTTATTTGGCTACCGGATAATCCTTATCTTGACTTGAGTATGTCTCTCTTAAATATGGTCTCACTTTCACTAAACATTGTAAGTGCCCCTTGATGAGAAATTTCAGATTCTGGAAGTGTTTCCATTGTAGAACAGGCTGCACCGCACCGTTTCCAAGTGGTCGCAATCAGTGGTGCTGCTGGTGCACTCTTCCCTCTGAGTTGGTACTAAAGCAGTGTTCAGCAAGGTGTCTGGCCCTGCTATGCTCCTGGAAGTTCTGTCTTTGAATGTGATAAAATCCAGGGTCCTGCCCCCATGTGATTATTAAAAACTTAATCTCATTTTTCAAATCTACATGTATTAATCCCCTTGTCCTGGACAACTTCCATCTGCCTGCCAAAAAGTTTGGTTGAAGTTGGATACAGTATTCTTCCTGACCCCCTGTTCGAAATGGCTGAGTAGTGTTGCTGTGTGCTTTTAAAAAGTTCCCACATTCCACGCCAGAAATGACTGCAGGGAGCACAAGTTAGTCTGCACAATCCTTTTGAGCTCAGTTTGGCTAAAGGGTGTTACATTTATTTAAGATTATTCCCACTTTCATAATATTGAGGAAGTTATCCTGTCCATCTTAACTCTTAGGTCCAAATTCTGCCCTCATGCTTGAGCAACCGTCTTAAAGTCAAAGGGACAGTCAAGAAAGAAATGTGGAAAACTTGACAGGCTTGGTACCTTTATATGAAACTGTTACATACAGTGTAATAAGAAAGCATTTAGTTATTATTTCCTTCATGTGTTTCCATTTAGGGTTGCAGGCATGTCAGCTGGCTATAAGTACAAGAACTGTTTGGGCATGCTGTCCAAATGGAGATGTAGCACGTCGGTATGGCATTACTGACAAAAACCCAGCAGGAGACTACTGGAAGAAGATTCCAGGGAGTGTGTCTTGTTTAACAGGCAAGTCAGTTCTGCACGATAAGCTGAAACCTTCACTGACTGATCTTATGATAGCTAGCATGTGTTCTACCTGATGCTGCTCAAATTGATTATTAGTAAAGAGAAATACTATTTTTAAGTGCTGCTGTTTTGTTATTTGACCATGACTTTCATCAATTTAGCTTTTATAATCTCTCCCCCCCCACCCCACTCCACCCCCAAAAAATTTCTTCTTGGGTCTAGTCAGAAAAATTTAGTGAAATATAAGCTGCTTTTTGAATGTTTGCAACTGGAACATACTTCTTTGATTAAAATCTGGATAACTTTTGCTTGGCAGTGACACCTCTAGATGAACTGTGGGCGATTGGTTCTTCAGGATACCTTCTTCAGCGTCTCACGAAAACATTCAGTCACTCTCATAGCTTGCAAAAAAGTAGTGACACTTCTGTTTTGCTTCATCCCGATGATTTTGAAGATGAATGGGAAGTGATATGAAGGCACTCAAGCATGTGAGGCAGTGGAATAATGAGAGAGCAATGCTCGTATTTCCAGTAACATGCATAGAAAATGTTGGGGTTTAAAGCCACTTGTATTTAAAATGCAATATTAGCACTTTTTTAACTAAAAAAATGACCTGTCAAATAACCCCCAAACTCTGCATTCATATGTTTTTTTTCCAGTATTTCTTGGGAGACAGTAAGTGTGTCATACTGAAATTGTTCAATTGTATTACCCTAGCAGCTCGTTTGGAAATATAACTCTGTTAACCTTATTAGCAATGAAAGTGAATATTTTACAACAGCATGCACACTAATATATATGTACTTCTTCTTCTTTTGAGAAGGCTTTCTGTTGCATTAAATATTTCTCAATAGCAGAAACATTAAATATTTCTCAATTTCTTCCTGTACTTGAAACTCTAGTTAGAGAAATGCCGTCTGTCTGTCGTGTCGTACCAATTTAAGATGATCCCAATAGAGACTGAAAACATATTCTATAGCACGGGTGTCAAAATGAATATTGTTTGGACCATTTTCATTTCAAAATCACCAATGCTTCACTGACCTCCATCTCTGGACATTTGGGTTCGATAACTGGTTTCATTCACAGATGAGAAGTTTGAAATTACCGTAATCTCAGGTGGATTTGTCCACCTCACATACCATCAAGAAACTGACTGACTGCTCCATGAGGCCCAGGGCTGGAATAGCAGCAAAGTTTCTGGTATATTGGCAGGATTGTGTGAGGCAGCTTTCTTGGTACCTGATGCACTGTATTTGTGCCTGTAGCCAGTGCTTTATGAACTGGACTCATTTTTTTTAAAGTACCAAATTCAGCCAGTTTAAAAAATATGGCAATTGATAGAATTAATTCTATCACCCATAAAAAGTTTGTGATATTGTGGGGAGGTGCTTAACAATATTGTGATTTTTAGCTACATTAGCTAAATTTTGAAGTGTCTTAACAAATGTTGCAGCAGAGGTGTTTAATGAACTGGGCACCATGCTGAATAAATTAATCAGTGCTGTTTATTTTTCTTTATGTTCTAAATGTTCTCTAAAGGATACCTCATTTTTAAAGACTAGAATTGTATGAAAAGAACTTGAGTTCACTGATGTAAGCGGAAGAATATTTTTTATGTGCATTCTAAACTCATACATCATCAGAATGTTTAAACAGCTGCTAACCAATGCTGTAAATGAGCCAGCTTCAGGAGGAGATGAGGAAAAAGTGGAGAGGGAATTCAGTATGGAGAACCTAGGAGTCAATGCATAGAAAGACGTTTCCTTTTAACCTCTGCTCTTTCAAAATAGCTCTTGTGCTTGGTTTGGAATAGACACAGTGAAAGGTTTAAATGTAAATCTGACTGTAGAGAGAGAACTAACTTGGTTCACTTTTTTTAAAATATAGCATGTGTATTATTGACTTGGTTCTGTCTGATTTTTAAATCTGTGGTGATTGGGGAGAGGTCAGGTTTGTTTCCCTTTGACAGCTGATCTGTTTTGATTTCTTTCTCATCTGTATATGGAGACTGCCACAGAGTTTCTTTTTTTAGTCTTCCTGGCACCACACTCTAATGGATTCAGCTTCTGAAGTTACCCAGTTTGTTTTATACAGACATGGCAGGGTGTTTGTTTTGAGAACCCCTTGGCAAGTGGAAATTCAGTATCTTGTGGCAGCTCCCAAGTCAGCCAGTTCAGAGGAGGGACAAGACATCTTCCCCACTCCCTGTCAAGGACCCGATGCTCAGAGACAACGGTGTTATTTAATACTGACGCTTTTTTTATTACACTTTTAAAAAGTCGTCTTGGTAATGGCTTGAGCTTGCTAGCTGTTTGTACAACACATAATACTGTACTTTGCTTTGTTCATTAATATTAATTGGTGTTGAAAGCCCTTCTAAATTGGTGGGACTTTTTTGTGTAATTTGATTAAACCTGAACCCAGGTAATAATTTGAAACACTTTTTTAACCTCCTTACTTTCCTTTATTTCAGTACTTTTGATTTTCTTTTATTTTTGTTGTGCTTTGAGAGAGAGTGCAATAAACTAGACTTTTTTCAGACTACTGTATTCAGAGCCTCAATTATTATGATTGACAAATAGAAAAGGGAGTCTGTTCATCCTGGGAGCTCCTCTTGATGCTGGAGAAACATACATATGAAATACCACCCAGCAATGTCCAGAAGCGCCAGACACTATGATGGGGGCTGGGTATATTAAAGAACACAATTTCGATTTTCAAAGCATCATACACATGCATCAAAGTGCTCTGAGCACTGTACAACATAAGACATCCCCAGTGTAAGAAATATTATTACCTTATTGCAAACAGGTCACCCCCAACTTCAACATAGGGCTCTGTAGGTTTTAGTCCTGAGTCAGAATCCTGGAGTTTAAGGCTAGAAGGGACCACTAGATCATCTAGTCTGACCTCCTGTATATTACAGGACATCACCCAGCGCCTGCACACTAAACCCAAAAGTCAAAATGTGGCCAAAGTATTACAGCCTACAGGAGACTAGACTATTATGTGCTACAGGGAGAGAATAGGAGGGACTGAAGTGCACGTTCAAAACCAACAACTGGGTTTTCCCTGTGGTTACAAGTTTATCTGCCTTAAATTCAAAATCAAAACAAAGGCTGGGCTGATCACCCATTTCTTTATACAGCTCAGGCCTTTGATCTTGGCCTTCTGTAACAGGTAATCAACAGACAGGGTCACCCAATGAAATTAATAGGCAACAGGTTTAAAACAAACATAAAGAATCAGAGGGGTAGCCGTGTTAGTCTGGTTCTGTAGAAGCAGCAAAGAATCCTGTGGCACCTTATAGACTAACAGAAGTTTTGCAGCATGAGCTTTCGTGGGTGAATACCCACTTCTTCGGATGCAAGTAGTGGAATTTTCCAGGGGCAGGTTTATATAGGCAAGCAAGAAGCAAGCTAGAGATAACGAGGTTAGTTCAATCAGGGAGGATGAGGCCCTGTTCTAGCAGTTGAGTGAAAACCAAGGGAGGAGAAACTGGTTCTGTAGTTGGCAAGCCATTCACAGTCTTTATTTAATCCTGAGCTGATGGTGTCAAATTTGCAGATGAACTGGAGCTCGGCAGTTTCTCTTTGAAGTCTGGTCCTGAAGTTTTTTTGCTGCAGGATGGCCACCTTAAGATCTGCTATTGTGTGGCCAGGGAGGTTAAAGTGTTCTCCAACAGGTTTTTGTATATTGCCATTCCTAATATCTGATTTGTGTCCATTTATCCTTTTCCTTAGAGACTGTCCAGTTCAACAGTTCCTTAGAGACTGTCCAGTTCAACAGACTTCTTCAACATAAAGGAGTACTTCACACAATGCAGAGTCAACCTGTGGAACTTGTTGTGACGGCCATAAGTGTAACTGTTCAAAAAAGAATGAGATGTTCGTGGAGGATAGGTCCATCAATTGCTAACCAAGATAGTCAGGGAGGCAATCCCATGCTCTGGGTGTCCCTAAGCCTCTGACTGCTAGATGCTCGGACTAAACGACAGGATCTCTCAATTGTCCTCTCCTGTTCATTCCCTCTGAAGCGTCTGGCACTGGTCACTGATGGAAGACAGGATACTGGGCAGATGGACCATTGGTCTGACCCATATGGCCATTCCTATGTTTTTATCATTTGCTACTGTGATATCATGATACTACTTTATTTGCTAACGTACAGAAGTTTTATTTGCACGTTAAATGAAGGTCTCGCAAAGGAAAGACATGAAGATTCAAACAATATCTGTGCCCTCAATATTATACTTAGCATTTGTAAATATCCCAGTATCTCAAAGCACTTGTATATTGAGTCCACCTCCCCACCTACCTCCCAGGGATATTGGACATTATGGTACTCATTATGGCACAGAGAGGTTGATTCACACAGGAAGGCAGAGCAAGGATTAATAAATTAGCTTCTGACTCCCAGGTTCTAACCATCCTGGCTCTCCTGCTTAGATTCAGATGTTAGTGTCTTCAGTGAGGATCAGTATAACTTTTGTCCTGAAAACCCAGCTTCTGCTGAATCTTGCCGTGAAATTATATCTTTTGCTTCTAACTTCAATCCATTTCTATGACACAGGAGTCATTGTCAAGTCACAGTTTACAGGTCAGGCGCCCAGGGATGGGTGCAGTATAGATTACCGTGCTTGGCAGATGAAAATAGTTTAGTTTTCATATTGATTTCACTGCAGGACTGAACAGAAGAAAATGAGTTTTGTTGGAAGTACATTAACTGTCAAAAGCATTGAGGAGAATTGTATAATAGATGAATTATGTACGTATGTTGTTTTCTAAAAGTTCTCCTGATGCTAAAGAAATAAACTTTTAATTGCAGGTTTGTTTTCAGTTTCTAAAAAATATTTATACAAATATAAAAAGCAGCACCTCCCTATGCCCCTTTGCACCCTTGACACAAATTGCAAGAACAAGAAAACTCCCACAATTGCCAACAAACCTCAACAGCTACGGAATTCCCCACCCTCACACATGCCCAACCCCATCATGCTCCTCCCTCTGCATCAGGCCCAATAAGTAGAAGAATCCTGAAGATTGTCCTGAAGGCTAGTAGACTGGCTATTTCAGACTGGAGGGGAGTGCTGTCCCCTCACTTTTCAATCTAGGGGGATTCCACTCAGTGCCTCTCCTGATCACAGCCATGACCACCAAACATTTTTAAACATGACTTGCCCCTGTCTATTCTAGATGCCAAGTCAGGTTTCACATTTGTGCTAACATTTTCTAACCAATACATTTTCCCAGTGTAGATGTTGCCAAATAGGAAGGTGGCAGGCTCTTTAGACTAAAACCAGCCCCTTAAATCATCCCGAAACCAATAGGCAGCCCATGCAGATCCTGAAGCTCAAAGAGTCTTTTTCTTTGAGTGCGAAGCACTGCTTAATAGGCCACTACAGATTGCACCTCCTTGAGTTCTGGATTGATTTAGGGAGCACCCCATAAAAAAATGCTTTGTAGCAAATCCAGTTCAATTTTTTTAACAAACCTCTGCTCTATTCTGTTTTCTCCAGTCTTCTGGAATTTCCCTAATGTGCCAATATTTAAAAAGGGTAAATGGGATAATTCAGGTAATTATAGGCCTGTTAGTCTGACATAGATGCCAGGTAAGACAATGGAGCTGCTGAGATGGGACTTGATTAATCAAGAGTTAAAGGAGGGTAATGTAACTAATGCTGATCAACATGGGTTTATGGCAAATGTCAAACTAATTTGATATCCTGCTTTGAGATTACAAGTTTGGTTAATAAATAGTGTTGATGTAATAGACTTCTATAAGATTTTTCGATATGGTACTTCATGATTTGATTAAAAGCTAATATATTAAATGGATTGAAAGCTGGCTACTCAATTGGTTTCAAAAGGTAACTGTAAATGTGGAGTAGTCATCAAACAGGTGTGTTTCTAGTGGGTCCTGTAGAGATCAGTTGGCACTATGCTATTTAATGCTTGTATTAATGACAGGGAAGAAAAGAAACTGATCAAGTTTGCAAGTGACAAATTGGGAGTGTGGCATAATGAAGATAACAGGTCTCTGAGATAGAGCAATCTGGATTGCTTGGTAAGCTGGGCACAAGCAAACAATATGCATTTTAATATGGCTAAGGAATGTGTACCTCCAGGAACAAAGAACGTAGGCCATACTTACTGGAAGGGGGTACTCTATCCTGGGAAACAAAGACTCTAAAAAAGATTTGGATGGTGATGTGGATGCTCAACTGCAAATGAACACACTGTGATACTGACCAAAGGTCCTGACATTTCCTTAGGAGTAGAGAGGCTATATTACCTCTGTATTTGGCACTGTGTGACCACTACTGGAATACTGCGTCCAGGTCTGGCATACACAGTTCAAGAAGGAATGATGAGAAATTGGAGAGGGTTCAGAGAAGAGTAATAATGATTAAAGGATTTTAAAATCTGCCATATAGCCAGCCTGCAGAGTGGGAATATTCTCAGGCTTACCACTGGAACAGTTTACCAAGGGCTGTAATGGAGTCCCCATCCCTTAAATCTTTAAATCAAGATTGGATGTCTGTCTAAAAGAGATGATCTAGTTCATATGCAAGTCACTGGGCTCAATGCAGGAATTGCGGCATGAAATTCTATGGCCTGTGTTATGTAGGCAGTCAGATCATAATGGCTTTAAGGGCTATTAATAGATCTGCCACAAACCTTGTATCAGCCATAAAATTATATTTTATATTAGTGAACAAGTGGGGCAGGAGAAATAAAGATTTTTTTTTCCCTCCCAGACACTTTCAATTCTACCTTCTTGTAATATGAGGACTTTTTCTTTAAATGTTACATATGGCCTTCAAACACCATTCTCTGTTCTTAGTCTGTCTCCTCACGACAAGCTAGCGATTGTTGTAGTGTAGTTTTCTCAGTAGATACAGTGAAATTATATTTAAGAAGCCTTATGCGGGATTTCCATGTTGCAGATACAGAGAAAGGTAAGCTGCTTCCCAGTGAAATATATGAGATGGTGTTTTGTGGATTTCTAAATTGCCACTGTCTACTTCTGCATCTCTTGAATAAAAGAGATTGCAGCTTGTGTGCTGAAATATCCCCTTCAGAGAAAATACCTCTAAGGTTATATATCAACTATGTGTCAATTTCACACCCACATTTGTTTAATAGTTTGAACTTTATAAGAGCAACTGCTGTGTGACCTATACATAGAAATAAGCCAGCGAAGACCTGTCATCAATATTGCACTTATTATAGTTTGCCTGTGGTGAAAGTGTAATTCTCTTGAGTTGGTGGAGAGCATGATAAATTGTCAGGGTAACACTTTAAAATAACAGGTTAATCCCTGTTAATTAATTTTGTAATTGTAGTACTAAAATGCTAACCACATCAGATATTAATAGGGATGCCATAAGTACTGGTGTAGGAGATCTATTGCACTTCCACACTAATTAGCTGGATGGTTGTTTCAAATGTTATCAGTATGTATCCAAAAAAATGGTAAAGATTGTATTTGGCTGACCTAACTGTTGCCCAGCGAAATCAGAGAGCCAAATCCCATTGCCTTCGAGAGAGCTCGCTTCCTTTTCATGCCCCACGCACCACCCCACCCACAAAATAGCTTGATTACATGGCACCGATGTAAAGCGTTCTCTGAGGGAGGGTGAATGCTCTGAATGTAACCACTCCATCTGACTGACACCCAACCAAATGATCATCTGAGGAAAGCTGCTGCCTGTGTTGTTGTGCACCAGCCTCCTTCCTTTCATGATTGTGTATCTCCCTCCTCCCATCCACCTTACTGCTCGTAACTACCCTACAGCAAGAAATACCAAAAGGCAATTGAGCTGTTTCCTTCCACTAAAGTGCTGTCAGATTAACCCTTTATTAAAGCCAGCGTTGAACTGGTGTGTTAGCTCTGACACTATGGCTCTGGCTCTGCTAATTCATGCTTTATGGCACTTTTGAGCAACCCACGTGCTGCCAGCAAGGAGACTCATTGGTACCTGTTTTAATTAAAGCCTTGTATTTAACTGGAAATGTGGCAGACAGTTTGTGCATGGGCGAGACAGGCTTCTTGCCATGTGAACTGAGAGCGCTGCATTGAGCAATGGGCTCAGCTTTCGTTTAAAAGGCCATGCTGCATTCAATCCCTGAGTTTCGCAATCGCTGATTTCTCAAAGCCAGTTTTAGATCTAGGCAGGGCTTTAGAGCAGGGCAGGGCTCAAAAATCTGAAGAGGAACATTATCTGAAGAACATCCTTAGGAGTCAAGTATCAGAGGGGAAGCCATGTTAGTCTGGATCTGTAAAAGCAGCAAAGAATCCTGTGGCACCTTATAGACTAACAGACGTTTTGCAGCATGAGCTTTCGTGGGTGAATACCCACTTCGTCGGATGCACCCACGAAAGCTCATGCTCCAAAACGTCTGTTAGTCTATAAGGTGCCACAGGATTCTTTGCTATCCTTAGGAGTCATGCCATGGAGTTCAACATTTCCTATAAGGAAGTTCATTTGGGGTGAAATTCTTCCTTGTGCAGAGGGCCTCCTGGTCAGCATGTTGTGTCCCTTGTCTGCTTCGTCCGATCTACAAAGGAAGTGAGTCTACTACAACTCTCAGTTCTAGAGCCCCGCTCTTTAACTCAAGCTGTACAGGCCTATGCTTTTAGTGCTAGACAGCCCTCATTCAATCCCTGGTGTCAGCCAAGGGAGCACCTGCTAGCGCTGAACAATTTAAATCCCACTTAATCTTTCAGAGTAGAGCTGTAGTGGTGCATAGGCCCAGGGCTGGCCCTCTGCATGCTGGTGAATTTCACCCGTAATGTGCAATTGATCAATTAAAAGGTCAAATGTGCTGGGGAGCAGTGCAAGTCCTATTCTGTCTAGGCAGCAAGGCAGGGATTTGCGAAGGATCTTAATGGGATTTGGGAGCGTCACTCCTTTGACTTTCAGTGAAAGTTGGGTGAGGACCCTAGCCTTATAGTGTTTTCCTCCCTGTAGTATCTGGGTGTCTTTACCATGATATCTGAGTCTGCACCCAGACTCTTCTGCTCATTGTGACTTTTGCTTCCTACTGCCTCAAAGGACTCTTTTCTCTCTCTCTTGGTTTCTATTAAAGGCACCTACTCATCAGAATAAATAATTCTAGAGAACACCACTACATAGCAGTACATACATATACATTGTGTTCCTGGCCTTTAAAGGAGATACCCACCTGGCACCTTCTATGAACATGAGCTTATTTTTATCTATTAGCATTGGTATAACTGTTTAGATACTATTCTTTTTAAAGTAATGAATTCTCTAGGCAAAGCCTTTTTTTGGTCTTGGATTACATCTTAATGTTACTGATCACTGACTTTTCCTTGGGTTATATTCTTAGCATGGCGATTGCAACAAACAAATGGAAATTGTGGGATTATCGCACCTTTTAAGGGTCAAATCCTGCTCTCGTGTTCTTCCATGGTAAAACTCAGATTCCTGTAGGTCCTGGGGTTGTCTTTAAGTGCATTTGTAAATCTAAGACTTTGCCTCATGCCGTCTGGGCTGTGAGATGTGATGTTGTCCCTGTCCAGCTTGTACTCCAGTGTCTTTCTCATGGTCCGCGTAAGCAAGGGGTGTGCTCTGTGATCCATTTTAGAGGCAGCTTGATCGGTGGTTGGTGGCAGGATGACTGTACCTGGCATTACTCAATAAGTGATGATCAAGAATTACTTATGGGGGCTGACATATTCAGCTTCCTTGGCTAGAAGGATGGAGGTAGCAAAGCTGGGCCTCAGGTGTGGGGCTGGTAAAGCAGCAAGGCCTTATTTGCACTAGCAAAGTGACCCAGTGCTGAGAATGGTTGTTAGCAGTGGGTGCCCCATGGCCCTTTCTCAAGTGATGTTGAAAACTGTTGTGCTGCTAGTGCAGGTGGGGGGAAAAAACCCATTTCAGCACCTTACAGAAAGCATGAGGGGGGTACCATGTTCCTCCAGGTCTCAGCCACACTTCCTATAACCATGCTGGAAATGGGATTCCTGGCCATTCTGGCAGCAAAACTATTATCACCCCTTCGGGGAGCAGCACTGAGCCCTGATGGACCAAGGTTTTTACAAAGCTCCCGGAAGGGTGCAGAGAGCTGTCCTGTCCACAGCAACAGCTAGCCTGAGTTCAACACCACTTTTATGTGACATCTTGGGAATTGTTGATGACAACCATTGTCAGCAACTGGTAATTCCCTTGGTGTCTGTGAGGCCTTCTCTGAGTATTAACATGTGCAAGGGGTAGTGAGGACTCAACGCAATAGGATATAGAAGCCAGCAAGCAGCTATAAAGATAACTTCTATTTGGAAAGATAAGGGTTTAGTGTGGGCTTCTAAAAAATGTCCACTATTGACTTAACTAGAGTCCCATTGAAGTCAATGGGAGATTTACCATTCAGTAAAACGTCTGTTGGAGCAAAATAAATGATCCAATTCTTAATGTTCCTATATCATCTTGTCTTATGGCCTTTTAGCTCCTCTTTCTGTGTGACGTGGTGGAGACTGCACCTAAGCCACTCAATACACCTCAGTCCCTAAAAGAAACTTGAGCAGACTGTCCTAAATGACTCATGAGCAAATGTTTAAAGAACCTAATATGTATGGCTTGAGTAAAGCATAGCTGATGGGATGAGTGTAGGGGAATACATTTGTTTGTACATCCCTAAAGGGGATTAACTAGGAGAAATGGGATGAAATGGAGTAAAGAAAAGGCCAAGCTCACTAGCAGGAAATATTTCCTCACAATAAGGTTTATTAGACTCTGCAATTGTCTTTCACGGGGAATGGTGGAAGTTCCATTGCTTGAGGCATTTATGACTTCACAGAGCACTGGAAAATATACTGCAAGGAGCAATTCTGCATTGACATGAAGGGACAAGATGATCTAAAAGGGCCTTTTAATTTTTCCTTTATATGATTTGCCACTTTAATTATACAAGTTGATTCCTTTCCCCCATCCAAATTGTCTTTTCTTGTTGACTGTAAAATTAAACAGAATCATAGAAATGTGGGGCTGGAAAGGACCTCAAGTCCTTCTTCCAGTGCTGAGGCAGGACCAAGTATACCTAGCCCATCCCTGACAGGTGTTTGGCTAATTTGTTCTAAAAACCTTAAAGGATGGTCCAAAACTTCCCTTGGCAACCTATTCTAGCGCTTAACTATCCTTAGAGTTAGAAAGTTTTTCGTAATGTAACGCAAACATCTCTGGAACCTCTTGATCTTAATGCGTGAGTCTCTACTGTCTGAGCTAAAAGAGATGCTTCTCTAGCTGGCATAGCCACTACTAGAGGGGGAGAGAGTGCCACACTGAGCAGGCATGGCTTACATACTGCCCCTGGGAGGGGCAGTGTGTCCTGAACTTCAGAGACCTTCCAGTTGAATTCCTCATATGGACCACCACTTGTAACACCCATGCCCCTAACATTCCCTCTGTTAGTCAGCATGGATAGAGGACAGGTCCTAGAGTTGTGTGAAGGGGATAAAGTAGAACCAAAATAGGCTGTGGTGGTGGGAAGCTTTAGCAAGAGTATCTCCAGAGCACAGATTGTACAGGCTTTAGGAAAGGTCACCTTCCTTGGCAAAACCTATTGAGAGGAAGAACAGAGATGGGATGCCTTCTGTTCTGGGTCCATGAGGTTTGATGTGCAGATGGCACCCAGAGAAATAATTGGGGATGAAGTGGACTCTACAAACTGTAGGCATTATGTCTATTATGCCTCCTATACCATCAGATGAGACATCTGATTTTCAAAGAGAAATTCAACATTTGCTCCTGAGAATGGGAAAGAAGGAAAACAATTTGACGGCAGTGTATAGTCCTCCTGCCCCATCTTCTCACCCTCTGACAGAAGATTCATTCCTGAAGGCCTTTACCCAGGCCATGGGACAAGTGGCAGGCCTGGAAACTGGAACTAGCAGCCATCAGAGACTAAGAACCTTTTCAGGGCTAAAACCTACCCCCTGTGCAGAAGGAAGAATTTGAAGCCTGGTTGTTCAGATGGAACAGGAATGGACCTGCTCCAAAAGGGAAAAACAAAAGAGCCTGGTGGAAAGTCCACAAGGACCTACTGCTGAATCTATCTGGTAGCTCTGGCTCAGTAACCCAGAGGCAACTATGGCTGAATACCTCTCAGCTTTGAAGGGCATGGTTAGAAGCACTGAAAGTGGAGAGGATGGTATATTAAAATTGTTTCTCTCCTGGCTCCTGATGGGTGGGCAGCAATCTCGGTACCTGGCATGGATGGAATGACTCCAACAGAGAGCCCGCTGTGAGAAGAGAGTTGCAGGGAGTGATTTGGATCACCTCAGACTGGAGCAAGTGTTAAAGGGTGTTAGACATGTTGGATTCATGCTGCTCCAGTTGCATATAGAGGACAGAGAGGGGAATCCCCTGTCTTTCATTACACTGAGGAGAGAGATCAGGGAGAGGGAAACTTGGGAGTCTGGAGATAAGTTTTTCAGAGGGACTGAAACTAGTGTGTACTGTGGAAGCCACTCAGTGTAACACCTCTCCTGAAAGTAACCATATGATGAAACTGATCGCTGAGTTGCAAGAGAAAGTAGCAGTACTGACAGTGAAACAGCACTCAGGAGTGTCTCCCCCAACAAATGAGAAGAGGTGGAGTATCTCGACTTCCAGACAAATGCGAGATGGACAGCTATACCAGAGAGGCTGGGGTCAAGAAAATGATAGGGCCTGGCGGAACCCCTGCCTCTTGGAGCCCACGTTTCTGATGTTAGTGTGGAGAAGATAGGCACTGCCTATGAGAATGTTCCAATCCTGTAAGCTCTCGGAGAGCTGCGGAACAATTTATGGCCCTCTATGTCAATAAGATAGTGGGAAACGTTGGCGGGACCAGGTAAGGGAGCACCCTGGGTCCCGTAACCACCTTTGCTCCCCTCCACTCAACGATGTGAAGGCTGAGTCTTTGCCTCCAACTGTGTCTGGTTTGCCTGTAGAAGTGGCTGGACCGAAGTCTGAGGTTGGAGTGGCTATTGAGGGAAGAGAGTGTACAGTGGTCCTACATAGTGGCGCTCAAGTCACTATAATCTTTGAACCCTTTTCATGGCAACATCTACGCCATCTGCCCCTGCAACCTCTAACTGGGTTGGCTGTATGGGAGTTAGGAGATGAGCAGTACCCATAACTGGGATATGTGCTAGTGAAATTAAAATCCCAAAGGATGTGGTTGGAATTGAGAAAGAGAGACACACTTGCTTTGGTTCATCCACTGGGTATCCAAACCAGGTGCCTTGAATTGTAGGAACAAATGCAGCCATGTTTAGAGCTTTGGATCAGCTGTGAAAAACCTTTGCTGGACCTAAATGCGCGCACAGCCTGAAGATCTATGCACTATGTTCAGAAGCATATCAAGCTAAAGAAGGAGAGCGAGACCAGTGTGGACTTGAGGATTGGTGGGAACGATTAAACTAAGATATAGGTCTCCAGGTACTATTCCTGCTAGGACAACCCAGGTAGTGGATGAAATTGCTCAAGTGGATCAGAAGGCCACCAATCAGTTAATCCTGGTTGAAGCCCCAGACACAGATGCACTGCTGGGTGGTGAAGAAGGTATAGCCAAAACCTCATCTTGTACAAAAGTATCAATAAAGCTGCTGGTGGCTAATGAAACTGAGCAGCCAATCACTATCCCTCAGGGAACTGTTAGTACAGGTATACTTGGCTGCAACTGTGGCCCATACTGCCCCCAGCAGGAAGATTACACCCAGACACATTGAACTTTGGGAACTCCCCAATTTCTTCCAGTGCGGAAAGAGAGATAGAAATGAAAACTAGTGCAATGAGCCCAAGTGTTCTCCTTGCGAGTGGGATGTAGGTTGTGGCAAGGGATTTGACCACATTTGGCTGAATGATAGGCCTTTCCATGAAAGATCGAAGAGGCTAGCAGATGTCGAAGATGTTTGGAAACGTATCCAGGAGTTGAAGACCACAGGAATCGAGCTCTGGAAGTTCTTATGCCTCCCCAGTTGTTGTGGCCAGAAAAAAGAATGGAGGTGTATGCAAGTGCATATATTATCATACTTTGAACAGGTGTACAATCCCTGACCAACACCACCCCAAAAGTGAATGAAGCCTTAGATTGCCTAACAGGAAGCTGTTGGGTTTCTATTTTGGATCTGAGAAGCAGATACCCATGGGACCAGTTGATATGACAAAGCCAGCCTTCATCTGTCTGCTCGGATTCTACAAATTTCTGAGACTGCCCCAGGGAATATCTGGGGCCCCGGCCACATTCCAGAGATTAATAGAGCAGATCATTGCATGAATCTTCTGGCTGTTTTGGTGTATCCGGATGACTTGATAGTGTTTGGTCGCACTTTGGAAGAGCATGAAGAACACTTGTTGAAAGTGTGGGCTAGCCAACACTCCTCTCAGGCAGAACTGTCCTCTTCTCATCCTGCCCCTCTGACTGGCTTAGTCAGCCTTCCATCCCACCAGGGTTTGCCCATTCTCAAGTCTCAGCACCTTTGGCAAGGTAAACACTGCCGTCTTCCCTATCTCTCCTCTACCCAGCAGCAAGCTTGGCTCTCTTTTTCATTAGACCCATTAACCTGGGTTACATTAATATCTAACCTCAATCTCCTTTACTGCAGATTAAGCCCATTACTACTTGTCCAACTTTCAGTAAACATGGAGAACAATTGATCACCAGCCTCCTTATAACAGCCCTTAACAGATTTGAAGACTGTTATCAGGTCCCTCCTCTGTCTTCTTATCTCAAGGCTAAACATGCCCAGTTTTTTTAACCTTTCGTTATAGGCCAGGTTTGCTAAAACTTTTATCATTTTTGTTGCTTTCCTCTAAGAAAGTTGTGGACAAATTGGAAAGATTCCAAAGTGTGGCCCCCAAAACTGAACGCAGTATTCCAGCTGAGGCCTAACCACGGCTGAATAGAGTGGGGCAATTACCTCCTGTATCTGACATACAACACTGCTATTAATATACCCCAGAATGATATTAGTAATTTTTTGTAACCTTATCACATTGTTGACTCGTATTTAATTTGTGATCTCCTATAACCCCAGATCCTTTTGAGCAGTACTTCCCCCTAGCCAGTTATTACCCAAAATGTAGTTGTGCCTTTGATTTGTTCTTTCTGAGTGTAGTACTTTGCACTTGTCTTTATTGACTTTCATCATCTTGATTTCAGACCAATTCTCTAACTTGGCAAGGTCATTTTGAATTCTAATCCTGTCCTCCAAAGTGTGTGCAACCCCTCCCAGCTTGGTGTCAGCTGCAAATTTTATAGGCAGACTCTCCTCTCCATTAGCCAAGTCATTAACAAAAATACTAATACCAAACCCAGAACTGACCCCTGCAGGACTCCACTAGATGTGTTCTTCCAGCCATAGGCACCAACTTCTAATGGCACCAGTGGGTTCTCGATCCCCCCCTCTGCTGCCGGCCATGCCCCCATTCCAACCCGTTCCCCAAAGTCCCTGCTCCAACTCCGCCCCCTCCCTGCGCCTATTCAACTCCTTCCCCAAATCCCCGCCCCAGCCCCACCTCTTCCCTGCCTCCTCCTGAGTATGCCACATTCCCGCTCCTCCCCCCTCCCTCCTGGAGCTTGCTACAGCTGTTTGGTGGTGGAGGAGGTGAGGCGGGATGGGGCAGAGAGCTTGGCTGCTGGTGGGTGCAGAGCACCCACTAATTTTTCCCGGTGGGTGCTCCAGCCCTGGAGCACCCACGGAGTTGGCGCCTGTGCTCCCAGTTTAACACCAACCCATTTGAGTATGGTTTTTCAGTGAGTTAAAATTATAGTTATTTATAGTAATTTAATCTGCACCCCACATGACCGTCTCAAAAGAAAATCACATAAATATGATGTGTCAAAAGCCTTACTAAGATCCAGATATATCATGTCTACTGCTTCTCCCCTATCCAGTAGGCCAGTTGCCCGGCCAAAGAAGAAAATTAGAGTGGTTTGACATTTGTTTTTGACATCCATGTTGGCTTATCACTTATCACTCTGTTATTCTCTAGGGGTGCTTACCAATTGATTGTTTAACAGTTTGTTCCAGTAGCTTTCCGCATATTGGAGTTAGGCTGACTGGTCTATAATTCCCCAAGTGTTCTTTGATTCCCTTTTTAAAGATAGGTACTAGCATGGACCTTCCCCCTGTCTCTTCCCCCCAGGTAAGGTCTAAATGATAACTAATGGCCTGGGTTTTTGCGGAGTTCAGCGCATGCAGCTCCCACCTGGAGTTGTGAGTGCTCAGCACTTCTGATCATCCCCCAGACTCCTGATGGAGACTTCAGGTAAAGTTTAAATGTAGGAGTGACAGTGATTAATTCATGGTTTTCAATTGCACAATGAAAGTTGTGACCCTCTAGCAGAGGAGACATGAAAGCAGCAGGAAAGTTATACACTAAAAAAGGTTAACACACAAATTTAATTAAAAAATCAAGCTGTGTTAATAGGTTTTAAGAGTCTAAAAGGAGGGAGGATTAATGTAGGTCTCTGTTAATTCTGCCACATTGTCATACTCTAGAATTATAATCAGAAAATGCTCAGGTTTACATCCTGCAGCAATTTTGGTCAACATCTAGGCACTTGTCTAGTGCATGCTTCCCTGCCACTAAAAGGCCACACGCACCTAAAAGGCCACACTTTACCCAATTGAAGCAACAGGCAGTGAGGTAAGTACAATGCCATTACATGTATTGGAATGTGACTTCCATGCTTGAAATAATGTAACGATACCAGCACATGGGACCTGAAGTCAGAACTTTTGGCCTCCCAGCATAGACTTCTGCCAGCTGAGCTGAAGACCATTAGGGGTTAGTGGGCTGTTATCCTTGAGCAGACTGGCTAGCAGAGAGGGGTGTGGCTGGCACATGCTTTGCTAATGCGTCACATAAGTGCCCATGTTCTGTGCTCTTTCATGATCATGAGTGGTCAGGGATCCTCAAGGCCAACGTCTCATTATACAAATGGCACCTTCAGCAGCATGCAGCCCCATCAGAAAGGCTGCCTGCCACTGGGTCATCAGTACTGGTATCTGGGATGTTCCTTGGAAGTCTGGCATCCAAATGTCAACTCAGCCCTAGCCTGCTTAGCTAACGGCCGCAGCAATCGGAATGAAGTATTGTTGCAGGCATGGAGGCTACACAAGATTTTGTTGGTATCTGGGCAACTGCTTCTAAAGCATTAAACCCAAAGTGGAAGGCAGGCAAGGGTTCTTTTGACTCCCAAAACAAAGGACTTCTGAGTACGCTCGCAGCTCAGAATTCAAGATTTCTTATGACTTCTGTGCTGATCCTGTCCTTCACGCACACTGCAAATGTTAAAAAGATGAGCAAATGCAGTATCCCGAGTAACAGCCAGGACACGTCGTATCACAAAGCCAACACGCAGTTCCGCTCGGCAGCCTCCACTGAAGAAAGGTGCAGCACTCGAATAACTGGAGTGTTGCTGCTCAGGGTTTAAGATAGCATGGCAGCTTGTGCAGCCTCTTCCCTGCTTGGTGCCAGCTCGCAGTGCTACTCTCTCACTCTCAAGGGCAATAAATCAATTCATGCTCCCACTTTAATCAGGAAAATTAAAAAAAGCTTTCCTCTTAATTCCTTATGTTGTTTTTCACCAGGGCAAGTGGAAAGATAATGGGAGCTATGCACAGTCATGATGTCTGAGCACAGGATTAGGTAAATACCCTTTTAATGCAGAAGTGTAACTCTGACTTTGTTTTCATGCTGTGTGACTGCAGGACCATGTTTTTAAAAGTAGTGCAGTCGGTGAACTGTGCAAAATATATCTACTAGGCACCACATATGTATTAGCAAACAAGTTGTTTGCACACAGAGTGGGTGGGGTGTTTCAAGACCATGTGACTGTATGCTCAGCCAGCTGGCCTGCACATGCAAATCAGGTGATTGCCTGTGCAATTGTGACAGCTGCCCTCTTGGCCGAGCGCAGTGGGACATTGAGTCAGGGACCTTAAGAGCTAAACGCATGAGCTATTACAGCTTGAGCTAAAGAGCCAAACTCTGTAGCTGAGGGCGGTAACAACTCCTATCCTCTGTGCATTGAGCACAGGGAGGGGGACACACTACCGGTTTCATACATTCAGTTGCAGGGTTTTGTGGAGGCAACACCTGCACTTTGCATAACTCACCTGTGCACAGAGCGCTCACAATGTGGCCAAGGTATTCAAAAAGCATTTTACCTAACATGTACAGGAAGGGGGTGGAAATATGTTATGCAGTTGATTATAATTTTTAAAAATCTGTTTTCAATGTTAAAATGATTGAACCAATGAATGAATAAGCCAATGAATCACCCCCGCCAGCTCTCTCAAACCCTGTAACGACATCAGGCTCGGTCTCAGAAAATGATTTTCTGCCAGATAATTCGGTCGCTAAATAAAGTTCTAGAGCTGCCTGGCTGTGATCTTTAGTCACAAAGAGGATGAGGGGGTGTCAAAGCTGAGCTGGGATGTTGGAATCTGATGGGGGAGATGATCATGAAGCCATCTGATCCTTCTATCTCCCGGGTACACAAAGAGTACAGTTGATACCAGTATAAACCCTCCTAACTTTATCCAGTATAGTATTTTTTGGTGGTTCTTTATTTGATTACTCCATTTACAGAATGGTCTAGACCATGTGAAGACTGGTCAATGTTCTGCAGAACAGAAACCATTTAGAACCATTGTATTGGGTACAGTAGTGAATTTCACAGACCATTGATGGTAAAGTGCCTATTCATTCCTCTGGGTGTTTTCACAAGAGTGAGCAACGCAAACCATCTGAATTAAACAGCATGACTCTGTGATGAGTTCTCCCTAGTGCTTCACATACTATTACATGGAAGTAATCATCCTAACATGAAATCCACCACATCATATCCCTTGGCCAGCTCCCTCCTGAAACACCAAAGAAAAAGAATGGGATGTGTGGTCTGTGCTGAACGCTAATGAATCAAGGTTCTGGCAGACCAGGAGGAAGCTTGGTCTGGAGCTGAGATCTGAAGAATGCCCTTTTGAGCCCACCCCAGCTTAACCTGGGTGAGGGGCGGAGGTTCAGCTCACGTGCCTCTGCTAATTGCAGCTGCAGTGGGTATTGCACAGGGAAAGAGGGAACTGGATGCCAGACTATTTATGCAAAAAGAACAGGAGTACTTGTGGCACCTTAGAAACTAACACATTTATTTGAGCATAAGCTTTCGTGGGCTACAGCCCACTTCATCAGATGCATGCAGTGTATTTTCCACTGCATGCATCCGATGAAGTGGGCTGTAGCCCACGAAAGCTTATGCTCAAATAAATTTGTTAGTTTCTAAGGTGCCACAAGTACTCCTGTTCTTTTTGCTGATACAGACTAACACGGCTGCTACTCTGAAACCAGACTATGTATGGTTTTCTAGGTTACAAACAGCTCCTTAAACTCCAGGCAGAAGCGAACAGGCAGTCAGGGCAGATTGTGCAAAGAAAAAGGTAACACTCAAACTTCTTTAAGCAGCAACCATGCGATACTATAGAGTTAAGCCACTGGTGAAACACCGTGTATGGCAAGAAGGGGTTGCTCGATGAATTCTGAGAAAGGAATAGGTAGTGTTTCTGTGGCTGGGGTTACTTAAATGCTGTGGAAGGAGAAGAGGCAGGTTCAGTATACGTGACACGTCTGAAAGAGCTGCTGGATAAAACTCCAGTACCAAGAAAGGAGAGTGCTCCCTAGTTGTGCTGCACATTAGGGCTATTCCTTTTGACTCCAGCAGGGTTATGAGTAACAAACGTTTTAGCCAGGAAGTTGAGTGATGCAAAACAAATTTCATAGGGCTGTTTGTGCCTCAGTTTCTCAGCATGTTCAATGGAGATGATAATACCGAGATGCTGTGATAATCAGTGTGTACAGCCCTTTCGAAATCTAAAGCATTGTTTAAATGCTAAGTGCATGGCATGTGTGCCACCTTTGTTAAAATTACTGGTTGGAGGCACTGGCTACACCTGGAATGCTGGGTATGTGTGCTATCCTTGATACTTTGGAAAGCATTTCACAAAGCTGCAGTAACTCATCCTTTTGCTGTTCCTCTCTGAAAGGAGTTGCTTAGATATGTACCCAGGCTATTCCTGCTCAATCCCCTGTTGCCTAAGACCCTGGTTTTGTGATTGACTAGGTGCATCTGCTTTCCCTAGCCTCTGCAACAGACTTGCAAAATTTCGCATTGCTTCTCTGGTCCTGTGGAGACTTGATACAAGTGTCGTCATTTGCTTTATCTAACTGGCACTAATTGACATTTTTCTTGGCAGTCTCTGCAGAAAGGCCAAGGACTGAATAGGCCGTGGAGACTGAACACCTATTCATTCTGATTGCTGCAAAAGGCTTCTCCAATATGGGGCTGAGGCAAGTCATTGGGAGGAAAACTCGTGCTGCTGCCGTTGTCTGCAATGTAACTAATCTGTAAATAAACAGAGGACTTCTTTCCCAGGGCTGGCAAGCCAGAGACTCTGTTAAAAGAACAAAATCCAACCCTATTAGAGTACGTTATCAGACTATATAACAACAGTACAGTTTGCCCAAAGTCTCCATTTATCAGATTAAGTATTAGACACATCAACAGGCTGCAACAACCTCTCAGTGACCTTAAAGTAAAAACAGCAGGTCCACAGGAACAGGCCTGACTTCAGTCCCATAATAACACATTGATTGGAGCCTTTGTTTACCCAAATTAATCACTCAACAACCAGGGCCATAGACAAGGACTCTGAGGCAACTTTGACCTTTAACCTTTTGCAGGTTTAATACAACATGCTATATAGGACCTCTCACACATTAGGAACTTTCTAGTACAGTGCTTCTCAAGCTATCTGATGTGGGGAACTGGCAATTTTTTTCCCCAATGTGCCAGGGACCAGTGCCATATTATTATCCTATTCAATGCTCTTATGAGGAAACTTGCCGCAGACCGGCAGCCGATGGCTCACGGACCGGCACCGGTCCGCGGACCACCACTTTGAGAAGCACTGTTCTAGTAGACGGTGGCGGTGTAGATTTCTGATGCATGTGGTGGAATTGTGTGAAAATTAAATTTCTTTTGGCAGCAAGTCAAACTGAAGTTGTGGCTGACACAACTGTAGTTGTAATTGTAATGCCTAGAGTGTGCTAGACGCTCTACACAAATACTGGAAGACACAGTCCCTGCCCCTAAGTACTTACAGTCTAATAAATCCTAAATATTCTCTCTTTTTCTGGCCTACATGTGGTAATAGCTCATGCACTTGTATTGGACCCAATCCAATTCCCACTGAAATCAATGGGAGTCTATTGATGCTAATGGGAGCTGAATCAAGACTGTAGCTGTCCATGTTTCTAACACACCCTGCTAGAGCACACTGGGTTATTCTGATAGGATTTGGAAGTCTCTCACAAGTAGGGATTCCTTTGCCATTTATATTCAGGAGCCAGATCTGACCCCTAGTAAAGTCACCAGAAGAACTCCAATTGACTTCTGTGGGAATTGGGCCTGTCCTTAGACCCTCTTTGAACAGCATCTAAAACAGGTCAATTTTTTAATCTGGCTTAATTTGACCCTTTTGGGATCAATATGGAAGCTGTGAATGTTCTGATCACTAGTCTGTCTTTATGACAATGAATGCTCAGCCTCGTGGGACGCATGCCCTAGTTAATGATGGTGGATTACTGAGTCCATTCTGTCACTGAGAGGCTTTTTAATTTCCCTCTTTTTTTTATCTTCTTATAGTGTGTCCCATCCTTTAGACTTTATTATTGCCGTTTTTCATGTAACATTGGATCGTAATTTCCTCCCAGCTATATACATTCTAAAAACATAATCACAGAGCAAAGGGCTGATTTTTGACAGATCTTAGTAATTGGATACAATGGAATATGGGCATGACCCATATGGGTGTTTGGTTGAGCAATGAGGAGTTGTGACAGTATCTGATTAAAATATGACAATGCAAATCATTGTTGCTACCACTGTTATATAATTGCAACAACTCTTGTACAAAGTATGTCAAGTAAGGGGTCTATGGAAAGGTTAAAGCAGCAAAGAATCCTGTGGCACCTTATAGACTAACAGACGTTTTGCAGCATGAGCTTTCGTGGGTGAATACCCACTTCGTTGGATGCAAGGCTGGATGGAAAGGTTGTGATTTGCTGAATATAATTATGCTATTTGTAGGCATGTATCATTGTTGTATTTGAAGTTATAAGAATTGGCTCTATACCTGTATTTCAAATATGTTTGCTCCAGGGGTAATGTCCACAAGGTATTTAGCCTGCACATCTTGAAGGGACTATTCAAGTTAAGTGGCCCATCAAGGAACACTTAACTCACAATGGACCATGGAAGATGCCCATCCACGCCTGATGGACTTTCATATGAACAACTAGAGTGTGAGTAATGGCTTCTGCTATGACTAAACAAAATCATGCATGGGCATGTGACTTGCCCATGTGACTCCAAACACCATATTGTCACCTGTAATTTTCCACAGTGAGAACAATGGGTTTCTCTTCACCTGAGAGAAGCTATAAAAGGCCCTAGAAAGATCTCAATTTTGCCCCTTTCCTGCTCAGACCTCTGGACTATGAACTTGTACTGATGGGAGCATTCTAACCAAGGGACTGAGGATCTTCCAATCATTTGGAAGCAACCAGAGACTTAAGAAGCCAGCAGTTTATTCCATCACTGCTACAAGCCTGATCCAGGAACTGTGCATTTATTGTATACATTTGATTCTTTTAACCAATTTTAACTCTCACCTTTTTCTTTTTATAAATAAACTTTTAGATTTTAGATACTAAAGGATTGGCAACAGCGTGATTATTGGGTAAGATCTGAGTTATATATTCACCTGGGTGTGTGGCTGGTCCTTTGGGATCAGAAAAATCTCTTATTGGATGAAACTGGTTTTAAAGAACCACTCATCTTTAAGTCTAGTGTTTTTGGTGGTGATACAAGGACTGGAATACCTAAGGAAACTGCTTTTCTGACTTCTTGTTAGCTAGTGTGGTGAAACAGAAGTTTACTTTTGTTGCTGGTTTATCGTATGGGAGAATAACCACCAGTTTTGAGGTGTATCTGCCCTATTTCTCAGCAGTTTGTCCTGAATTTGGTATTCTCAGTTGTGACCCACAGAGGCACGGTTACAGTAGCGTAGTTGGCAGGATCCACAGAACCACAGAACCAAGTCAGTTAAGCTTTGATCAGAACCCCACACTATTCAAAATTTGAATGTTGATATTAAGAGTTTTAAATGTTAAAGATCAGTGACCATTAGCCAGAAGGCATCAGCAGAAGCCATCAAACTGCAAGCCCTGAGAGACAGCCTGTGTCTTGAACATGAACAAAGACTGGCAGAACTTTGATTGAAAGAGAAGCAAGCCTTGGCCCAGCTGGAAAAAGAAGCTGAAGAGAGAGCCAAAGCAGCGTAGAGGAGGCAAATAGAAGCTCTGCAAGCTAAGACAGAAGTGGACAAACTGAAGCTCCAAATCAAAAAAGCAATGGAAGAACAGCAGAAACTGTATTATCTTGGAAGTCCAGTTTATAACAATGTTGGTATGTTGTATGACTCTACAAAGTCTGTGTTTTAACCAATTTTGCTATGGCGAGGGAAAGGGTGTCTTTAACCTGGGGAAGGTGGAAAATAGCTGTTTGTGCAAAAAAGCTGTTTGTGAATGAAGTTTCTGAATATCTGTCTAATATCTCAGAGGTGAATCTGGAATTAGATAAAGCACAGAGAGAACTCATTGATCAGGACAGTGTTTCTCTAGAGCAGATTAAAGTCATGTTAAAGTCATAATTGAGGACGAAAAGGGTAGATTTTTTGTGGGTGATGGATTGTTGGCAAGTGAAGCTTGTGAAAGTAAGCCTGAACAAGGTAGAAGTGATTTGTTTAAAGTAGCTCAGTATAATGTGGAGAATGGCAGTTTATCTGTTGGGAGTGGCAACATGCCTGGTAAGGAAACTGTCCCACTTTCCACGTATATGTCTGAAAACAGCCATAGGTGCTGGAACAGAGGAAAGGATATCTCCAATTTTTGTCTGTTAAGAATAGCAGTGTCTGCTGCAAAAGGGTGTGTCTCTAGTTTTTTGTCTGTGGAGCAGACGGAAAGTGCTTCTCAGCTTATGCTACTTGAGAATTTGTCAGTTGCCCAAGTTGGTTCTGGATTTAACTAAAACCCAGGAAGGAAATGTTCCTAAGGCCTTGGCTACACTTGAGAGTTTCAGCGCTGTTAGTGGCTTTATAGTGCTGTAACTCACTCCCCGTCCACACTGGCAAGGCACATACAGCGCTGTATTTCTGTGGCTACAGTGCTGCTTGTACTCCACCTCCACGAGAGGAATAAAGAGTATAGCGCTGCTGCTGCAGCGCTGGGGTGCCAATGTAAACAGGGAATAATCTTAGTATGCTGTTACTGACCTCTGGAAGCTTCCCATAATCCTTTTAAGTGAAGGTTCCGCTCTTTGTTTTGTTGTGATGCCTCTTTATTTTGTTGTGAACTCCAGGGGCTCCTGAGGCTGCTTATCAAAAAAACAAACACAGCTACTGTGTGCTGTGAATGAGCAGAGGCAGGGGGCTCCCTTTGGAATGCCCACAGCTAGTGTTTGCTTGAGGAGAGGAGGAGGGAGGGGACTTGAGGAGAGAAGCAGCCCCAAGGGAGGGAGGGGGGGTCCCTTTCAGAGCAGCTGCTTATCTGGTCTGTGAGGAAAAAAACAAACAGTTGCTGTTTGCTTTCAGTGAGTAAGAGAAAGAGGGGTGGGGAAGGGGGTCAGAACTTGCAAGGCAGCTGCTGACACAGTGTCAGCTCCAAAAATCCACTCTCTCTCTCTCCCCCACACTCCCTGTCACACTCCACCCGCCCCCTTTGAAAAGCATGTCACAGTCACTTGAACGCTGGGATAGCTGCCCATAATGCACCGCTCCCAATGCCGCTGCAAATGCTGCCAATGTGGCCACAACAGTGCTCTGTCAGCTGTCAGTGTGGACAGACTGCAGCGCTTTCCCTACTCAGCTGTACGAAGACAGGTTTAACTCCCAGCGCTGTACAGCTGCAAGTGTAGCCATACCCTAAGTTTTGTGTCTGCTAGGGAGAATCCTTGTGATAGTTTCTGCAAGCAGTTTGCTGTAACTGAAGGGTGTGGAAATGATTTGATTTAAGTTAGTTTCAGTTCCTAACTGCCCGAGTCTTTCAGATGTGTATGGATCCACAGACCCAGCTTTGAGGTTTCATATGGAATGAAAATTGTCAGGGAATTTGAACAGCCCTAGGATGTCCAAGTGGCTGTGCTTGACCAGTGTTTTGGGGAGGCAATGTTGTTGGGACATGAATGTCTCCATGTTGACTCTTTAAGTAAACAGTTTGTATCTCAGTTTCAGAGGGAAGACTGTGTAGCTCAATCTACAGAGCAGGACAGTTGTGCAGTTGATCTTTCGAGAATACAGGGGATGGCAGGCAAACTCTCACCTCTAGACACTTTTTGGATAGGTCTTGTAGTCTCTTAGTGGACTTGACACCTGATTCCCTGTGGAAGCAGAGGGTGGTAATGGAAGGACAAAAAAACTTTGTCTAACATGCTAGTGAAAATGGATGGTATCTCTTTAAGACAGAATCCAGCCTTGGAATTGGTAATGTTAAGAATCTGAAAACTAGTAAACAAGTGAGTGTCTCTGTGTTGATGCAAATTACCTAACGGGTTGGGGGAGGGGGTGAGAGAGAGAAAGACTTACCCATAGCTCTTAGCTGAAAGGACACATCTAACCAGCCAGTGAATTCTGTTAAGCAAGAGAGCTCAGGATTTGACCCTACAGGACAGGGAGGAAAGGAAAAACTTAATCCTGCAAATGGAAGCCACAGGTTAACCCTAAAGTGCCAAAACTCCGAGGGTATTGAATTACAGGGGGAAGGGATAGCTCAGTAGTTTGAGCATTGGCCTGCTAACCCCAGGGTTGTGAGTTCAATCCTTGAGGGGGCCACTTAGGGATTTGGGGCAAAATCAGTACTTGGTCCTGCTAGTGAAGGCAGGGGGCTGGACTCAATGACCTTTCAAGGTTCTAGGAGAATAGGATATCTCCATTAAATTAATTTAAAGGCATGGCATAACAAAAATGCTTGTAAATGTACACTTGTAATAGATTTGATGTTAATATTAATGCTAATGTTAACTTTTGTGACTAATGTGTTGCTGATACCAACAACTGTAAGAATGTACAATGTGCATGGTCTTTTGGAAAAACTCTTGAACATGTTGGGAGTGATACATAAGAACTCGCTATGTGCTAGAAGCCTTTGTGTTAAAAGGCCTTGGAATATGGATGTTTCACAGTTAGAGCCTGTAACCAGCCTTGAAACTGTACACAGGGGAAAAGACATTACACACCTAATATGCTGTATGAGAAGGGAAACTGAGGCACGCCACCATACTGCTTTCATGGCTAAATGCCAAGGTACCTACACCATGGAGAACATTAATATCTACATTGACTTGATGTTAACTGGGTTCCAAACATTTGCCAGAGCTTCATGGCAAGATCACACAAGACATGCAGGAATTATGCTGCAAGAACAGATCCAGTCCACTATCGGTCTGACTCCTTGTTAGCCAGTGTGGTGAAACAGAAGTTTACTTTTGTTGCTGGTTTGGTATATCTTATGGGAGAATAACCACCAGTTTTGTGGTGTGTCAGCACTATTTCTCAGCAGTTTCTCCTGAATTTGGTATTCTCAGTTGTTACCCACTAAGGTATGGTTACAAGCGTCTGGGACAGGTCTGGCTCTAGGCACCAGCAAACCAAGCCATGCTCGGGGTGGCACATTTTCAAGGGCAGCATTCTGGCCATCTTTTTTGTTTGTTTGTTTCCGGTGGCAAAAGCCTAGAGCCGGTCCTGGCAGCAGCAGCATGTCATGTGCGAGGGGCGCCCTCGGGCCTCTGCGGTTTGCGCCGCGGGGGAGCAGTGCCGCACCTTGTGGCTGGGCCGGGCAGGCTCTGAGTGGGGGACACCCCACAGGGCACATGGAGCCATCTGCAGGTGCCGCAGGGCGGCCGCCCCCCCAGCGCTGCAGCCTGGGCTGGGCGAAGTGGCCCGAGCTGCCCAGGGTCTGCAGCAGGTGGCCAGAAGCAGCAGCAGCAGTGGGGCCATAGAGGGCGGGGTGCTGCCACGCAGGGCCCGCGTCCCACTCTCCAGGGCTCCACTTTCTCTGGGGCTGCCCTGACCCGGCTCCTCAGCCCCCTGCCGGGGCAGTCCCCCGGCTCTGCCCTTCTGGGTCCCGGCTGGAGGGACCCTGGGCTGAGACGCGGCCTGAGAGCCCTGCTGCTTACCCCGACCCTGGCAGTGCCGGACCGGCTGGAGGTGAGGGGGGAGCGGGCGGAGTCAGCACTGGTGGGGGGGAGCCTAGGGCTGGGGCGGCAGGGGGTGAGAGCCCAGGACTGGGGGGGGGGGCAGCCAAAACTTTTTTTGCTTTGGGCGGCAAAAACCCTAGAGACGGCCCTGGTCTGGGAAATGATCATGATACAAAATATTCATGTTAATCTTTCCTTTTGTTTTCACTAGGGAAGGAGCAATAGGGGTGTGTAATGTTCTGCATAATACAGCCTCTCTTCTTGCTGAGAGAGGTGAGTAAAAGTTTCATACTAGCATTGCAGTGAGTAATTGCTTTGGAAAGTGACAACTGCACCTTGAGAGGGCTGGGGGAGCAGGAAAAGCAGGTGTGAGAGGAAAGAGAATAAAATAGCCTAGTTTTTTAATATATTAATAACCCTGCAGAATGAAGCTGTTGCTTGCATGTACAGGCTCTGCTGATAGCAGAATTTGAGTGGTTTGTGCTGTGTCTCATTAGTAAACACCTTTGGGTGGAATAGGAAACGTGCTAAAAAAATCAATTCTTTACTTCCGAGCATCCTTTCAAAACCCTGTATTTCCCTAGCCCATGGTGTTATGAAGGCTAGTTTTTTATGTGTGTATGGAGTGGAGAGCAAAACTGATTGCTTTATCTTCTAGTTTATTTATGCAATAAATACAGCAGTATTATTCCAGGAGCACTTATACAGCAGTGCTCCTGGAATAATGGGAAAGATATAGTCGTATGAAGAATCCAGCAATACAGCTATTTATACTGCTGTGAGAGGCATTCTTGGCTTTGAGCAGTTCAGTGAATTCTACTATGGGGCTGCATTTTGTTATCCCTGAGGTAATGGGGTCAGGGGGAGGGAGGTTCAAAGACTGCTTATTTTGGTTATTTCAAGCCACCCCAGCAAGGGATCTGCATTTCCTGTGTTAATTAGCTTGAGCAATCACCCTCGTTTGTTTGTTTTTCTACCTCAGCGTAAAACAAACTATTTTTTCCTCTGTTGCATCTCAAATTTCTGAAGCACACCAACCCTCTAGTATTTCCTATATTATCATATATCCAATAGGACTGTATGTTTTTAAAAGAGGGGTGTTCCACACTGGAGAAACTCTCTAGAATCTATTCAGCTGAACTGTGAACAATTTACAGTTGCTTGCTCTGTGTTTTTCATAGTTTTTCTCACCAAACTTGTTAATGATCAAAGGGATTTATGTTTCAAACAAGGGCTTTTCACTTCTGCTCTGTGCATCTCCCTGTAGGGAGCTAGGAGGCTGAAATCTCTAATATAATAACTGACTCCATGGCGAGAGTCTTGGGTGCCAAAAAAACCCTGCAACTCAGCTAATGCCCTCCTACTGTAGAGCCAAAGGTAGGTGGAAAACTCTGTGGAAGCCATGAAGATTACAATGACTGGTGGGGGAAGGCAAGATTTGCTCCTTGCAGAGCGGACAAGGGCATAGCTCTCCCAATGCAGAGATGTCTGGAGAATCTCTGGGAATATTCCATGTATCTTTGGTCATCCACTGAGGGTCAAGATATTCAGGTGGAGGTCCAGTGCATCCAAGCTGCTCCCTAAATACCCACAGGGACTAAGGATGCCATAGGCTTTTCAACAACTTATGCCAACATATGTTTGGGGTGGCGATGGAGAATGACAACAAAGAAGAATCCACATGACAGAATGCAGACATCAATTTGCACAAAAATGTTCCTGTGGGTTTGCAGGAGGACAATAGCAAGGAGAATGGCTCTGTTCAGCTCTGCTCCTCCTTTTCCTAGCCACTCCCCTAAGACGATAGTGCCTCAAACATACAGTGTTCACGTGAAGGTGCCTCTGCAGGATTGAGGGAGGATGAAACCATGATGTATTACCTCCTTCTAACCAAATCTTGGCCATTCCCTCCACAGCAAAAAGAGAGATGACAGCTAGGCCCCTCTGATTTCACTGAAGGGCAAAGGGAACACAGAACATTATGGGAAAACAATCTGGTTTTCATACACATGGCCATTTTTGTTAATATGTATATCCTTGTCATCGTTATTTAGTTAGATTCTTTTAAAAATACCTTCGTTTTTGTACAAGATCAAGAATTTTTCACCTATGCCTTAGTGTGCGTGTGTATGTATATATAATGTTTCCCTCACAACTCCTACCAGGATACTTGTAAAAATAAATTGTTTTGTTCCAGAATTGTGCCATGTTTAAACGAAAGGTAGGACAGAACCAAAGGGCCTCTCTCTACCACTCTTACATGGATATGTCACATCAGAACTTTAAATTACTAGATTCCCATTTTCAGTCATATCTGCCACTGGTTTATTTACACCTGTTTACAAATATATACACCCATGTATCTTAAGTTACACATACCATATAATACTTTTATAAAAAGTGGTGTGAAAATTACTCACTACAATGATCTTTAAATAAAAAGATATGTAAAGTGCCAGATACAATCCTTTTAAAAACATGTTCTAATTAAAACAAGAGCATTGCCCCACATCTGCCGAAACCACACAAGCTGGAGGCTCTTGGGCACGTCCCCTAGTTCTTCAATTTCAAGTCTAAAGGCTTCAGAAACTGTGGCAAAGGCAGATTTTCCAGTGCCTCTGGGAATTGTTCAGGTGAAATGCTCCTGATTAAGACACGCATAGCCGTGATGAACAGAGATGTAGGAGTTAAACCTGCCAGCCACTGGAATCTGTTCTCTCCCAAAAGATCCTGCCAGGGCTGGTGATTGTCCAGCAGTTGCTGTTTCATTGAAAATTGGAGTTCCTGAGGCATGAAGAGGAAAAGTGAATCTAGCAAGAGGAGCTTGGTGCACATGTTAACCGCTGGGGTCTGAGAAATCTGCTGGAGCAAGATGTCCAAAGGGGTATTCCCATTGCAGTCACATAAGCAGGGGGAGGCCCCATGACCCAGCACTAGAAGCAAACATTCGGGTCTCAACAGTTCACAGGCCACATGCAAGACAGTTTTGCTGCCTTCCACGCGACTGCATCCCCTGCGGTCCAAGTAGTTGGCTCTCTCTCTCTCTGGAAAGCCTCTGATGGCTTTCAGTATTCTGAAGAGGATGTGGGTCCGGTTGTAGCGAACTGCCATGGCTAGGTGAGGAGCTGATGACTGGCAGCAGCTGAAGTTTTGGCTGGGTATGGCCAGGGCGCTCTGAGGAAACTTATTCAGTAGGTACTGAGCATAAGGTTGGTGGTTGTGCACCAGGGCATAGAGAAGAGCCTCAGAGGGAGAATAGGTGCTCACCTTTCCGCCTTCCTCCCAGTGAAAGGCCTCCATTGTTCTTATGTCCTCCAGAAGCCACACAGGCAGCAGGTCCCTCACTGCCTGGTAAAAGGCGAAGGAGGATTTCTTACATTGCTTTTGGGACTGGGAATTGTGGCTGCTGTAGCTGTTCAGCCATTTGACGTTCCAAGGCATCGCTGAGCTTGGGTTTCAGGAGGGGCTTGTCCCCACTTCGTTGTCAAAATGCCTCATTAGGTCCAAGACCTATGGAAACACTTTCCAAAAAAACAAACCAAAAATGTGATTTAATGATTGGTAGTGAGTCAGTCACTCCCCCTCCCCAGTGAACCTGGTGGCAGCACGATAACACACACCTCTCCCCAGCAAAGCCCTGTTCTTTTTTTTCCTTTTCCAACTCTGGTTGTGCTTTTAATCACAGTTCATTTCTAACTTTTATGTGGAGGGCAGGACTGATTCAGATTTATCAGTTCAGCAAACTGAACTACCAATCTGGTCCAAACTGAAATGTTCTTTCTCAAGGCCACAGAGGTCTCCTCACAGTCACTGTCCTGTTTAAACTGCCTTGAGGAATTCTTCAAGCTGGTAGGGCCTGTGTCTAATGATTCACTTTGGTATCCAAGAGGCTAAGACAGTGCCTTTCCTTGTAAAGAAGGCTTATGCTTTGCCACCCTGAGAAAGATACTAAGTGGAAAGAACTGTGCTGGGGTTGCTCTAACTTTGTACATTTTTGACTCAGGAGGGCACATATTTTCAATAATATACAAAATGGTAGAGATGCACTAACCCCCATAACCCAGCTCCTTGTTCCCTATCCCCACTCACCCCCATAACTCAGCTCCTTGTGCCCTATCCCCAAATATCCCTCCACTCACCCTGTAACCCAGCTCCCTGTTCCCCATCTCCAAATCACCCTCTGTAACCCAGCTCCCTGTTCCCAAATCTCCCCACCTCACCCGTCACCCTGCTCCCTGTGTCCCATCCCCAAATCTCCCCCTACTCACCCCCATAACCTGGCTCCCTATTCCCCCATCTTCAAATCACCCCCCAAACTCAGCTCCCTGTGCCCCATCCCCAAATCTCCCCCCACTCACCCTCATAACCCGGCTCCCTATTCCACATTCTCAAATCTCCCACTCACCCGTCACCCTGCGCCCTGTGGCCCATCCCCAAATCTCCCGTCACCCAGCTCCCTGTCCCCAAATCTCCCTGACTCACCCCGTTACCCAGAGCTCCCTGTGCCTTGTCCCCAAATCTCCCCCACTCACCCAGCTCCGATACCCTCCCTCCCCCAAGGTGCCTCTCCCTGTCCCCTCGTCTCCTCTCCTGTCCCTCCCCGGCCTCCCCACAGCCGAGCCCCTTCTCCTGCCCTGACCCTCCAGCTCCCTCCCGAGTCTCCCTGCAGCCTCCCCGGCCTCTCCCCCCCGGCCGAGCCCGGCGCTCTCCGCAGGGGACACCGGTAGCGCGGCACGGCGCGCAGGGGGCGGCGCAGCGAGCCCAGGCAGCCGCAGCCGCGGGGGCCGTGGCTCGGCGCTCACCTCTGGCTGCGCGCAGGGCAGCGGCGCCCTCCCGGGGGCGGGGAGGCTTCTCGCTGCACCCGCTCTGCCGGGCCGCTGCCGAGCCCCGGCTTCCAGGCGCTGCTGGGGCGTCAGTGAATGAGCAGGGGCGGCGCTTCGCGGGAGCCCCCTGAACGGCGGCCGCTCCCCCTGGGGCTCGCGCTCCGTCCCGCTCGGCTCTGGCCGCGCCGGGTCCTCACCGCCTCTGCCCGGCTCTAAGGCGGGAGGGATGGCGGGCGGCAGCTGCAGCAGCCAAACCTCCGCTCCCGCCTCTGGGCTCTTTTATCCCCCCCACGCCAGCCGGCTGAAGGTCAGTCAGGACCGGGGAACTGTCCAGCGCCCTCTGATTGGTGGCAACCGGGTCCCCCAGCTGCCTATTGGCTGCCCCGGGAGGATGGGGCCCTGCACCATTGTTTGCGTCAGGCCAGGCAAAGTTCCAAGAAACTTGTCGGGCGGCTTTTTGCACGGCGAGGGGTGGGGGAGCGGGAGGGCTCGTGCCAGGGCCGGGCCGGGCCGGGTGTCTCTGTCGTCCAGAGAGAGCGCAGCTGAGCGGGGCCAGCCAAATCCCTCCCCCGCCCTCTCCCCTCCGTAACGCTTTCTTGCGAGGTTTGGGACGGGCGAGCGCCAGGGGGCAGGGCATGGCTGGGTCTCTGTGCAGGGGGTGTCTGGCTCCCCCTCTTCTCGCTCTGACAAAGTCGGGTTTGCTCTTTAAAGCACTCACGTGGTGAGTTAGGGGGAGGAAAGCGCCTATTAATGCATCCCCCTGCAGGGGCACGAGAGGGTCACCAAAGGGGACGGAGGAAATAGCTGAATGTGCCCTCCCTCCCGGCTGCAGCCTCCCAAGGCCATGATCCTGTGAGGCAGGCAGTGCACCAAGGGGCAGGACCACAGGTTAGAAAGGAAATAGCATGGAGCCCAGAGTTGCTCCAGGCAGGAAGTTGGGCAGGTGGCCTAGAGAGGAGGCAAGCCAGCAGCATAAGGATGTCAGGAGTACAGAGAGTGGAAGGATCAGCCATGGGAGGAGGCAGGGAGACCTGCTCACTGGGGAGAGAGAGGAAACCCTTACTTGGTTTCCATCAAGAGCATTGTCCTGAAGCTTGGAAACTCCCTTGCTGCTTATTTCTTTCCCCATCAGAAGTCAAAAGGCTCTGTTTGACAGCTAGTTGCTGGGGCAATGTTATAAACAAAGGCTGAGGCTGAGCACTTTTGGTGGGGAACCAGCAGCAGCAACAGAGGAACTCAAACAAACAGAAATATTTCTAAAGACAATGTTTATCTGTGCTTTCCAGGAGAGGTCAGCAGCAGCTATTGCTCACAGCAGCCAAATAACACAGCCTAGGATTGGCACTACACTATTAATGTTATATAATTCACTCCCAGCTGCTATACACAGTTTAACCCAGGGGTCTCAAACTCAAATGACCACAAGGGCCACATGAGGACTAGTACATTGGCCCGAGGGCCGCATTACTGACACCTCCCCACCCCCTGCTGCCGTCAGCCCTGCCCCCACTCCACCCCTTCCCTGCCCCCATTCCAACCCCTTCCCCGAAATCCCCACCCCAACTCCACCCCCTCCCTGCCCCCAGGGGGTGCAGGAGGGGTGGGGTGTGGCAGGGGCTCAGGGCAGGGAGTTGGGGTGTGGGATGCAGGAGGGATAAGCAGGGCCGCCCGGGCGGGGCAAGTGGGGCAATTTGCTACAGGCCCCGGGCCCCACAGGGGCCTCCAAGAGAGTTTTTTGGGGCCCCTGGAGCAAGGCTCTTCACAAGCCCAGGCCTCCGGAACTTGTGAAGAGCCTTGGGTCTTCGGCAACAGGAGGTCCTTCCGCTCCGGGACCTGCCGCCGAAGTGCCGGGTCTTCAGCAGCAATTTGGCGGCGGGGGCCCCAGGCCCCCTGAATTCTCTGGGTGGCCCTGGGGATGAGGGGTGCAGCAGGGGGTCGGGGTGCAGCAGGGGTGCAGCAGGGGGCTCAGGGCAGGGAGTTGGGGTGTGAGGTGCAGGAGGGGTGAGGGACGTGGCAGGGGGTCAGGGCAGGGGGTCAGGTGCAGAGTGCGGCAGGTGGCTCAAGGAAGGGGGTTGGGGTGTGGCAGGGGTTCAGGGCAGGGGTTGGGTGCAGGGTGTGGCAGGCGGCTCAGGGAAGAGGGTAGGGGTGCAGCAGGGGGTTCAGGGCAGGGGTTGGGTGCAGGGTACGGCAGGGGTTGGGGTGCTGCAGGGGCTCAGGGCAGTGGGTTGGGGTGCAGGAGGGGTGTGGGTTGCAGGGGGTTCCGGGCAGGGGTCAGGTGCAGAGTGCGGCAGGTGGCTCAAGGAAGGGGGTGGGGGTGTGGCAGGGGTTCAGGGCAGGGGTTGGGTGCAGGGTGTGGCAGGCGGCTCAGGGAAGAGGGTAGGGGTGCAGCAGGGGTTCAGGGCAGGGGGGTTGGGTGCAGGGTACGGCAGGGGGTTGGGGTGCAGCAGGGGGTTCAGGGCAGGGGGTTGGGTGCAGGGTACGGCAGGGGGTTGGGGTGCAGCAGGGGGCTCAGGGCAGTGGGTTGGGGTGCAGAAGGTGTGGCAGGGGGTCGGGGTGTGGCAAGGGGCTCAGGGCAGGGGGTTTGACTGCAGGAGGGGCTCGGGGGGCAGGCTGTGGCCCAGCATGCACCGGAGGCAGGGCAGGCTCCCTGCCTGCCCTGCCCCCACGCCGCTCCACTCCGGGAAGCGGTTGGAACGTGGTGGAGCAAGGGCACAGGGGGGTGTGTTGTTGTTGCTTCTGGCACCGTGCATCTCCCATTGGCCGGGAATGGGGAACCGTGACCAATGGGAGCTGCTGGGGGTGGTGCCTGAAGCAACATCAACACACACCCCTGCGCCTCTCTTCCCCCATGTTCTTTCCGCTTCCTGTGCGCCGGGCCAGAGCCGCTCTAGGTAAACGCTGGGGGAGGCACAAGGACCTCGCGGGCCACAGAAAATAACCTCGCGGGCCACATGCAGCCTGCAGGCCACGTGTTTGAGACCCTTGGTTTAACCAAAGGAACAAGTAATCTCAAAGCCCCACCCAGTGACAGACAGCACACTGCCAAATGACAGCTATCATTATTATTTGTACTAGTAGCACTTAGAGACTCAGCCATATTATATATGGCTATATATAGGCTGAGGGCTCATTGTGCTAGGCGCTGCACCTATATATAGCAAGAGACCATCCCTGCCCTGAAGAACTTACAATCTACATAGGCAAGACAGCCAGGGGAAGTATCATTATACAGATGGGAAATTGGCAGCCAGAGAGATTAATGACTTGTCCCAGAGCCAGGAACTGAACTTAAAACTCCTGTGTCCCAGTCCAGTGCTTTACCCACAGAAGCCTCTCTGCAAGCCATTTCCCTCACCAAAAAATTTGATTGTGGTTACACTGGGTATTTCTATACTACCTTTGCCGCTCCAGTCTGGCTAATGTATAAAGATTCCAGCAGGTATAGGCTTAAACAAAAATCCCACATCCAGACATCCTGGAGCTGTAAGGGCTTTTGGGTAAGGATCCAAGCTTTGCTGGGACTTGGGCCTAGGTCTGGTCTCCATTATGGAGTTTGATAAATGCTCAGTGGCCAATGTCCTATCCACTTGAATGCAAAGACTATTATAAAGCCTATACTGTCAGGCAATTTTCAAAACTGAAGTATGCAAAGGGTTTATTTTCCCCTAGAAACCGATGTTAAACTTTAACAATGTTCAACATGGTCGTTTATAATGGTCAATTTCATGGTATTGCTTTTAATTATATAGAATGCCATCTCCTTAATTCAATCACTGGTTAATTTGATCCCCCATTCAGTTGGATCATAACCTCAGGAACCGAATCATTTATATTAAAAGAATAACACATCTCTCCAACCTTTATTTGGATCAATTTCAATCACTTTACGCAGGTTTTATTAAATCAATAGCTATAGAAAATTGCCATTTAGCAAAGAGCCAAAATTTTGAATGAGATGGAAGAAAAAAAGTATCCCAAGGAAGGCACATGGTAATAAAAGATTACCATAACTAAGGCCAGGTCTACGCTATACATTTACATAGGTATAACTAAATCACTCCAGGGTGTGAAAAATCCACATCCCTGATGGACACAGTTATACCAACCTAACTCCGAGCATAGGCAGAACTTTGTCAATGGGAGAACTTTTCTCATTGACCAAGCTATCGCCTCTCATAGAGGCGGATTAACTACACTGACAGACGAAGCTCTCCCGTTGGCACAGTAGTGTCTTCACTGAAGTGCTACAGCGACGCAGCTGCTCTGGTGCAGCTGCACAGCGTTTTAAATGTAGACCTGCCCTAAGAGTTGTAAAAAACGACAAAGAGTCCTGTGGCACCTTATAGACTAAAAGACTTATTGGAGCATAAGCTTTTGTGGGTGAATACCCTCTTCGCCAGACGCATGTCTTCGTCACACATAAGAGTTGTGTTATTCCAATTTAGTTACACTGATGCTATAATCACTGTCGTGCTATGGAACCTGAGATAAGCACCAAATGATCATCTATGTAACAAGATCAGTTACTTAATTCAAAGTGATAAAAATAGGCTAGACTGAAATAACAAGGCAGTGTATGTGTGTGTAAAATATATATTTAACAAATGGATATCATGGATATCACGGTTTGTCATTACAGCTGGGCAAACTATTTGCAATAAACAAATTTGTTTGGCAAACTTAGCTTTCTTTCCTGTCTGAGCATGATCAACCAACCGAGTGCAATTTATAATAATATGTTCATGATTCAAAGTAATTGGACAAATACTTTATGCAAACAGATAGCCTATGGATTGCTTACAAACTGTTCTTGCTGAGGCTTCGGGTATTCAACAGTTTCAATACCAAAGTCACATGGTATTGTTTCTTTTCCCCACCTGAGTGGATGGCTTGTCCTTTATAAAGCATCCCAGCTTCTGATCAAAATATATATTTGTTTTTATTACAAAGCAAATTTTGTTCAGTCACAAAACATATCTCTTGCCCATGGGCTCAAATTTGCTTTCCACAAACAAAACCTTTGTGAAAAAATGAGATGCGAACATGGTACACCTAGTTCATGGGAGCCGGAAGGACTGCAAAAGTGGAGGAGGGGAGGAAGCAACCAAAAGGGGCCAAACCTGAGTGGCATTATGATCCCATGTGTCAGATTGCAACACCACTCACTCAAATTTGGCCCAGCCCCCCTTCAATCATGACAGAGGATTGACTGGGCCAAATTTCAGTGAGTTGCATTATGTCCTGGTACATGGGGTAGCAACACCACTCACTTACATTCACTCAAATTTGGCCTAGTCACCCCTCCGTCATGCCAGCAGGGATGAGGCTACACTGTTATGCCACCCAGCTCCAATCAGGGGCCAGAGGAAGGGCTGGCCCGCCCCGTTGCACCCCTTCCAAGTTCAAGTTCTCAAAAGTGAGGGGGCATGGACCCCTTTGTTTAAAAAAATGGGGAAATGGCCCTTGGCCCCCTCCCCTCCAGCACTCATGCCCTAGTTGCCAGTATGTTGTACACCAGAGCCACTTACAACATTGTGGCACCAACAGAGATAGAACTCAGATCATCCTGCTTCAAAAGCAGAGGCAGTTTGCCTGATTGCAATATAGGGCCTATGACACACAGTTGATCAGTTCTGATTCCATCTAGCAGAGGGAAGTGATACACATTTACATTAGGCAACTCATAATATATATAATTTCAAAATTGCTCAAAATAAAGGATGTAGGTTTAGCTATTTTAAAATAGTTATCATTTTGATCCTGAGCTTTTGTTCAAATTAACCAGTGACTGAATTAATAGGATTAAATTGAAATGTAAGTGCAATGTAATTAGCAGGAAGTGTATATATACGAAATTGAATACAAGTTATGAAAGATACTCTGTGCCTCCTGAGATTCCAGGAAATGCAATGGATCCAATATGATCCCAAGACTATGAATAAGCTTAGCAGAATTCAATTTTTGTTATAATTTTGGCAGATAATATCATTTATTTTTAAACATTTTAAAATTTTCATCTATTTAAATTTCCGTAGTTGTACCAGATTATGAGTTTTAAGCATTTTTTCAATGTTTATCTATTTCAATTTTCACAGTTATGAGAAATTGTCTGTAGTGAGTGCTAGACAATAATTGTTTAATCACAGCAGATGTTGAGATTCAAAAACTTTTATAATGATTAAAACGCAAATTGTTAACATCACATGTCAAAATATATAAAATAAATAACCTTAAATCAAATTCTAATAAGTTCTCAAGCAGCAGTTTTCTTACTTTGCCAATTTGTACATTTTGACTATCATCAATGGAAATGTTTTCATTGATTTGTGTGTGTACAGTGAAACTGATATTTACCAGTGTTTACTGATAAGAATCTAATCCTTTCAAGTCTAACTATGAACCATATTGGGTAACTGCTGAATATATGCTTCCAGTACAAGGCATCTCACTTCTGTATATCTCCCTCCCTTTGAATAGCTGTACTTTTGTTCATTTTCTCTCAGATATATTAGCTTGCATTTTTATATTGGAAATCTTAGGACATTATCTCCTACCCAACATTTCTAACTTCTCTAGCTCCCATTTTATTATATAGCTATGTTACAGTGTTGTTAGCATACTGTGCACCTCACATACATCTTGGAATTGACATTCTATGGGCAGAGAAGCCCCACCAAAATCAAATGAGTTATGATTTCAGTGTTGCTCTCCTAGCTGCACAGTAGTTCAGAATATGGACAATAAAAGGAGCAGTTGTTTTTGGCAAGCTTATGTTGCTCATATGGTTTAGGGGGAGGGCATACAGAATGTAATTATCTGTTTCTGCCTGCATTTCAGTCTGGTTTAATAAACTGAAAGCCATGAAGAAATGGGATGTTACATCACAAACTTGGCAATACTTCCTCAAGTGTACAATTCATCTATTTAATGTGGGGAAAGAGCTGGAAACACCTACAATTTATATAGTAACAAATAGAACCAGTGCTTCCCAGGCTATGACCTCTCTGGCAGCCTGAGAAGGACAGAGAAATCCCATCTGCCATCAGCAACTGCACTAACCAAATAAGGAATGGCATTAACAGGCTCCAAGAGGACAGGGGAATCTTATCAAGTTCTCCTGGACTGCAACACAGAGAAACTTGAGGTCAAACGAGCAGAGCAAAAGCAGGAAGCACCCCATAATCCTCCTTCGAGGGCAAGGAGGGAAAATAATTCCACAAGAGCAACAATAGTGCTGGTAACCAAATATGAAGCCCAAGTCCCAGCCGTGCCGCCCAACTAAAGCATGTAACTTAGCTTGGAGGGGTCCCCTGTGGCATGGGATCCCGGGTGATTGCCCTGCTTGCCACCCCCTAATGCCAGCCCTGCACTTGCAACCCCCTAAACCCATCCTGTGACCCCGGGGGTTGCGACCCCCAGGTTGAGAAACACTAATCTAGAGAAACAAGAAATGGGAGAGGCCAAATCTTAATAATTGTCTCACTTAATGCCAGTTTAGGGATGTGACTAGGGTTGCCAGGTGTCTGTTTTTTGACTGGAAAGTCCAGTTTTAAGGAGATCTGTAGTCTCAGGTCAGAAATATTGACTGAACACCAAAAAGCTGGTTACTGCAGTTTTCCAGGGTTATAACTTGGGCAGGGCAAGAGGGGCAGTTGCCCCAAGTGCAGAGCTGGCAAGGGGGCGCAAAAATGGGTGGCACAGGATTGGGCCCAGTGGCCTCAGCCAGAGCCCAGGGCAGAGCAGCTGGGCAGGAGTGGGGAGCATGGGAAGGGGGTGCTTTTGGTTCCACTTTTCCCCGGTCCCCAAAGCGGGGCTGGCTTGGCTGCTGCTGTGGGCCTGGAGGAGCCACCACTGGGGTAAGAGAGCGGGGCCTGGCCCCTTGCTTTCCACTGGTCGGGAGGATCCCTGGGTGGAGCTGAGTGGCCCAGGCAATTTTGACCATAGCTGTAGTGCAAGGGTGCCAGAACAGGGTGGGCCAGGGGCCTTGGCCCCATCACTTTTTACCTGCCTTAAGAGCAAGCAGGGAGGCGGGGGGGAGGCACTGGGTCATCAACCCTCATCAGCACCTGCTCAGCCGGGGCCACCTACCTGCATCTCATAGGCAGGCAGGCTCTGCATCAGGCTGCAGCTCCCAGCCCTGGCTCTGTGGGCAGCAGGTGAGTAGTCCCCGTCCAGGCAAAGGAAGCACAGCTTGTGGGGGGGAGGGGGAAAAGGATGTGGGAGAGGGGACGATCAAGGGAAGAGGCGGCGCAGGGATGGAACCTCGGGGAAACAGGCAGAGCGGGGGCAGGGCCTCAGGCAGAGGCAGAGCAGGGGGATGCAGGAGGTTCCAGTGCCCCTGATGTAGTGTCTGGTTTTAAGAAATTGGAAAGCTGGCAAACCTAGATGTGACTTCCACTATAAAGCAGACTGAGGGAGAACCTGAAAACAGTCTGCAATTATGTTAAGGGCTGTTATAAAGAGGACATTGATCAATAGTTCTCCATGTCCACTGAAGTTAGGACAAGAAATCATAGAACCACAGGACTGGAAGAGACCTTGAGAGGTCATCTAGTCCAGTCCCCTGCCTCATGGTACGACTAAGTATTATCTAGACCATTCCTGACAGGTGTTTGTCTACAGGGGCGGCTCTAGGCACCAGCGGGCCAAGCGCCCGCTTGGGGCGGCATCCTGGGGAGGGCGTCATTTGGCTCCGGTGGAGCTCCCGCCGGCAGGCCTGCGGCAGGTCCACCGGAGCCCGGGACGAGCGGACCTGCCGCAGTCATGCCTGCGGCGGGTCCCGTCTTCCCGGGCTCCGGTGGACCTGCCGCAGGCATGCCGGCGGGAGCTCCACCGGAGCCAAATGACGCCCTCCCCAGGATGCCGGAGCCGCGGGAAGAGGGGACCCGCCGCGGGACTGGGGAAGGGCGGCGCAGCGCTCCGCGCTGCTTGGGGCAGCCTATTTTGTAGAGCCGCCCCTGTTTGTCTAACCTGCTCTTAAAAATCTTCAATGATGGAGATTCCACAACCTCCCTAGACTATTTATTCCAGTGCTTAACCACCCTGACAGTTAGGAAGTTTTTCCTAATGTCCAATCTAAACCGCGCTTGCTGCAATTTAAGCCCACTGCTTCTTGTCCTATCCTCAGAAGTTAAAAAAAACAATTGTTCTCCCTCCTCCTTGTAACAACCTTTTATGTACTTGAAAACTGTTATCATGTCCCCTCTCAGTCTTCTCTTCTCCAGACTAAACAACTGTAATTTTTTCTAGCTTCCCTTATAGGTTATGTTTTCTAGACCTTTAATCATTTTTGCCACACTTCTCTGGACTCTCTCCAATTTGTTCACATCCTTCCCAAAATGTGGTGCCCAGAACTGGATACAATACTCCAGTTGAGGCCTAATCAGCGCAGAGTAGAGGGGAAGAATTACTTCTCAGGTCTTGCTTACAACACTCCTGCTAATGCATCCCAGAATGATGTTCGCTTTTTTTGCAACAGTGTTACACTGCTCATTCATATTTAGCTTATGAATCCCAGATCCCTTTAGGCCGTACTCCTTCCTACGCAGTCATTTCCCATTTTGTATGTGTGCAACTGATTGTTCCTTCCTAAGTGAAGTACTTTGCATTTGTCCTTATTGAATTTCATCCTATTTACTTCAGATCATTTCTCCAGTTTGTCCAGATCATTTTGAATTTTAATCTTATCCTACCAAACCACTTGCAACCCCTCCCAGCTTTGTATCATCCGCAAACTTTATTAGTGTACTCTGTATGCCATTATCTAAATAATTGATGAAGATATTGAACAGAACTGGACCCAGATCTGATCCCTGTGGGTCCCAACTCATTACGTCCTTCCAGCTTGACTGTGAACCACAGATAACTAATCTCTGGGAACAGTTTTCCTACCAGTTTTGTACCCACCTTATAGTAGTTCCATCTAGGTTGCATTTCCCTAGTTTGTTTATGAGAAGGTCATGCGAGACAGTATCAAAAGCTTTACTAAAGTCAGGATATACCATCTATCACTTCCCCCCATCCACAAGGCTTGTTACTCTGTCAAAGAAAGCTATCAGATTGGTTTTACATGATTTCTTCTTGACTTAATCCATGCTGACTGTTACTTATCACCTTATTATCTTCTAAATGTATGTAAATTGATAGCTTAATTATTTGCTCCATTATCTTTCTGGGTACAGAAGTTAAGATGACTGGTCTGTAATTCCCCGGGTTGTCCTTATTTCCCTTTTTATAGATTGGCACTATATTTGCCTTTTTCCAGTCCTCTGGAATCTTTCCCATCTTCCATGACTTTTGAAAGATAATCCCTAATAGCTCAGATATCTTCTCAGTCAGCTCCTTGAATATTCTAGGATGAATTCCATCAGGCCCTGGTGACTTGAAGACATCTAACTGGTCTAAGTAGTTTTTAACTTGTTCTTTCCCTATTTTAGCCTCTTCTGATCCTACCTCATTTTCACGGACATTCACTATGTTAGACATCCAGTCACCACCAACCTTCTTGGTGAAAACAGAAACAAATAAATCATTAATCACCTCTGCCGTTTCCACGTTTTCTGTTATTATTTCCCTCCTCCCATTGAGTAATGGGCCTGCCCTATCCTGGGTCTTCCTCTTGCTTCTGATGTATTTGTAGAATGTTTTCTTGTTACCCTTTATCTCTCCAGCTAGTTTGATCTTGTTTTGTGCCTTGGCCTTCTAATTTTGTCCCTACATACTTGTGTTATTTGTTTATATTGATCCTTTGTAATTTGACCTAGTTTTCACTTTTTGTAGAACTCTTTTTTATTTTTAGATCATTGAAGAACTCCTGGTTAAGCCAGGGTGGTCTCTTGCCATACTTCCTATCTTTCCTATGAAGTGGGATAGTTTGCCCTTGTGCCCTTAATAATGTCTCTTTGAAAAACTGCCAACTGTCTTCAGTTGTTTTTCCCCTTAGACTAGCTTCCCATGGGATCTTACCTACCAACTCCCTGAGTTTTCTAACGTCTGCCTTCTTGAAACCCATTGTCTTTATTGTGTTGTTCTCCCTTCTACCATTCCTTAGAATCATGATCTCTACCATTTCATGATCACTTTCACCCAAGCTGCCTTCCACTTTCAGATTCTCAACCAGTTCCTCCCTATTTGTCACAATCAAATCTAGAACAGCCTCTCCCCTAGTAGCTTTCTCCACCTTCTGAAATAAAAAATTGTCTCCAATACATTCCAAGAACTTATGGGATAATGTGTGCCCTGCTGTGTTATTTTCGCAACAGGTGTCTGAGTAATTGAAATCCCCCATCACCACCAAGTCTTGTGCTTTGGATGATTTTATTAGTTGTTTAAAAAAAGCCTCATCCACCTCTTCTTCCTGGTTAGGTGGTCTGTAATAGATCCTACCATGACATCACTCTTGTTTTTACCCCTTTTATCTTTACCCAGAGACTGTCAACATGTCTGCTTCCCACTTGTATCTCAACCTCAATGCAAGCATATACATCTTTGCTATACAAGGCAATAACTCCTCCTTTTTTCTCCTGCCTGTCCTTCCTGAGCAAGCTGTACCTTTTTATACCAATATTCCAGTCATGCGTATTATCCCACCAGATTTCTGTGATGCCAACTATGTCATTGTTGTGTTTATTTACTAGTATTTCATCAGTTTAATCTGCAGCAAGGGAGAATTAGGTTAGATGTTAGGGAAAACTTTCTAACTATAAGGAGAGTTAAGCACTGGAATAGGTAACCATAGGAGGTTGTGGAATCCCCTTCTGTGAAGGTTTTTAAGAACAAGTTAGATAAACACCTGTCAGGGATGGTTTAGGTTTACTTGGTCCCAGAGGTGACATGTGGTGGGGGCATGCAGGGTCATATACCCCCCAGAATTGCTGGTTGGCTTATACTGAACATGCTCACATGGACTAAGCATGTGCAGTAACAGGGGTGCTGGAACCATTTTTATGGTGGGGGTGCTGAGAGCCATTGAACCAAACTAAACCCTGTATATAATGGAAACCACCCCCAGCACTCCTAGTTCCAGCACCTATGTGCAGTAACATCTGCTGAAGCCACTGCTCTCACTCTGCCCCCTCTCCCACTACCAGCAGTTATGGGTTGTCTCTGCTTGGTCCTGCGGGGGGGCTGAACTAGATGACCTTTAGTGGTGCCTTCCAGCCTGACACTATGATTCTATTTTAGCAACGTGGTGTTCTTTTCCATGCCTTAGGAGATACCGTGATCGAAAACAAGCAAAATAATCACAGTTAACTATGACAGCTTTAATGTTAAACGAACAAAAATAAAAGCAAAACAAACGCAAATAAATAAACAATGGTCACCTCAGTTACAATCTCTTTTCTATTTCTGTACGTGGAGAGCTTTTAACAGAGATGACCCCCTTGAGAGAAGGTGTATCTCGGGGGGGTGCTCTTCTCTAGATAGGTCAAGACCAAAGTATATTATTTTCAAAATCAGTAGTGAGTCCTGTCGCAGTGTATCATAGATAACTAAAACAGTCTGTAGATGGGCAAAGGCATCTTGTTTAAGGGAAGGTGTGTCCTATTTGGTTTATTATGGATAACCTAACCGTTTATAAATGGGAAAAGGTGAGCAACCTTAACTAAGTCTTACGAAACCAAAGAGAAAGTATTAAAATTACATTACTTAAAACAAGCTATTCAAGGAGCTGTCTTGAAACGGGCAAATTAATGAATATTAATATTCAAATTAAATCTGCTATTTCTCTGTTTTTCAAAGTTAGTGTATGTCTTCTCTCCAGGAATACGTAGTCTGAACCATTGTGGTGTTGCGGAGAAGCGGTTATTGTCTTAAATTACAATAGCACTTCAAAAGCCCATTAAATTTTTGACAAGAAAAATTGAAATTAGCTCTTTGACTGTGCTTTGGCAAACTTCCTCTCACCCAGAATGGTGACGTCTTGGTGACAGCAGTATGCGGCAGAAGCAGTGCCGTACTGGAAGGTTGCTTCTTCTCGATGGTGTAGGGTGGCTCCTCTGTTTTCTTTATGCAGTTTGCTTGCCTGAAAGAGATGAGATGTACAGGCCCAGGCAAGATCAGACTGTTGAGACAGGACTGCCTTTGAAGTTGGGAAATAGGAGCAAAGTGTGCTGCTTGCTTAATTGAGAGATATTTATACTCTTCTTTCTTGGTTTCACTGGTGGTGCAAGACATGCCTCTCTTAGGCCTTGTCTAGGTTTAACTATTAACTGCTTACCCTTTCAGGGTATGCCTACCCAGCCGGCGGGAATGAGCCTCCTAGCCAGGGGTGACAGAGTTGGGCTAGCCGGGATCATGCTAGTGCTCTAAAAATAGCTGTATAGACAGCACTTTGAAGCTCAACCCCCTCCCTAGCCTTCAGCGCCTGAGCTCCAGCCTGAGCCACAACTTCAAAGCACTGTCCACACAGCTACTTTTAGAGTGCTTGCCCTGCTAGCCTGAGTCTATTAACCAGGGCTGTGTAGACATACTCTCCGTGGCTTAAGACCTTCCTGGGATGGTGGCACCTTCAGCTCAGGAATGAGCAATCTATTTCCGTATTCCACAGAGTGGTAACGGTCTTTATTCTTGTGGAGGAAACTAACTCTCAGAACATCTTTAAAGTTTAGTGTTTTAACTCTTTCTTGTATTTAGTCGATTTTCCGAGAAATTCTATTAGCGTTTAATAGGAGTTGAAATTTGGTTTCAGGTAAGTCCAGTCCAAACACCTTATTTTTTATATGAAATCCTTTTAGCTTTAAAATAGTTTTTTAAAAAAATGTACATGATTCTTAAAGAAGGTCTTTAGCTTAAATAGTCCTCAAAGAAGGCATTGATTTTTTTACAGTTCTTGGGGAGGTGGCTCTTTTTAGCCAGAAAGTTGCTCAAGCATCGCCAGATAACTAATTAATGCCCATAAATATTCTATTCTTAAAGGCTTCTTATGTAAGTAACCAGGATATTAAATGACATTACTATATTTGTGCACAAAACATCTTGCTATTTATATAGCAGTGGTATCAGGCAGTTATCAGGAGGCTTGCATATAAATAAATACAAAAACGTTTGCAAATAAACGCTTCCTAAGTACATGTGTTTTCCTTAAAGTTACACATTGACCTTAGAGGGCTTATACAAGGAATCAGTTTCTAATAAGCATATCCTAGAACTCTTTGTGTGTCTTTGAAACAGATTTTTTTTCGTTATGAAGAGAGAAAGGGGTGGGAAGGGAGAGCAAGGGGACTTTTCTTTCTGCTTTTTGTGGCCCTAAGAAACCACCAGCTTATATACCACCTCTCTTGAAGATGGGAGAAGAATATCTTCACAGTCCATTACAAGGGGCAAGTGTCTGGCTCTTTGAGAAGGTGCTCCTGTTGAGTGTCTGCCTTTTAACCAAACAGTACTCAAGATTACAATCTACAGTAGCCTCTCCCACAATTCATAATTAAAAACACCGACTAAACACTCTGTACAAAACCCAAATCACAATAACTAATGTTCAAAACTCTCTAACATTACAAAAAGTAAATAATGTATATTAATATAACAAAAAGTTATGAAACTGCATTCCAGACTCTGCAGTTGGACCTGGAGGTGAAAGATACAGATTTATGGGCAAGGACGAGGTATTCTCCTTGAAGCTTCTTGTGCCTGTCACTTATTAGGAAAAAGCAGACATTTCCTGTTTCTGTAACTAGCCTGAATACTTCATTTAATAAAACAAGCAACTAAAATCAAATATATAAACTCTCATTTTCCATGCACCACATTTATACAAGTATTCAAATTTAATAACAACGCAGGCAAGTTTAGAATAACTTAACATTATAGAATAAATTAAAATAATTTGATTAACTATTGTTTTTGCATCACTATTGAGGATTATCATCTACATGCTGTATATTTTTATTCCAGGTGGCTTACTGGTAATAATTATTAAATATTACAACTCTATATCACCTTCCATTCAAAGATCTCATGTCACTTTATAAAAAAACTAAAAAAATATTCCTGAGAGGTGAGGACCTATTATTCCCAAAGCAGTGAGGTTGCTGAACCACTCCTTTAACAAAGAACAGGATTGCCACATCTAAAAGCCTGAGAGAAACCTAAATAAGCCCATAAGATGTAGCTCCTCTCTGAAGTGCCCCCAAGCCCCATTTATGGTGCATGAATCCAGGACTGGATTTAAGGCAGATGACCCAGGTGCTGGGCTTGGGGGGCACTGTGCTCAGGGTGCTGATTTTGTTGTTGTGACAAAAGGGAAATTAAAATGTTTGAAGTAAAATGTTTCAGGTATTCTGTATGTGGATTCATTTTTCACTAATCTCCTAGAATGTTCTGGATCTTTGTAGAATTTCGTGGAACCTTCCAGACTTTCTGAGAACTACATTTTCCTCGAACCTCTTAGAATGTTGTTAGCCATGCCCTCGCAAGTATATAAGGGGCAGGGTGTCTTCAGTCAGGCAGTGAGCTATAAGAATGAAGTGAGAGCCCAGCTGAGACATTGTGAACCTTGTCTCATTGTGTACTTGTGAAAGTGTACTTGTGTTTTATGACTTGAAGAGTGTAAGTAGTGACTAACAAAGGACATATTTAATGAGACACCAGAGATATCTATCAAACCCCTATCTACTCAACAATATAAAATAAATACTTTTACTTCTTTTGCCATGCTTAACACGTAATGTGAGAGGACAGTTTAATTTCTTGATGTTAGTACATTTCAGTTACTCTTAAAATTAAAAAGTTTCTATAAGCTTAGAGGAAACAAATTTTTGTGCTTATATATGGCATGAATAAATAGAGATTTACAGAGCCTAGTGTGCTAATTTATTGTCTTATATGACCGGGATAAATCATGCTTGCAAATCATGCATCAAAGTTGTGAAATGGGCGACAAATGCAATAAAAAAAATAAGATATTCAAAAGTTTAACAAATGGGGGTGGGCACCGAAGACACTCCTCACCTGGGGCACCATTTGGTCTAGGGCCAGTCCTGCATGTACCCATCAGAAAAAGCTACCGGAAAATATCACATGTGGTGGGGATTGTCAATACTGTGCTTCCTGCTTGCCAGCTTCGGAGGGAAGGGGAGCAATTTTTCAGATTTAGCCATAACACTGCCTCTCAGCAGTGGTCTCAAGCCCACCTCACAGCCTCTTCTTTATTTTTCCAGGTCTGCAGTCCATCCATGTTAAATCTTGAGTTCTGATACTTATAATGAATGAGCCATATTCATCCTTTGGGAAATACCATTGAATTCCTTGAAGTTACACCAGGGATTAATTGGGCCCAGTATGTCAAAGGAGACACAAGAGTGTATTTGTCTCTTTAAAACAGAGAAGGGAGGGTGGTGTTGTTTTCCCTTTGTCTGTCTAGAAGTCAGCAGACAGGAGAGGGAGGGACTGGGGTGCTCCTGAGTTCTGTGTGCAAAGGTAGCCCTGAGTTTCAATACGTTCATTATAAATATTATACTGGATGTATTAGGGAGACCAGACAGGATTGCATCTGGTTTGAACACTCTAAGCCTAGGGTATGGCATAGAGATAGAAGAGACACGGTCTGATGTAAGAATCATCTGTGTTAGCTTTAAACCGGACAAAAACCATGCTTGGCCCTGCTGTGCAAAAGACCCCAATAAACCCCTCATGGTGCCTATAGAATTCCCTATTACAGTATTGCACATTCAACAGATTTTTAACCTGCAATTAAGTTTGACCAGATGTGGTCTGCAACCATAGGTAATTGTTTGCTTCATCTGTTTGCTTAACAGGGTTAAACAAGTATTAAAGTTTATCACAATGGTACAGCAACCTGGCCTTGGTGTAGGTAAAACATGGGACAGAGGGGTCAAATTCTACTCCTCCCATCCCTAAACACATTTCCGAGCTACTTTGATTAGCTGACATTCAACGCTTCCTTTTGGGAAAGAGAAGTTGTCCCTTGTAACAAAGGGTCCACTGATAACACTGTTGGTGTCTTTTTCATCCTCCCCCACATGCGGTTAATAAATATCAGCAATATGAAAAGGTTAGAAAATGATGCAATGCTTTATAGTTTGGGAATAGGATGGTTCCCTAGTTGAAAATTGGTTTGAACATAGATCTAAGGAAGTTCAATGAGGACTCTTTGGTCCCTCAAGAATACAGGTACTATTAATAAATGACTATGAATTAATGAATAAGGACAAACCAGGGAATTACAGACCAGTCAGCTTAAATTCAGTACCCAGAAATATAATGACACAAATAATCAAACAGTCAATTTGTAAGCACCTAGAACAGTGGTGGACAACCTGCGGGCCACACGTGGCCCATCAGGGTAATCTGCTGGCAGGCCACAGGGATGTGCTGGCTGCCGCTTCCTGCAGCTCCCATTGGCCACGAAGGGTGAACCGCGGCCACAGGAAGCTGCGGGTAGCCATGCCAATGTAAACAAACTATCTGGCAGCCTGCCAGCGGATTACCCTTACGGGCCACAGGTTGCCCACCACTGACCTGGAAGTTAGCCAGGTGATAAATAAGTCATCATGGATTTGTCAAGAACAAATCATGTCAAAGCAACCTAATATCCTTCTTTGACAGGTTAACAAACCTTGTGGATATGGGGGAAAGCAGTAGATGTATCTCATCTGCAGTAAGGTTTTTGATAACATCTCGCATGACCTTCTCATAAGCAAACTAGGGAAATATAGATGAAACTACTATAAGATGGGTGCCCAATTAGTTGGAAAAGCATACTCAGAGAGTAGTTATCTATGGTTCACAATCAAGATGCAAGGGTGGGGTCCTGCAGGGATTTCTCCTGCATCTGGTTCTATTCAATATCTTCATAAATTATGTGGATAATGGCATGGAGAGTTAACGTATACATTTTGTGGATGATTCTACGCTGGGAGGGATTGCAAGGATTTGATAGCTGATTTCAACTACCTGAAAGGGGGTTCCAAAGAGGATGGATCTAGACTGTTCTCAGGGTTATCAGATGACAGAACAAGGAGTAATGCAGTGTGGGAGGTTTAGGTTGGATATTAGGAAAACCTTTTTCCTTGGGAGGGTGGTGAAGCACTGGAATAGGTTTCTTAGGGAGGTGGTGGAACCTCGTTCCTTAGAGGTTTTTAAGGTCAGGCTTGACAAAGCCCTGGCTGGGATGATTTAGTTGGGGACTGGTCCTGCTTTGAGCAGGGGGTTGGACTAGATGGCCTCCTGATCTTGATAAACTGGAGAAAGGGTCTGAAATAAATAGGATGAATTCAGTAAGGACAAATGTGAAGTCCCACATTTAGGAAGATATCAATTGTACAAATAGAAAATGGGAAATGACTGCCTAGGAAGGTGCACTGAAGAAAAGGATTAAACTAAATATGAGTCAGCAATGGAATACTGTTGCAAAAAAACCCCAAACATCATTCTGAGATGTCTTAGCAGGCATGTTGTAAGCAAGATACAGGAAGTAACTCTTCCACTCAACTCAGCAGTGGTAAGGCCTCAACTGGAGTATTGTGTCCAGTTCAGGGACCCACACTTTGGGAAGATGGGGACAAATTGGAGAAAGTCCAGAGGAGGGCAACAAAAATGATTAACGGTCTAGAAAACATGACCTATGAGGACAGATTGAAAAAACTGGGTTTGTTTAGTATGAAGAGGAGAAGATTTGGGGAAGGGGCAATGATGACAGTCTTCAAGTATGTAAAAGGTTGCTATAAAGAGGAGGGTGATAATTTTTTCTCCTTATTCACTAAAGGGACAGGACAAGATGTAATTATGGGACCTAAGTCTTGAACCCAGGCCTCGGAGTCCCTGACAGCTGCTGCATCCTGGCCTCCATGAAAAGGCCATTGAAAGTTGGTAGGCTGAGAAGCTAGTAGGACTATAGCTTCAGTCAAGGCACCACCCACAGGAACCCTGACTGGAGGATTGCCTGGCTCCACTGACTGTCCAACCTGCTATTTAAGGCAGAAAGAGGTACAGAAAGTTTGTCTGAGCAACAAGGTGATTCCCTGTCGTGCCTGCTTCCTGCACCTACCCCTGTTCCCGATTTCTGCTCCTGCCTGCCTTCACTCCTGTTCTCCTGCTCCGTGCTTGATCCTTGCATCTCTGCTGGTTCCTGCCCTTTCACCTTGCCTCCAATGATCAGTTATCAGACCTGGCTCTGGCCTCCAACTTCTGACCCTGACTCTGGTTTGACCCTTGGCTCCCATATTTGGTATCTGACCTTCAACTTCGATTTCTGGTTCTGGTAATTGGTAGTTGACTCTGGTGCTGACTCTTGGCTTCATTCCCCAACATGGATGCCTGCTCCACCCACTGGACATGACATCTGCTCTGACTGCTAAGACAGATTGCCTACATCTCAGTCCATAACAGTAATGGGCCTAAATTGCAGCAAGGGAGATTTAGGTTAGATGTTAGGAAAGATCATCTTAAGTGCCAGGGTAATCAAGCACTGGAACAAGTTACCTAGGGAGGCTGTGGAATCTCTGTCATTGGAGGTTTTTAAAAACATGTTAGACAAACACCTGTCAGGGATGGATTAGCTCTAGATAATACTTAGACCAGCCTCAATGCAGGGGACTGAACTTGATTACAAACTCTGGTCCCTTCCAGTTCTGCATTTCTATTATTCTGTGTTTTACTAGATTATATTTGTATCCGTTCACAATGAGTACTCCTAAGCAGTCATTAAACCAGCACCCAGACCTGACAGTGGAAAGACTCCCATTGACTTGCGTGGGCGTTGGATCAGGTTCATGATGAAAGAGGAGCTCACATTCAGTATCCATCAGTACATTCAAATGGAGTCAAATAGTCTTTTAACTCTTTGCTTTCTGTCCTATCTTATGAGAAAAGCAAGGTCTGGCATTGTTTTGTGTGATCAGTGCAGCTGAACTGTCTCCCATGCTATTTACTGCCGAGGGCTGACCTCTTCCCTTGCATAAGACCCATCTTAGCACAAGCTGCTGACACTGTAAGTAATGTGACACTGACCTCACTAGTCATCCAGATCCACACCCTATTCAGGGAAATAGCAGCGAGTACTTGATGTCTGCAAATTCCAAAACAAGCAGGATCCTTATATCCCTATTTATAATGTGCTATAATTGTCTTGAATGAGAGCTGTGATTATCAGTAAGGGCGATACCATCATATTAGTCTTACGCAACACTGCTTATGCAGCATCACTCTAATGTAGAGACATAGTTGGGTGCATACGTTACTGTACGAAACAAATGGGCACATAAGCGAATCATCTGAACTGTATGAGAGGACAGAGGTTTCCTATTTCCTGGGCAGTCTGTATTTGGCAGGGGTACATATACACTGATCAACTAGAATAGGAATGAGCAAGTCGAGCCGGTTTAGGCAAAAGCAAGAGGAAATGTTCTTTCAGCAGCAAGATTACTATAGTGTTGCTAGTCAAGTTGCTATGGTGTAGGGCAGGGGCAGTCAATAATTGTTTGTCAAGGTCCAGATTTCTTAGTCAAGGTCCAGACTCCAGAGAAAATAATAATAAAGATTTCAGGGTCTGTTCAAAAGGGTCTGGCGGTGCAGATTTGGCCTGTGGTCTGCCTATTGACTACTTGTGTAGGGTCTATGAGCATTTCCATTATAATCCCATCTTTCCAAAAGCATGCATAACCAGGATGTAAATAGGGCTATAGTAGGTAAAGATGATGGCCTATTTGATCATTGAGTCCAAATGGTCAGTTAATCAAAGTTTTCTTTTAATTACCTTATACTTTTTATTGGTGAGGACGGGAAGGCATGGTGTGAAATCTGAAAAAGGTTTCACTTTTCAAACTGAATTTTTAGGCAATTTTTTTTTACATAGGGCATGATCATTTTACATACATCTTTTTGAAAAGAAAAGCAATGTGATCAAGCAACTTTCATTTTAAAATGGTTATGTACATCATACTGCTTCCCAGAGAGTGCATTCTGCATATGATTCGATCCGTCTGGCTGGATAATCTCCCTCCCTAACATAGCTGTAAAACAGATTTGTCAGGAAACAGAAAGTTTACAAAATGACTAAGTGCTCTGCATACATTTGAAGATGTTCCCTATTTTTGTTCATATTACTTCTTCATTTTTTCTGATGCTGGCTGCCAGTGGGTCTGTTGAACAACAAACAGGAGTGGGAAAAAGAGGGCTACTCTAGCATGAACCTCTGCTTTAATGTAAAGGGGTTGAGTAACAGTCATTGAACTTCACTTGAGCATCAAGATTTCAATCCATGATCTATATTCCACTGAGAAACCCCCCTTTCCCTAAAACTGCAAATAAGAGATCCATTTACCCCATCAGGAACTTTTCATCGTCAAGTGATGGTGAAACATTTTTTCCTTTTTGTGTAATAATATTAATAAGTTTTCCAACACTGAACCTATTCTATTTACAGTGAAACCCATCAACCCATAACATTTCAAATCAAGCTGTAATAAAGGGGGATCAGACTGTGGAAGGCTGAGTTTGTTTTGGCTTTACCTTCTCTGGGGATTACTGAATTGATAGCTATCCTGTCTGTCTAGAGTAGCATATTTTCCATAATATTTGTAACTGCTTGTGGCAGGGCAGGGGTAAAACCCCTTTAAAGCCCAGCCAAAATGCTGGCTACAGCCTGCTCTCTGGCCGGTAGGCCAGGGGTAGAGATACAGGTACTCAGCAGGGAGCCCAGCTGCAAGCCCTAACGAGAGCTGGCTCAGATGAACGTGCTGGGCTAAGTAGTGACAGCTGGGCTGGGGCAGGAGAAGGCTGTAAAAGCCCTGGGCAAACCTCAGTGAGGAGGCTAGCCTGGGAGGAGACAGGAGGGCAGTGTTTCCGGCTCCTTGCCAATAAGGAAGCCTCAAGGGCCAGGAGACCCTGGGGAGGGTTTGTGTGGTGCTAACTGTTGGGGGATCTGGGCACTGCACAAGCACTGTAAATAAAGACACGGAGGTGATTCAACAACAGAGGGCGTGAACACTCTTTATTAAACCAGCCTAAACACAGGGTGCAGGCACAAAAGTGGGAGAGCCTGTGCTCACCCTGTGACACTGCTTCTAAAATCAGGATGGCTAAATCTCTTAATTTTTATATGTAGAATTCTCCATTAAAATGGTTTTATAGACTACTATACTTTAGCCTAGTGCTTTGCCAGTTAACTGATTGTAGAGTGGAGTTCCTGGGATTTCTATGGGAGGTACAGTCTTTTCTATCTGAGAATCATTTTGCTTTGAATTGATTATCAGGTAATCCTTTAGCGTAATAACATTTAAACATTTCTCATCTGGGTCTTCTTGTGTTGCCTCGTGGAAGTTTTGGCAAAGCACAGGAAAGGCGTCCACTGTTTTATTGAATGTTTTCCTGTGTTTAAAATGTTTTGGGGCATTTTCTATTTGTCTGCCACACCAGAAAGAAAAAATGAAGGGCATGGAAACAAAAAGACCTTGGAAAAAAGTAGAGAACTGAATTAGACACACAGCACAAATGACAAGACTAGGCCAATTGAAAAACATACAGTCTCGTTGTTCACCAAACTGACCAATAAAAGTGAGCAACAACTCAGACATGATATTTTAATGTGACAACTGATCAGCAGACTCCTGGCCTACCAGTGAAGGGCCTGATGTGAAGCTTATCAATCAGTGGAAAGGCTTTGGATCAGGACACCAAGGCTTCCATCCTCTATGGAGGGGACCCCTGTGGCTTGAGGAGCTCTGCTGAGTTCCACAGGAATCTATATGGATGTAAACGTCTGTCCAGGTATATTAGATGGCAGGATCCTGGCCTAAGAAAGCAACAGGCATCCAGTTAGTTGAAAATGTCATGAGTTTTAGTATGTAGATTTACCAAACATATGCAGTGCCCATTGGTGGCAACTTGACATACTGCAACAGCTCTTTAATTAAGGCGTCATGAACTAAAACCTGCTGGACACAGTCCTGGCTGAGTTCTCATAGTGGATGGTCACCAGACTGTGTTAATTGGACCAAACTTTTGGATGCCATGTACATCCAAGCCAGCTGGGTCTGAGCAGAGTCCAGTCAGTGCTTTCAGTTGTGGGGCTCGAAAGAGGCTCTTGCAAGGTCAGAGCTCTTGTCTGTCATCCATCCTGGCACAAGGGACTCCGTAGACTAAGTGCCATTGGCCCCGAAGCTACGGCTGAGCCCTTCAAAGCCTCTCCAGCCACTCCACATCTTCTCCTGGAGTCCCACATCGCTGTGGTTTATGGTTTGATCCCTTGGGGAGCTATGTGGCAGTTAAAGCAAAGAATGCAGGTGTTGCAAAGGAACTTCTTAAACATAGTTTTTACTCTTTGACAGCACAGATCCATGCAAAACAAAACCCTGAATGCAATTCCCCCATCAGAGTCCTCACCACTCCCAAGAGTCCTCAGTTTTGGTCAGTGGCATTGGGAGAAGGCAAAGTCACTCCTGCCCCCACTCCTCTAGCTGTATCTTCTGGTCATGGAATGGCTCCTCTTTGCTCAGGGAGCATGTCACTTTTAAAAGCAGCCTCTGGCACCTTTTCTACTTTTTTCGCTGGTGATTTTCCACTCTCCAACCCCCTGCCCCTCTTCCCTCCCTCCCGCTCCATGGCTGTTATTAAAAGTCAATGGGTCTACTGGTAGAAACTCCCATTCTACCAGGGTAGAACTATTTGCATGTTGATGGGCCTCTTGTTGCAGCTTTCTAGATGTAGCCTGCCCTTTGAGTGTCAAATTCCTGCTACCAAATGGAGGTTCTAATCCACAGTGGAGGTTACAATAATAAATGCTATTCATAAAAGCAAAAAATTCACATGCTGACAAAATATATTCCCCAAAATGTCACATTTTCTACTTAAGTCATGCCATAAGAGAGCTGTAAGGTTAACAGTTGGGGAGATTTCTCAGGGACTTTTGTTTTCAGGAAGCTTAAACCGATTTGAAATATTTAATAGAAATCAAATAAAGGCCTGGCTGGGCTAAACAAAACCTGCTTTGTAGCGGACTCTCCCTTAGCCTTCTGCTGACCCAGGGATAGGCAACCTATGGCACGTGTGCCAAAGGCGGCACGCAAGCTGATTTTCACTGGCATTCACACTGCCTGGGTCCTGGCCACTGGTTTGGGGGGCTCTGGATTTTAATTTAATTTTAAATGAAGCTTCTTAAACATTTAAAAAACCATATTTACTTTACATACAACAATAATTTAGTTATATATTATAGACTTACAGAAAGATGTATTACTGGCACATGAAACCTTAAATTAGAGTGAATAAATGAAGACTTGGCACAGCACTTCTGAAAGGTTGCTGACCCCTGTGCTAACCTCTCGGTTACCAGAGAGCTTCCTGGTTGACCTGTAGGTCACTTGCTCTTGAATGAGCAGAAGGGGTCTTGAGTATATGAATACATATCCTACAATAGCAGCAAAGAGTCCTGTGGCACCTTATAGACTAACACGTTTTGGAGCATGATGCATCCAACGAAGTGGGTATTCACCCACGAAAGCTCATGCTCCAATACGTCTGTTAGTCTATAAGGTGCCACAGTACTCTTTGCTGCTTTTACAGATCCAGACTAACACGGCTACCCCTCTGATACTTGATATCCTACAATGTCAATAGATGTGTTCTTTAGCTGATTAAGTTATGGTATGTGCACATAATACGCATGAACTGATAAGAAAGACCTACCAGCACTTTGACAAGGCTGCTGGTAATCTCTGATTAGCTGGTCCTAAATTATGGTGCAAGGACCCTGGGTTACATAGCGCTCCGGTGAAGCAGGTTGGAAATTCTGTAGCAGCTTGATATAAAATTTAAAAAAATGGGGATTGTACTGAATTCAATATGAAGGTGAATGATGCAATCAATGCAGGAGCCCCAGGTATAATTCCATGTATTTTATATTGTCCTACAGCAAGATTCAGAGAGGGATTGGACATTTATATGAATAACAAGGATATCCAAAGTTTTATAGTTAATCCTAACAAATCTTCTTGGAAGGGTGATAAAAACCTCATGGTTCAAGGTTTAAGCCAATCTCTAACTATTAGAGATTTGGATGAAAAATTAATGCGAGGCAGATTATCCTGTATCTGCCTATTGTGGGGTTTCTGCACTGCCCGCTGAAGCATTTGCTGCTGGACACAATTGGAGACAAGATACTGAACTGGATGGACCATGGGTCTGAGCCAGTTTAGCAATTCTGGTGTTCCCATGTTTTCAGTTTGCAGCATGCCACAGATTTGTGAGTGGACAATGCATAACAATATCCTAGAAGGTGTCAGGGTGTTAGCTGGCATGTAGAGACAGGTGGGGTATATTGGGATCTGTGGAGGCAAAGGAGGGAGTTAGGGGTTGTGGAAGAAGCACATTAGCTGGTATTTCTGCTAAAATGGTTATCAGAGATACAATTAACAATGTCAGTTAAGTGACTATTTTTGGATTTCAGTATTAACAACCCAATGAATGGGTAGCTCATACCTCTCTGAGCTATTGTTTCGGGCTATCTGTAAACTTGAACATAACCCTGAATTTGTTGATATTTGGTTCCTGTTTTCAAAGTTAACGTATGAGGGCTGGAGACTTTTTAATACAAGAAAGCATAGGTTCTGCAGAACACTTCCATGGAAAGATAGGATCAAGGGATGAATTTCATGGCCATGGAATACATAGCACTTTGGCCTTAACTCTGGATTGTCTGAATTTTATGGGTGTGAATCAGATTCCAAAGGCTAAGTTTTTCTCTTAATTATGCCCAGACAACTCCACTGAAGGCAATGGGGCTGCGTTCAGTATGGTCTTACAGCCCACTCAGGCTGAGTTTGTGGCTTGTTTTCTTGTCATCTAACATTGCAAGGAGCAGCCCGTGTTTGAGTCCTAAACTTACCTCTGCCCCAGAAAGACCTGTTCGTCAATACTTTTAATAATAAACATTGTGTAGAGATCACTAAAACTGAGTCATGATCCTGACCCAAAGCTTTACTTAGGTTAAATAAAGGAATCTCTACCACAAGTGAACTCCCTACATTAAGAATGTTTTGTTTTATCTCCCTTTAACGCCCATGGGAGATCCTTTGTAGGCTTTGTTCTGAAGCTGTTTTTCCTGATGTATTGCTCTTGGTTGTTCTTTTAATTTGTTTTGCCAGCATGACCGGTGAATCACAGGGGCTTGTTTATTTGTTGTACTTTTTTTGGCCAGCCTATTTGTTCTCGTTGAGGGTCTCTTTGCTCATTTCTCTCCTGCACTTAGAGGTGCCCTTGCCAGTTTTCTCTGGGCTTATCTAGATTAGAGAAATGTGTATGGTGTCAGGAGTGCAACCCCTAGTGTAAACTAAACTATACTAGTAAGCTCACTATAGCCGTGTAAGACACGGCTTGTAAAACAGAGGTAAGTTGAACTGATGTAAGTCTCATCTTTGAATGGTGCAGTGCATCTACACTGAGGGTTTGTGTCACCGTAGCTGAAGGGATACAAAAAACCCCAGCAGCAGCAAAAATCAGCCCCGTATAGACAGGGCTGATGTCTTGGTTCTTCTGGTACATTTTCACCACTGCTTCACTGTGATGATAAAACTTACTCACTTGTACTGGGCGGGGATTTGCCATTTCAGAACAAAACCCATCAATGATAGAGGCAGAAAGCTCAGAAGAGAGGAAGTCTGCTCCGATAGTGTATTTTTCTGTTTTCACATTCATTTTACACATGGGCTCATAGCCTTCACTTGCCAGCTTGGGTAATGAATCTACATGGGTCTTGATTTCTAATTACACTCCATATATATGATGTTAGATACTTTTCTTGTGTCTACTCCCCCTCTAACCAGGGAATGATTATTATTGATTGAAGTAGTGCCCAGAGGCCCCAGCTAATGATCAAAGTCCCACATTGTGCTAGCACTTTACAAATGGAGAACAAAGACAGTCCTTGCCCCAGAGAGCTCATGTTTTATGACTATAACAATGAACAACAGGTGGATAAACAGACAAATTGGGGATGAGATAACAGTAAAGAAAAGGATATTTACATAAATACGCAGTCTGAGGGATCAGAGGAGTAGAGTGAAATGAGCCTTGTTGTATTGGTTTCTTCATCTTCATGGAGTATGCATTTTGGATTCACTGTCAAGGTGGATAACGTTATATTGTCACAGGGTGTTCTACTTCTCTCCGGAGTGCCTCCTTCTGGCAGGGTCTGGAGAACAGCTCTGCCAGTCAGACGTCGCTGCAGTGGTTGCTCACACCGTCATTCCCCTGCCTTGCTTGCTTGGGATTTGACTGCTCCTGCTTTGAGGTTTGGCCTTCCAGCCAGGTCACTGTAGTCTGCCCCTTCCGGGGTATCAAAGTCTCTCGGGACCCACTGTCCCAGGCTGTCTTTCCTCTCACTGGCCTTAAAGGCACCACTGCCCAGAGGCTGGAAGGGAACCCAGGCCCACCCTCTATGCTGGCTTCCAGCCCAGGGACCCTACAACAAGCAGTCAATGTCTGTTCTGTCCTAACCCTTACTGCTGTATCCCTGGGCTACTTCCTACCTTACCTTCTCCCACCCTGAGAGTGGCTGCCATTTCTCTCTCTACAGCCCACTTCTGCCCTCAGCTACTGGGCTTTATAAAGGCCCCTTCTGTTCCTGTCCAGCTGAGCCTCATCTCTAATTAGTCCTTGCTCACTGTCTTTTCCTCCAGGTGCAGGTTATTGGGCCACCTGGCCACCTTAACCCTTTCAGGTCTTGTGTGGGATGGATATATACACACACACACACACACACACATTTTAAAAATATAATTATATGAAAATGGTTAAAAGTTGTTTTAAAATGTGCTCTTAGAACAGCCTCGGATAGTTTGTGGTATTTAGACCAAAATCAACCACCACAAATATTTGGTAAACATTGTCCATTTATCTTTGTTTTTAAGTATTTGTTCTTTTAATTAAGATTTCTTTTTGATAGTATAGACAACTAAAAGACAATAATATCAATATTCCCCTCCCAATCACATTTAGAACCCAACTTATCTAATTCCTAAACCCTTTATCTCACAAACTTAAACCATCTAAAGAGGGGTCTGTCTGTGTCCCTCACATTTATTTATGTAGCATCCCTTCCAACAAACGTAGTAATATTACTTATTTCCATATTTTAATTCCAGACTCCCTCAACAGATTTCTAGTTTCCATGTGTTTTCCCATAAATCTCCCCTCTCCTATATTTTACCAATCTCTTTCCAATGAGATGCAGTTTGATTAAAGCTCCAGCCACCCATCCAGTGTCCACTGGAAAGATACTCTCTTTCTTGTATTTTTCTAAGGCTATGTCTGCACTTAAAACTCCACAGAGACATAGCTGCAGCTGCGCCACTGTAGTGCTTCTGTGTAGACACTTACTACCCCTTCCGTCGCTGGAGGTAATCCACCTCTGTGAGGCCTACCTTGCATTATATACACATGGGTTTACATTGGCTTGACTTAGGCTTTGTCTACACTACACAGCTTTTAGTGACACAGCCATGTCGACATGGCCGTGTCACTAAAAGTCGGGCAGTGTAAACGCTGTTTGTCGGCACTTTTGCTGACAAAATACTTCAACCCCCTACGAGCAGGGTTTGCGTTGTCAACAGGAGAGCGCTCCTGCCAACAGCAAGTCGTTTACACTGCCTCTTGCCATGGCAAAACTTTTGTCTTTCGGGGAGGGGGAGGGGCTTCTTTAAGCATGTGTGAACCACAAGAGTTTTGTCGTTCAATTGGCAGTGTAGACAAAGCCTACGTCTCTTATGGGTGTGGATTTTTCACACCCCTGAGAGATTTAGTTGTGCTGATGTAACTTTTCAGTGCAGACCACCCCAAAGACAATATTCTCCTTCCTTTTTTCCCAAGTGGATGGCAGTCGGAAGTCTTATGTCAAGAGTCCTGTTCCCATTAAAATCACAGCTAACAAAAGCCAATGGCAGAAAAAGTGAGGCAATGAGAAATGGTAGAGGAGTGTTGAAATTATGGAAAACAACTTTATATAGAGGTGACTCAGCAGTGGGTGAAGCAAAGCAAAAACTACACATGTAGTGAAATCCATTTGTAATTAAATCATTTTTTCCCCACAAAACAACCTCACTATGGCCCTAGTTCTGCAATGAACTCTATTCAGGCAGACCCCACTGCAGAATTGTAATTACCCCATAACCAGAATTGTGCTGATTACATTGAAACAATCTAGGGTACTCATATCACTTGGGCTTGGGGTCCATTGTGGCAGGCACTGCACAAACACTTAGGAAGAAGCATTCCCTTTCCCTAAGGGCTTACTAATTTGACACATGATCCAACAAGGACTCAGTCATGCAAGATGCTGACTACTCTGGCCCTGACCCACCAAAGCACTTAAGCATATGCCTCACTTCAGTGGGACTACTCCCATATGCAAAGTTAAGCACATGTTTAAGTGCTTTGCTGGGTCAGGGCCAAAGTGCTCAGAACTTTGCAGGATCGAGCCCCAAGTAAGTATGACAAACAATAGGAAAAGAAAATGGAGAGGGAGGACAAGGGAGGAGATAATACGATTGCATGACTACATACATTTGGGAACTCACAGAGAAAGCATGGGGTCCCAGATGACTGGAGAAGGGAAAACATAGTACCTATCTTTGAAAAGGAGGACACAAGGAATTATAGACCATCAGCCTAACTTTGATACCCAGAAAGATACTGGGACAAAATCTTAAAGAATCAGTTTGCTCAGACCTAAAGAATAATAAGGTGGTAATAGTCATCATGGATGTGTCAATAGCAAATCATGCCAAACCAATCTAATTTCCTTCTTCAACAGTAACTGGCCTACTGGATGGGGTGAGGGAGCTGTAGATGTGCTATATATGGATTTAGTAAGGTTTCTGACGCAGTCCCACATGACATTCTCATAGTAAACTAGGGAAATATGGTCTAGATGACATTACTGGTGGAAAGACCATTCTCAAAGAGTAGTGATCAATGGTTCACTGTCAAAATGGGAGGACATATCAAGTGGACTCCCAAAGGGTGCATCCTGATTCTGGTATTCAATATTGTCATTAAGGATGTGGATGAAGGAGTGATGAGTATGCTTATAAATTTTGAAGATGACATCAAACTGGGAGGGTTTGCAAACACTTTGGAGGACAGGATTAGAATTCAAAACGGTCTTGATAAATTGGAGCATTAGTCTGAAATAATAAAACATGACATTCAATAAAGACAAACGCAAAGTACCATATTTAGGAAAGAAAAATGTAAATGCACAAATACAAAATGGAAAATAACTGGCTAAGCAGCAGCATTACAGAAAAGGGTATGGGGGTTATAGTGGATCATAAATTGAGGTCCCTTCCAGCCCTATATTTCTGTGATTGTATATTCTGCTTGCTCACAATTTGACAGTTGCAACTATCATGAGAGGCTTTTTAATAAATCAATAGGTCAGATCAGTTATTCCCCAGCTTCTGCAGCTCCTACCATCATTAGATGGGTCTTTTCTTGCAAGCATTAAATATGTTAATTACTGGGAGCAAAACACATTGCCTTAGAATTTATTTGGCTTGTGGATAATGTATGACCTCAAATGTTTGTGCAGAGCAGAGACTACAGATCTAATTTCTTAGGCCCTGATTAAGGAATGGATTTAAGCATGAATTTAAGTCCCATTGACTTCATTGAGAGTTAAGCATGTGCTAAAGTGCTATCCTGAATGGGGATGCTTACTTGAGTAGGTTCTTGAAGGGCACTGTCTGCTATGTTCTTTTATTATTTTTAAAAACTCTCCACTTGTTTCTAATCCCATGTTAGAAGCTTGGCAATGATATGTAGGAAAGATAGGAAGTATGGCAAGAGACCATCATGGCTTAACCAGGAAATCTTCAATGAGCTGAAACTCAAAAAGTGGAAACTAGGTGAAATGACAAAGGATGAATATAAACAAACAGCTCAAGTATGTAGGGAGAAAATTAGAAAGTCCAAGGCAATCAATGAGGTTAAACTAGCTAGAGACATAAATGGTAACAAGAAAACATTCTACAAAAACCTTAGAAGCAAGAGGAAGACCAAGAACAAGGTAGGCCTATTACTCAGTGAGGGGGTGTGTGGGGGAACAATAACAGAAATGGCAGAAGTGCTAAATGACTTCTTTGTTTCAGGTTTCACCAAAAAGTTGAGTAGCAATTGGACATCTAATTTAGTGAATGCCAGTGAAAATGAGGTAGGATTAGAGGCTAAAATAGGGAAAGAACAAGTTAAAAATTACTTAGATCAGTTAGATATCTTCAAGTCACCAGGGCCTGATGAAATACATGCTAGAATACTCAAGGAGCTGACTGAAGAGATAGCTGAGCCATTAGCGATTAGCTACGAAAATTCTTGGAAGACGGGAGAGATTCCAGAAGACTGGAAAAGGGCAAATATAGTGCCCATCTATAAAAAGGGAAATAAGGAAAACCCGGGGAATTACAGACCAGTCAGCTTAACTTCAGTACCCGGAAAGATAATGGAACAAATAATTAAACAATCAATTTGAAAATACCTAGGAGATAATAAGGGGATAACTAACAGTCAGCATGAATTTGTCAAGAATAAATACCAAACCAACCTAATAGCTTTCTTTAACAGGGTAACAAGCCTTGTGGATGGGGGGAAGCAATAGATTGGTATATCTTGACTTTAGTAAGGCTTTTGATACTGACTTGCAGGACCTTCTCATAAACAAACTAGAGAAATAAAACCTAGATGGAGATACTATAAAGTGGGTGCATAACCGGTTGGAAAACCATTCCCAGAAAGTAAGTTATTAGTGGTTCACAGTCAAGCTGGAAAGGCATATCAAGTGAAGTCCCACAGGAATCAGTTCTGGGTCTGGTTCTGTTCAAAATCTTCATCAGTGATTTAGATAATGACATAGAGAGTACACACATAAAATTTGCAGATGATACCAAACTGGGAGGGGTTGCAAGTGCTTTGGAGGATAGGATTAAATTTCAAACTGATCTGGACAAAGTGGAGAAATGGTCTGAAATAAATAGGATGAAATTCAATAAGGACAAATGCAAACAAATCCACTTATGAAGGAACAATCAGTCGCACACATACAAAATGGAAAATGACTGCCTAGGAAGGTGTACTGCAGAAAGGGATTTGGAGGTCATAGTGGATCAGAAGCTAAATAGGAGTCAACAGTGTAACACTGTTACAAAACAAGCAAACATCATTCTGGGATGTATTAGCAGGCGTGTTGTAAGCAAGATGTGAGAAGTAATTCTTCCGTTCTATTCCATGCTAATTAGGCCTCACCTGGAGTATTGTGTCCAGTTCTGGGCACCACATTTCAGGAAAGATGTGCACAAATTGGAGGAAGTCCAGAGGAGAGCAACAAAAATGATTAAAGGTCTAGAAAACATGACCTATGCGGGAAGAGTAACAAAATTGTGTTTGTTTAATCTGGAGAAGAGAGGATTGAGGGGGGACAGGATAACAGTTTTCAAATACATAAAAGGTTGTTATAAGAAGGAGTGAGAAAAATTGTTCTCTTTAACCTCTGAGGGTAGGACAAGAAGCAATGGGCTTAAATTGCATCAAGGATGGTTTAGGATGGACATTAGGAAAAACTTTCTAACTGTCAGGTTAGTTAATCACTGAAATAAACTGCCTAGGGAGGTTGTAGAATCTCCATCATTGGAGATTTTAAAGAGCAAGTTAGACAATCACCTGTCAGGGATGGGCAAACTTTTTGGCCTGAGGGACACATCTGGGTGTGGAAATTGTATGGCAGGCCGTGAATGCTCACGGAATTTGGGGTTGGGGTGCAGGAGGGGGTGAGGGCTCTGGGGTGGGGCCAGAAATGAGGAGTTCAGGGTGTGGTAGCGGGCTCCAGACTAGGGTGGGGGGGGCATGAGGGCTCCAGCTGTGGGTGCAGGCTCTGGGATGGGACTGGGGATGAGGGGTTGGGAGTGCAGGAGGGTGTTCTGGGCTGGGACCAAGGGGTTCAGAGAGCAGGAGGGGGATCAGGGTTAGGACAGGGGGTTGGGGCGTGGGAGGGGTGCAGGCTCTGTGTGGTGCTTACCTCAAGCAGCTCCCGGAAGCAGTGGCATTTCCCCACTCTAGCTCCTATGAGGAGGCCCAGCCAGGTGGCTCTTCGCACTGCCCCGTCCATAGGCGCTGCCCCTGCAGCACCCATTGGCCGTGGTTCCTGGCCCAGGGGAGCTGTGGGGGCAGTGCTTGGGGTGGGGGCAGCATGCGGAGTCCCCTGGCTGCCCCTACACGTAGGAGCCGAAATGGGGACATGCCGCTGCTTCCAGGAGCCACGCAGTGCCACGGCACATGCGGAACGGGGCAAGCCCCGGACCCTGCTCCCCGGCAGGAGCTCAGGGGCTGGATTAAAGCATCTGAAGGGCTGGATGTGGGCCCCAGGCTATAGTCTGCCCACCCCAGTCTAGATAATACATAGTCCTGCCATGAGTGTAGGGGACTGGACTAGAAAACCTTTCGAGATCCCTTCCAGGCCTTCACTTATATGATTCTGTGTTCTTTCTCCACCAGCCTTGCCATTTTCTGCTAGGCAAACTTTCATGTTCTTAATGTTGCCAAGGAAGATGAAACTAATGTGATTCATTTTATTTACTCTTTGTGTGTCACCAGCTCTGGAAACACATGTATTTCTCAAACAACTGGAATTCTTTTAAGCTGGGGTTTGGTATTGGCAACACCAAGCATTCAAAAATCATGGGTCAGGAGCCAAGATTGGCTTAAAAATAGCATTTAAAATACATTTTGGGTTCTTTTTATTTGTCTGCTGTGTTTTGGAGTTTTAGGGTTCACATTTTCAAGCTTTTCTCTGCAAACAGAAGGGTGGGAAACTTACTCTATTTTATTAAATAAAAGCTGATAGTCTCACATAATCACAACTTCATGAGGTGAGGGGAAGGATGATGCAGTGGCGAGGGTACTACCATAGGATTTAGGAGAGCTGGGTTCAATTTCCTGCTCCGCCACAGCTTCCTGTGTGACCACAGGCATGTCATTTAGCTTCGCCTTGCCTCAGTTTTCCCATCTGTAAAAAGGAGATGATGGTACTTCCATACCTCAGTGGGGTGTGTGAGGAGAAATACATTTAAAGTGTGTGCTGTGTTCAGATGCTACAGTGATTGTGGCCATATAAGTACTTTTGATAGAAGGAAAACAAAAAAATGTTGTGAAACTTGCAATAAAACTGCAAGTGTTGGTAACATTGCTGGATGCAACAGATGGTTGAAATAGATGCAGGTTGGGAGTTTGCAACAGTAAAATGAGCATGTGCTAGTAATTTTTAAGAGGTTTCTATTTGTGAGGCTTTTAATTCTTTTAACTAATAGTCATTGTCAAGCAGGGAGTGCTGTATTTCTGTGGCATTGTGGACATGGTGTCTCCTGTGAGTTTAAAACAGGCCCAACACAAGCAATTTCAATGAGTGTTTCCCTGTCTTGCATTGTTTGGTACAGCTGCCATTAGGCACTTTCCAGAGGGGACGGGGGGATTAAATTATATTTACAAATGATATTTGTTTCTAGTTAAAAATCTTAAGAGTGTGTTGTTACAGGGTTTTCTCCAGTAACTTTTGCAAAAGACATGGTGTAATTGATCAGCTAATAGTTGAGGGGTTCTGGGCCGTGCACCCCCATTTTGTTGAGCTGAATCTATTTCTATTGCATTAATTTAAGAATTGTTGTTTGGAAGTTTTGTGAACAATAGTTTGCCAATAAATCTAGTTTTTTAACCTGAAATTTCAGTTACTTTACATATTATTTATGGCATGCAAAGCACTGACCTGGTCCAGGAAGTGTTAGTCAGTGGAACTGTTCATGTGAGTAAGGGTTTGCAGGAGCCTATGCTGTATTTGCAACAGAGCTCTAAATCTTTACCTAACCAAATCTTAATGTTGCATGCTGCAGCAGGTGCGTATGAATACATATATTCCTCACCCTGAATAGTAAGGATTAGACCAAGCAGTGGAATGTATATTATACAAAAACAACTTAAGGTATAAAACATATTACAATTGTGCCTAATTCCAGTGTTTCTTTTTTAGATTCTGACAAAAATGTTTTGTAGAAGCTGGATTTGCTGTATAACCAGTTAAACTGAACAGTTTCTCTTGATATATGAACAAGTACAAATCAGCAGCAAAAGGTTACCCCCTGCAGTTAATTTAAAGTAACTGCAGGTACAAGGAGAACTAGATTGCTTTTCACTTATGATAACAAAATTTCTACATGTACAAAAGAAAGTTGTCACGTTAAAATCCAGACCAAATTGCATTGTCTACTGTGAGAGCAATACTGGGCCCTTAATGTAATAAAAAACATTCCTCGGTTTTTGGCACTTTTATTCTTCCCTAGAGCCACATTGAGAATTGCTCAGAGAGATTTGCAAGGCTGAAGATCATGTTATAACGCCTAAAAATATGTACAAACGGGTGCCCATCCCAACCACAGGTTCACTCCCTACCTATGACCATGTACAAATCCTCCTCCTTCTCTGTCACTATTAGGCTTGTTCAAACAAGAAGCCAGGCCACCACGGTGCCAACTATCTCCATTGTTGTGACACTGCAGTGTTACCACTCTCCTCAGCCAAACATCATGTGACCGTCCGACCCTGGGCTATGAAAGCAAAAAAGGTCTTTTCCATCAGTTATCTCATAGCTAGATACTCCAGTGATCGGTGCATTAGAAATACCCTATGATAGAGCTGAATATCCATCCGGCTAACAAGTGTTGGCCCAAAGGTATAGCTCTTCCACTCCTTTCAGTCCTCCATTGGGAATTCCAGACTGGAAGTTATGACCCGAAATCAGTGCTGACCACTGTATGATCCGCATGCCAACATGTGTCCCTGCTTACCTTCATCTTTAATTAGGGTGACCATACGTCCTGTTTTGGCTGGGATAGTCTCCTTTTTAAGCCCTGTCCCAGCCGTCCCAACTTTTTTGGCAGAAGTGGGCATTTGTCCTGTTTTCTCTTGCCAATTTGATCAGTTGGCAAGAGGAACAGGCTAAATGCCCATTTTTGTCAAAAAAGTGGGGTGCCGGGAGGCAAGTGGCAAAACCAGCCCGGCACAGGGTGGGAGGCAGGGCTCGAACGAGCAGCAACACCAGCATCCGCCTCGTGCAGGGGCAGGCAGAGCAAGCAGAGATGCCAACCCTGTGTGGGGAGGCGGGGCTTGGGCTAGCAGCTTGGGCCAACCTGGCGGAGAGGTGAGCTTGAGCCAGCCCCACACGGTGTCCTGTTTTCCCTTTTCTCTTCCCTCCTTATCTTTAATATGGAGCTATGCGCCAGCGTTTGCCAAACTGTTAAAAGTCGAGGGCCTCCGCCTGCTTTCGGTAAAATAAAACGAATTGTACTCCCCCTTTTTGACTCTGCCATGTGTTGTTAAAGGCCTCCCCAAGATGAGTTATTGGGGTAGTTCAGGCTGTCTGAAAATTCCAGCACATGTTGCATTGGTTACACTGAGGTCACATTTTCAAGGTTTACGTCACAACTGTTAACAGCTAGGGACTTCTTTTTTTTTAAATGAAAGGTGAGACTCTGGAAAACAATTGAAATGCCCATCTGTGCCCTTGAGATAGTCCTTCATGCCACCTCCTCTGCAGGACATGCCATGCACTTTGGAAAACACTGCTATAGTCCATCTTGAGCTGAGGGGGTCAGACTTTGAGAACCTGGCATGCTGGTACCTGTAGTCGCTATGGGTCACACCTGCAAGTTGAGATTGGCTGCAGTCTTCTCCTCTAGGTGCAGCCCCTGAGCTCTTGGATAGCTGCCAGTGCAGCTCTTGGTAGGGACAAAGCTTGGGTTTCCTTGTTTGAAATCTGGTCAATTAAAAGTTTTCAGCCCCTTCCTTATCATGGTTTTCAGTTTCCTCTCTAGTTGTCTTCTCTCGCCCTCCCAGGAATTAATTCTGTGTTTTGGGATGATGCCAAACCAGAGGTAAAGGCTTCCTTTCATTTCCCCATAATTAAGTATCATTGGCACTGCTGCCTTTTTCATTTTGTTACATGTCCCCATATAGTCTAAACATTTTTTGTTGAAGTAGCTTACAGTTCGTGTCAAGTGTTGAGATTTCTATAAATATTCTCTCAGTTGTTAGTGTATATTTGGCTCACTCAGATTGGCTAATAGCTGACAAAATGAGCCATAAAAATCAGCTGCTTCTGCTGTCTTTCAGGCAAGAAGTATTTCTCCTATAAAGATGGAAATGAACATCAGAGGAAATAACTTTTTGCTATAATTCTACTAAGAACATTCATGAAACACAGTCTTTCTTTGACTATATTTTAGAATGATCAGAACTTCTAAGACTGCCCTCTTTTATACACCTCTACCCCGATATAACCGACCCGATATAACACGAATTTGGATATAACGTGGTAAAGCAGCGCTTTGGGGGGCGGGGCTGTGCGCTCCGGCGGATCAGAGCGTCAGCATGTCTGGCTCTGACACGCTGCTCTGAGCGGCATGTTAAGGGTGCTGTGCCAGGGCTGAGGGCTTGGATAAGGGGCAGAGGATCTCAGGGGGTGGACAGGGAGGAGGGAGGGTTGGATGGTTTGGAGGTTCTGGGAGCAGGGCAGGCAGGGGACGAGGAATGGGGGCATTGGATAGAGCGTGGGAGTCCTGGGGGTGATTAGGGTTGGGGGGGTCTCTGGAGGGGGCGGTCGGGGTCAAAGAGCAGTGGGGCTTAGATAGAGGGCAGGGTCTTGGGAGGGGTGATTAGGGGCGCAGGGGGCGCTGGAGAAAGTAGTTGGGGGACAAGGAGCGGGGGGAGTTCGGGGGTTCTGAGGGGTCAGCCAGGGGGCAGGAAGTAAGTGGGGGTCAGATAGGGGGCGGGGCCAGGCATGTTTGCTGACTATTAATCATGGAAATGCTCGAAGCCAAAGCAAGTTCAAAATAACATGGTTTCACCTATAACGCGGTAAGATTTTTTGGCTCCCGAGGACAGCGTTATATTGGGGTAGAGGTGTATATAAAAAGATGCAAGAGAAATATTTACCAATTAATATTTCCATAGCAAGCACTAAAGAACTGGGAGAAATGTAGCAGGGTGTCACCCCCTAATAGATATGTGAGTTACAGGACAGGATCCTTCCATCAATTTGAAATGAGTCACAAGTGAGATAATTTAAATTGTCACTATGGTTCAGTCCCCGGTGAGGTGTAGTCCATGATACAAAACAACCACACCAGTCATCATGGCTGGCAGTCATGCCTCAAGAACATCTTGTTCTTATTCAGAATATTTAACTGTGAAATATTCTCTGACACCATGGCAGGAGAGAGCAGGACTGAAACACATCGCAAATAGATATGAGCCTGATAAGGGTATGTCTACATTGCAGTAAGATGTGTGATTGCACCATGTGTAGCTAGATTAAAGTTAGCTTGGGCACCAAGAGTAGCTGAGCTGTGGCAGCACAGGCTGCAGCATGGGCTAGCCACCTGAGTACAAGCCCACTAGGGAGCCTGGATACATACTTGAGCAATTAGCCTGTGTGATAATCCATGTAGCCCTGGCTTCACTGCTATTGATACACTAGCTAGCTAAATTAAAGCTTACTCAGGTCCGCCTACACATGCCACAATCAAACCTCCGAATGCAGTGTAGACAAACCCTACCTTGCAAGTAGGTTACTCACAAACTTCTGAACTTGATCTGAGGGTCAAATGCTTCAAAATATGGGTTGTTTGTCCATCGGGGATTTTGACTCAACCCATTATAGAAACAGAGGTTAGTTGTGTGATTTGGATCTGGATTTGCATTTAGATTCAAGCCTCGCTCCCCCAGCAAAGATGAGGGCAGCATTCATATTAGCGATCTTGTCTGTGATTGCAAGATCTCATGAGCAATATGTCACTGTTACTGGACGATAAAGCAATGATTACAGTGAAACAGAGAGTGCAACACCTGGAAATCTTATAAAGCGCCATCTTGTTATAAGAAAGCACAGCCAAAAGAAAAGGCAATGGAGCTAATATCTTTAAAGTTAACCAGTGGCCAAGGCTACATTAGATTCGTATCTACTGCCATATTAACACAGGTAGCAGGCAAATGCTCTAGGACAGATTCTTGCTCAATTCCCAGCAGGAAGGAGTGCTTTAGGAGGGATGCCTGCACAGGAGCCTGGAGCCTGGGGCATTCTCGGCAGTAATGCTATTGTATGCTGCAGGGTTCTGGAATGCCATTAGCATCTGTGACCCTGTGATTTGTATTACTGTAGGAGAAAGTAGCATTTTTTAATCAGAGGAGGAATGTTCACCATAAGTAGCCTGTTAGGAGTAGAGCTGATGGTGAAGGGAATAGGGTAGAGGGAGTGGAGTTGTTGGGGTTGGAGGACTCCCAAGTGCCCCTCCTTCACTGCATCTGCTGGTAAAATCACAGCTCATTGTAAGGAAGCCAAATCCCACAGAAGCAGTTGGGGCTCTTCATGAGTCATCCCTCTGTGCATCCATCTCAGCAGCGCTGAATGTGCTACGGATCTGAGGGGAGGGAAACAGCTGTTACCCTCTGAAGCTGCTTGCATCAGCCAATCTAGAGTCTGTCATTAGCACTGCCCTTACAGCAGAAGTCACTTTCTTGACCCCAGCTATGTCCCGACCTAGACAATTCCCAGGTGCCTGTTCTAACCAGTTGATTTAGTGCCTCCATAAATTGCCGTTGGTTTTCTTGTGGAATGGAGAGTGTTCTAGTGGTTAGCGTAGGGGTATCGTTCTCAGGACTCCTGAATTCTAGCCTCTGCTCTGCTGGTGCCTTGCTCTGTGACCTTGTGCAAGTCAATTAACAATTTGCTCATCTGTGAAATTAATATAATAAAATATAGTTACCCCATTGGAATGTTGTGAAGTTTAATTAGTTTAATGTTTTTAAATCACCACGAGGTTTTTATTTTATTTTTTTTTTAATGTGATGTGCAAAGTATTATCATTAAGAGAGCTGGGTTTCTGAGTAACCCTGTAGTCTATGCAGTGCCTGTGATCAGAGTCACTCTGTTTCTCTTTGCAATGGATTCTGGCCATTCCACTGGAGTTTACTGGCTCCAAGAAAGGACATGCTGACCTTATGCATTCAACGGCTACTTAAACCAAAGCAGAGAGATGATTACAAGCATCTGTCTTGGTTACTTGTTTACAGGTGATACCTGGCGCTTGAAATAACAAGATGGAAATGTGAATCCTTGAGTGCTCACCTCTCTAGAGGCATCGGTTAGGGCACAGTTCTGGCCTTCCTTGCCAGTACACAGTGGGGGTGGGAAAATAGCCTCTTCTGTCCATCGTGTGCACTTCTGCAAGAGCAGGCTGGATATGTACCCAGGCAAAGGGTGCCTCAGAGCTCCAAGTGGGTGTGTAAGTCCTTCCCTAGAGCTGGGTGAACACCACAAAACCGTATTTACAAGCACATGCACTCAGATTCCTAACAGCTGCGTAATTGGATCACTGCATCAGGCTGGCAGAGTTTGCCTGAAAATCACACCTGTTAGCAGGTGGCGAGCCCACTGGGCTTTGCTGACTCACTGGTACAGCTGGCTTCTTTCCACACACAAAGGGGAGCAGCCCTCAGGCAAAGCAAGAGTTAGAGTGGTTGGGGGATAGACTGATCCTGAAAGAAGAAACTGTCAGTGTAACCAGTCAGGAGGGGCAGCTAAGCCTGGGGATAAGGATGAGGCTTAGGCTGGGGTTTTGTGGGATTCTGGAAGTACCTTTGAGTGACTAACTCAGACCCCAGGAGGGGTGATTTCATTGTGGCTCTTAGTATGTGCAGTGGTGGGGCGGGGGCACCACCTGCTTGCTGTGCCCTGTCCAGTTGCTCTTGGTAAACATTCACACAAGCGAGTCTTTGTTTACAGCAGTGTTAGGGGAATGGCTGTTCTTGGTACAGAGAGCCATGTTGGCAGGCGAGCAAAGATGCTTGAGCATGGACAGGCATCATCACAATGTATCATTCACTGGGTGGTGTTCTGTTTAAACAAATTCAGTTATAAAACCAGGGAGCCCAAACAACACCGTGTGACGGAGGTGACCAGTCACACACGAGTAGTGGAAGAGAGTGGTTCGCAAACGCCTCACTGGACGCTTAGGCAATCTGAGCTACAGAGACTGGCACAGCAAGACTGTTGCAATTAGGTCAGGACTAAGTTGTATTGCCAGCACAGCTCAGTCTGACAGAGTTCATATTTACCACACAGGCCTATCAGACAGGACAATATCGCCATCCTAGGGAGAAAAAAAGACATAAGCAACAGAGGGAACATGAAATCCCAGTGATTTCATTTCTGTAGTAAAGATTTCCACAATCTGGAATGTCTTGATTCTGTATTTCTGATGGCACTGAATGAGGCAGAGGGTGATGGGCATAGGGCTAGGAATCAGAAAATCTTGGATCCTGTTGGGGTTTCACCTTGCAATCCCTCTGATCTCAGATCTAATGATTTCGTTGTCAGTTCTGCACAGTAGGCTTGAGATTCAGGTCATTAATATTGGGAGTTAAGTAGAGGAAGCACCATATATGCAAAGTAAAGCCAAGTCTAAAAATCTGGCCCTAATCCAATGATAAGATCCACACGGCTGGACTTCAGCATCCAGGCAGGAAGCCTTATTAACTTTACTGGGAATCTGGGCTGGTGCACAGATCTGCTCATGGAGATCTCATTGCAGGACCATGGTCTCTGACAATAAAATATATGTGTGTGTGTTATCAATGGTTCACAATTGAGCAGGAAGGGCATAGCAAGTGAGATCCTGCAAGAATCTGTCCTAGGTCCAGTTCTATTCAATATCATCTTAAAAGATTTGGATAATACAGTAGAACCTCAGAGTTACGAACACCTCGGGAATGCAATACGAACACTTCGGGAATGCAATATGAACACCTCGGGAATGCAATACGAACACCTTGTTCGTAACTCTGAAATGTTTGTGACGCTGAACCAAACATTATGGTTGTTTTTTCAAAAGTTTACAACTGAACACTGGCTTAATACAGCTTTGAAACTTTACCATGCAGAAGAAAAATGCTGCTTTCCCTTTATTTTTTAGTAGTTTACACTTAACACAGTACTGCACTGCATATGCCTTTTTTAAAAAAAATCATCTCTGCTGCTGCCTGATAGAGTACTTCTGGTTCCAAATGAGGTGTGTGGTTGACTGGTCAGTTTGTAACTCTGGTGTTCATAACTCTGCGGTTCAACTGTAGCATAGAGAGTACACTTATACAGTTTGCAGACAATACCAAGCTAGGAGGGGTTGCAAGCACTTTAGAGGACAGGATTAAAATTCAAAATGAATTTGTCAAACTGGAGAAATGGCCTGAAATGAAAAGATGGAATTTAATAAGGACAAATACAAAGTATACTTAGGAAGGAATAATCAATTTCACAAATACAAAATGGGATATGACTGTCTAGGAAAGAGTACTGCAGAAAAGGATCTGGGGGTTATAGTGGATCTCAAAGAAAATATGAGTCAACAATATAATACTGTTGCAAAAAAAAGCAAGCATCATTCTGGGATGTAGTAGCAGGACTGTTGTAAGCAAGACACATTGGTCTGCTAAACACAGGGTTGTGAGTTCAATCCCTGAGGGGGCCATTTAGGGAACTGGGGAAAAAAAACAACCTGTCCTGGAATTTGTCCTGCTTTGAGCAGTGGGTTGGACTAGATGATCTCCTGAGGTCCCTTCTAACCCTGACATTCTATGATTCTTTCAGTCTACTCAGCACTGATAAGGCCTTGCTGTAATACTCTGTCCAGTTCTGGGTACCAAACTTCAGGGAAGATGTGAACACATTGGGGAAAGTCCAGAGGAGAGCAACAGAAATGATTAAAGGTCTAGAAAACATGACCTATGAGGAAAGATTGAAAAAATTGGGTTTGTTTAGTCTGGAGTAGAGAAGACTGAGGGGATGTGATATTAGTCTTTAAGTACGGAAGAGGTTGTTATAAAGAAGAGGGTGATAAATTGTTCACTGGAGGACAGGACAGAACTTGTCATGAGCATGGACGTATGTCTTCTGGGATGGTGGTTGAAGCATGAAGGGACATATGAATCTATAGTGCATCTGGCACGTAAATATCTTGTGATGCCGGCTACAACAGTGCCATGTGAATGCCTGTTCTCACTTTCAGGTGACATTGTTAACAAGACATGGGCAGCATTATCTCCTGCAAATTGTAACCAAACTTGTTTGTCTGAACGATTGGCTGAATTAGGATTGAGTGGACTTATAGGTTTTACATTGTTTTATTTCTGAATGCAGTTATTTTTTGTACATAATTCTACATTTGTAAGTTCGATTTTAATTATAAAGAGATTGCACTGCAGTACTTGTATTAGGTGAATTGAAATATACCGTACTATTTGTTTTGTTTTTTAAAGTGCAAATATTTGTAATAAAAAATAAATATAAAGGGAGCACTGTACACTTTGTATTCTGTGTTGTAATTGAAATCAATATATTTGAAAATGTAGAAGACATCAAAAAATATTTAAATAAATGGTATTCTATTGTTTAAAGGCACAATTAATCACAATTAATTTTTTTAATCACTTGACAGCCCGAATAATAATACATTAGTAGTAGTAGATGTCATAGTCCATCTTACCAAGTATTTCATCCAAACAGGAGCTCAGATACCATGACGAGGTTTTTGATACAAAAAATGATATTGGGATCTCAGAAGAAGTATAGTTCAGACCAGTGTGATCTCTCTCTCTCTCTCTCTCTCTCTTTGTGTTTAAACTCGAATTCGCCAATTTGTTGCAAAAATAACTGTCAAACGTGTCAATAGAGAGCTATTTTTCATCTTCTTCATGCTTCAGCTAAGCTATAAATTTTCATCAGCCTATCATTTTTATAACATCTAATAAACTCTTGTTTTTAGCCTTCTCTCCCCAGAGCAATGTCAAACAAGTGGGTAGATACATCAGAAACAAGAACTAAAAGAACAAAATCCTGAACAGCCGTCAATGTATATTCTGAGAGCCTTGTTAAAAATGTATAAAAAGAACTATATGTAAGTATGTGGATACAAACAAAACTATAATTTTAAACCACTGAAAACAGTCTTATAATGGGAAGTGTACAGCAACCTTAAATTATAAGCAGGTTGTCACGGAGTCCCCAGGTGATGCTCTGGAACTGCTCCCCACAAAGCCAGTCAGGACTTTGGGGAGCCTCCTCTCCCTCGGAGCAGACTGTCTCCAGGGCAAGAAGCTCAGACGGCTTCATCTCCTGGGTCTCTCATAGGAGCATTCAGCTTATGCACCTCCGTGCGCTTCCCACAGCAAGTCCACCCAGGCTGGGTCCTGGGAAAGCCACCGGGTCCTGCACCCCCACTTCGCTGTCAGACGTGACTCTTAGCCAGCCAGTAAAACAGAGGTTTATTTAGATGACAGGAACACAGTCCAAAACAGGTCTTGCCGGTACAGACAACAGGACCCTCTTTAGTTAGGTCCATCTGGGGCCCCAGGGATGCCACAGCCCCGTTGGGAGGCCCGAGCCCCTTTGGGGCTCCCCTCCATTTTCCAGCCAGCTTCCAAAACTGCCAAAAAAAACCTTCAGCCCCTCCTCTCTGGGCTTTGTCTCTTTTCTGGGCAAGGAGGTCACTTGATCTCTTTGTTCTCCCACATATTTAGCATCCCCTTGCATAGGGAAAGGGCCCAGTCCATTAGTTGCCAGGTGACAGAGGGTTGGCCATAACTGAGGCACCCACACAGTATTCAGAGGAAACATTAAAAACAGTCCCACTTCGTCACACAGTACTGCTAGGCTTGTCCATGATATAGGTCATGTGGGGTTGGTATACTGCCACTGAATCTATTCTGCAAAATTCTGCCTAGGAAACACGTAGATTTTTAGAAATAATTCTAGGTCAAATTGTTGTTTTTTTAATTTTATTTCTATTTATTTAGATATAAATAATAAAAAGATGCCTATAAAGTGCTTTAAGTGCCTCAACATATAACTAAGCAAATAATCATTTTAAATAGGGACTCAGCCAGCCACTTACAAAAACTTTCATCAGTGTTGTGGGAAGTATACTCTCCCCACAAACCCTGGCAAACTAGTGTCTCTAGAAAGCAACATAACAAATAGAACCCAAGAAATTTTTTTGCAAAAGTCAGCATTATGGGCTGGTTCTCCTCTGCTGCATTGGCTTTATTCCTAATTTACACCAGTGAAAGATGAGAATCAGGCCCCAATTATATGTCTTCATTTGGCATCTTTTGTGTGTGTGTGTGTACAGAATTATATTAATATTTTCCTGGTGCTGTCTGTCCCTTGGCTGTGGGTGAATGAACACGGGCAGTGTGGATCTATGCTTGCAATCTGGAATTTTCAGACAGGTTAGCTTCCATTTAGCCACCTAAATAAGAAGCCACATTGGGTTCTGAACCCCCTTCAGAAAATCTGGCCACAACGGAAGTACAATAAAACCTCAGAGATACGAACACTCGGGAATGGAGGCTGCTCATAACTCTGAAATGTTTGGCACTCTGAACAAAATGTTATGGTTGTTCTTTCAAAAGTTTACAGCTGAACATTGACTTAATACAGCTTTGAAACTTTACTGTGCAGAAGAAAAATGTTGCTTTCCCTTTATTTTGTTAGTAGTTTACATTTAACATAGTACAGTACTGTATTTGCTTTTTTAAAATTGTTTTGGTCTCTGCTGCTGGATTCCGTACTTGCAGTTCCAAATGAGTGTGTGGTTGACTGATCAGTTCATAACTCTGCTGTTCGTAACTCTGAGCGGCTTTGAACTGAACTGAGCGGCTTTGAAAATCTGGTCCCACTTGTGGGCACTGAGCACTGAGCACTTGAAAGTCTGCCCCCTAGAGTGTTAAGGTTCAGGGGCCCCTTTAGATCAAACTGGATGTGTGCGCTTGCTAGCATACACGGGAAGTTTTCACACACCTTCCTGTGCCAGCTTTGCCCCTGTCACTGCTCTCTCTGTAGAAGACAAACAGAAGAGAGAAGGGTGGCAATCCCCTAATGTGCCAGCCAGCATGGCTGTACGTTGACATATCTCTTGCTCCTGGGGTGGTGTAGGAAGCACCCCATTGATCAGTTTGGGTGGTCATGACAGTTCAGGCTTCTTGCAAAGCTGGTCTTAACCAATCATTGTATAAGTAGGGGCATTGCCATCAGATCGAGGGACGTGATCATTCCCCTCTATTCGGCATTGGTGAGGCCTCGTCTGGAATACTGTGTCCAGTTCTGGGCCCCACACTACAAGAAGGATGTGGAAAAATTGGAAAGAGTCCAGCAGAGGGCAACAAAAATGATAAGGGGGCTGGAGCACTTGATTTATGAGGAGAGGCTGAGGGAACTGGGATTGTTTAGTCTGCAGAAGAGAAGAATGAGGGGGGATTTAATAATTGCTTTCAACTACCTGAAGGGGTTCCAAAGAGGATGGATCTAGACTGTTCTCACTGATACCAGATGACAGAACAAGGAGTAATGGTCTCAAGTTGCAGTGGGGGAGGTTTAGGTTGGATATTAGGAAAAACTTTTTCACTAGGAGGGTGGAGAAGCACTGGAATAGGTTTCTTAGGGAGGTGGTGGAACCTCGTTCCTTAGAGGTTTTTAAGGTCAGACTTGACAAAGCCCTGGCTGGGATGATTTAGTTGGGAATTGGTCCTGCTTTGAGCAGGGGGTTGGACTAGATGACCTCCTGAGGTCCCTTCCTACCTGATATTCTATGATTCTATGAGTCAATGAATCAGTAACTCCTGTCTGGGTTGCCCAGTGCCAGGTAGAAAAAAGGGTGACCATACATCCTGTTTTCGCCGGGACAGTCCCTTTTTTAAGCCCTGTCCTGGCGGTCCCGACTTTTTTGGCAAAACTGGGCATTTGTCCCATTTGCTCTGATCATCAATGGCAAAAGCAAATGGGACAAATGCCCAGTTTTGCCAAAAAAGTGGAGTATGACCCCTAGCGGGGCATGGAGGAACAGGAAGGGGGCAAGCGGCAATGCCAGCCCTACAGGATTGGGCCCAGAGTCAGCTCCCCTGACAGGATCGGGCCAAGCAGCAGGAGGAGGCCAGGGTGCTCAGTGCCCCCACAACCCACAGGATTGAAGGTCCAGTAACCCCAGCTGGAGCAGGTTCCCTGGCAGTAGGACTGCAGTGGCAGGTGGGCAGGGCAGGCTGCACAGCTGGTAGGAAACCAACAGGTGCGGGGAGGGGTGTGCAAGGGGCTGGGGCCATGGGGAGTGGGGTGCAGCCAGTGCATGGGGGACAGAGAATAGGTGCAGGGCTGGTCATTGGGGGAACTCCCTGGATGGGGGCTAGATACTGGGACACACTCCCTGGATGGGGGGGTTTAGTGCTGGGTGCAGTCCTTGGGGCGCTGGGGGCTGGTGGCAGTTACTGGGGGGTGCATGGGGGGAAGTCCCTAGGTGGGGGACTGGATGCTGGAGGGGGCAATCCGGGGGTGGGGGGGAGGCTGTTCTGCCCTGGTCAGGGCACCCTGACTCTGCAGGGCAGGCATGTGTTCCAGCCAAGTGTCTGGATGCTGGGAGGAGAGTCTGGGGGGGTTGGGTGATGAGGGGCAGTCCCTGGATGGGGGATGCCCCGCACCGGGCAGGGCCCTCCATCTTTGCAGGCAGGCTCCTCAGCCTTGCTCTCAGCCCAGCCGTGCTGCCAGATGTACAGGTAGTACACATATTGTGTGGATGCGGCCCACACAGCAGACAGAGAGGTGTATATGCAGCCCATAATGGCAAATAGGTTGAGAATCACGGCTCCAGAGACTCAGTCACACAGTTAACACTATCAAGCTTGATTTCTCCAGGACTGCACTTGCCCTCAGTGGACAGATTGGGCCATTTGGGGTGACGTGACCCAGTTTGTTACAGGTGTGACACCGCATGTCCGTACTCTCCCTCTGAGGGGGTCTCCCTCCCAGTGGAGTAGGTCCTCTCTGCTGGATGAGTCTCTCTGTTTAGGCCAAGTCTCCAGTCTCTAATCCCGCTCCATCCTCATTATTGTTACATTTCTTATTGAACCCAGACTGGTTCTCTAGGCATTCTTCTGACCATCGGCCAGCTGTGTATGCACATCTGTAGGATCTCTGTCTATCAACCAAGATTTTAGGTCAAGAAGGCAGAGTTTATAACATTGCTCCAAGCTCCTCAGGTTGTAAGATTCATCAGCCATTGTACCTGCCCTTCCATTCCCCCATGTAATCCCTAAATTCGGTTGCGACTTCACCATAATCCATATCCTCTTTTTTTCTGAAGCTCCTGAACTTTCCTCCTGTCATAAATAAACAGATCAGGGTTAAGGTCTCTTTTACCTGGAAAGGGTTAACAAGCTCAGTAACCTGATGAATACCTGACCAGAGGACCAATCAAGGGACAGGATAATTTCAAATCTCTGTGGAGGGAAGGCTTTGTCTGTGTTCTTTGTTTGAGCTGTGTGCTCTCTTTGGATCTAAGAGAGGCCAGACATGTCTCCAAGTTCTCCTGGAGTATTTCCTACTATCCAGTATAGTGAGTATTAGAAAGGCGAATTAGTCTTATAATTTGATTTCTACATTTGCAATTGTGTGTTTGCTGGAGAAATATGTTTATTTCTGTTTGCTGTTACTTTGATTATTCTGAGAAGGGGGGGGGGAGCCTCTCCAGGTTTATAAGTTAGACCCTGTATTTTTGCATTCTGGTAATACAGAGATAGTGTACTTACTTACTTTCTTTCTTTAATAAAATCTTTTCTTTTTTAGAACTTGATTGATTTCTTCCCTTGTTTGGATTTTCAGGGGAAGGGGAGGGGGAAAAAGTGAATCCCTCTTTGTTTGATTCAAGGAATTTGAATCAAGGTATCTCTCCTAAGTACTAGGAGTGGGGAGGAGGGAAATGGATTATTTCCCTTTGTGTTGAGATTCAAGGTGTTTGAATCTGGGTTCCCCAGGGGAAGTTTGGGGGACAGGCAGTGTGTTACCCACTTTAAACTTAACTGGTGGCAGTGAGAACCATATCTAAACTAGGATTTTAGTTTAGAGGAGTCCATGCAGGTCCCCATCTTGGAACCCAAAAGCTCCAAGTGGGGGAGAAGACCTATGACACCTCCTATCTACTTCTGGTGTTAATTTAAACTTCTGCAGGAAAACTGGCTTACAATGCTCATAATTTCCATGGTCCTCCCTCACTATATGACTGAAGGCATCCAGGGTCTTCCCTATCAGAAAGAAGACAGATCCCAAAGCCATATTCTCGGTCACCTGGTTCAATTCACAACTCACTCAAAAGCATTTAAAATACATGTATGCCATCCCCATCCTATAGCAGGATAATAACTTAAAATCTGGGCTGCCCAAGGAGCCAGTTATATGGTATCTGCCTCCCACTTACTGAATTGGTGTGCTACTGGCACTTCTCTCCAATTCCAGTTCATACTGTCATTGCATTTCCTGGACTGCTCTCTTCTGTTCCTGCTCAGCAAGCTGTTTAGCCTCCATGTGCAGCTTTTCTCTCTCCGCAGTTGCTACTCCAGTTGCTGCATACAATCCTGTTGTACTCTTTCCCACTGCCCTCTGGGAAGTCATCCCCAAACTCTCCCTGTCCTGGTCATCTATTCTTCCCCCAGTTCCCTGGGTCACCTCCTTGCTCTGCTACTACTGGTTTGGGTCAGTTTCATGCAGCAAAGTCACTAGTGCTGGCTTGTTAAGCTCCTTAGAGTCTAGCTTTCTTTCATAGAATCGTAGACCTGGAAGGGACCTTGAGAGTATCCTGCACTCATGGCAGGGCTAAGTATTATCTAGACCATTCCTGACAGGTGTTTGTCTAACCTGCTCTTACAAATCTCCAATGATGGCGATTCCACAACCTTCCTGGGCAAGTTATTCCAGTGTTTAACTCCCTGACAGTTAGGAATTTTTTCCTAATGTCCAACCTAAACCTCCCTTGCTGCAGTTTAAGCCCATTGCTCCTTGTCCTATCCTCAGAGGTTAAGGAGAACAATTTTCCTCCCTCCTCCTTGTAACAACCTTTTATGTACTTGAAAACTGTTATCATGTCCCCCCTCAGTCTTCTCCAGACTAAAGAAACCCATTTTTTCCAATCTTCTCTCATACGTCATGTTTTCTAGACTTTTAATCATTTTTGTTGCTCTTCTCTGGACTTTCTCCATTTTGTCCACATCTTTTCTGAAATGTGGTGCCAAGAACTGGACACAGTACTCCAGTTGAGGCCTAATCAGTGCAGAATAGAGCAGAAGAATTACTACTTGTCTTTGCACATCTCTGTTAACTGGTCTTTCTTAAACTGCTTATCATTTATTTCGTGTGTGTCTTTTCCTATTCTGTTCCCACAAAGCATACCAGACACTTTTCTCTTGCTTTTACCTTCTCTGACACGTTTTTACTGTGATGGTCTCTCAGTGGAACTTCACCACTGTCACACCATCCCACTACACTACAGCCAATATGTTATAGTTCACAGCTACCTTGCACCTCTGACCCCTTCCACAGTCTCTGAATGCACTTCCTCCGGGTCTTACTCCTCACGCCTTTACCTCCTGAGGGTGGAATCCTGCATTTCTCCCGCTCTTAGACCAGATGTTAGGCTACACCATCCGGTGCACCAACTGGACTTCCCGAGCTTGTCCTACTAGACTCAGTACCTGCAGTTCTTCCTTCCAGGAGCCTGTGACCAGTGGTGAATACACAGTGATCCAAAGCAGTCTTTTTAAAACAAAATATTGTTTAATCTTAACAGTAGGAACAAGACAGCACATAAAAGAAGAGTTTTTTTTTTAAAAAAAGTCTATATGTGTAGTTATCTTACGTATAGTCCTAGGTAGGCCTGTCTTATCCTAGACACCCCAACCTTTGGAGTCTGGTTTCCCCTTAGGTCAAAACCATGTCTCCCTACTTCAGGGAGAGTGTCTCTTTTTAAAAAGTGACAATGTTCTTTGTTCTCTTCTGTGCTTCTTAAGCCTGGTTTAAACTGGTTTGGGCAGGTCACCAGGGCGTACAAAGGGCTCTTCAAAGCAGATGGCTCTGCATTGTCTTTTATCCGTCGAAGTGTTTTCCAGGAGATGTGAATATCAGGAATCACCCCCTCTTCCGTGGTGCATTTCCTAACGAACCCGTCAGTGAATTAACACAATATATGCATACAATAAACACCACAATGACCTGGCCAAGAGAGTATTCACAAATTATTTTACATGCAGCTCCAATCCAATTCCCTTTGGAGTCCTCCAAATGGGAGTCTTTGCATTGACTTTAATAGGAGTTGGATCTGAGTCTTTAGGCCTCAGTTCCGCAAAAATGTTTAAACATATGCATAACCCCATTGACTTCAATAGGATTTAAGCACATGGGATCATCCATGTATTTCAGGTTAAGTGGGGGTTCTGCAAGCTTTGCTGAATTGAGGCCTAAGAAACAAGTGTCAAAATGTTGTGTTCTTTACTAAGGCCCTAATCCTGCGAGGAGCTGAGTGTATTCAACAAGAGTGGAAACTGCTCAACACCTTATGCCTGGGCCCTTACTGACATCAGCCAACTGAGGAATGCGGAGAAGAATCTTTACCCTCTTATTAATGATAGACATCATCACTGTTTGTCAGGAGGGGGGCCATCTTTTTATGACATTGCAGAAAGTCAGTCAGGGTGGGAGGAGGAATTCTAGAAATGCTATTACTCCCCTTCCCCCCCACCCCTCCTCCAAAAAAGGACTCCACCAGCCAACAGGCAGGACATAGATTTAAATAATATGGCAACTTTTAAATAATTAATTAGTGCTTCTTGATTAATAGGAACCATAAGAGTCCATGTAGACTCCTTGTGACACACAGAGCAGCTGAGTGGGACTCGGGAGACCAGGGTTCTATTCTTGGCTCTGCCATTGACATGCTACATGATGGTGGATGGTTGGGTAACCTGCCAGGGTATGTCTTCATTGCAGAGTTGAATCAGGTGATCAGCACCCTGGTCTGAGCATCTCAGTTAGTCTAGCTTAGGTGTGAACAACCCCACTGCAAAGCCACCTGCGTGTGTCCATGTGACTGCGTCCACGGGGGTGCTGCACTCGACCATGTGTGTCACTAGGACGTCGGGGGGCATATCCCACAGTTCTTTGGGCTGTAGTGAGCTTAGCTGCTCTGATTGTTTTCCAGTGAATTGTGTCTGTCCTTCTGGGCACACAGGCGCCACTGTGGGAAGGCTCCGGAGGACTATCAGAACTTATGTGGTTTAGCCTGTGTCCTCACTGCAAAGTAGGTGCAATAGCACTTGAGTGTTCACCTATACCCCAAAATGGGGCAGCTCACCCAAATTTAAAGCACTGCTAAACTCAGATGAAACAGGAGCTAGGTTAGGGGCAACACCCAAGTAAAAGCGCAAGTTGGCTTGTCTTCACTGCAGAGTTCTCAGTTCCTCTGTTTTCCCAGATGGAAAATGGGATAATGATACTTACTCCACTTGGCAAAGCAACTTCAGATCCTCAGCTCAAAGGTGCGGTACAAGCAAATAATAATTTGCTAGCTGCAAATTGAATTCAGTTGACAGTGGTATAAACGTATAAGCTTTTAGCTCTGGGTACTGCAAATTATTGTTATAGATATGACACCCCATTCAGCTGTTACATTTATCTAGCAATAATTTATGTCACATTTGCATTTCCAGGAATGTAAATATATATGTGAAAATATGGCTGTTTGTCACAGTGCTCACCATGTAGGGATTTAGTGAATGTGTCTGATTTTGATCCTATTCAACTTTGGGTTTTATGAATTAAAGATGACAAGCAGCTCATTCATCTTTCCTCCTGTATTCTAAAATGCTAAGTGGAACTGCTTGTTCAAGTGACAGACTAAATACAAAGCTTAGAACTAGATCTACAGTACCAAAGTCAGCCCTGGAATAAGTAGGCATAAGTCCCAATTTATTTCAATATGAATTACTCCGTTTTACTGAATTTTGCACATAATGTGAGCAGGTTCTGTACCATTTTGCTAAAGCATCTCAGTCACGACCAAAACCAGACACGCTCTAGTGTGGGAACTGAGCAAAGAGAGATCACTTTGTCAGTTTATGTGATAATTTCTAGGGCTGTCAAGCGATTAAAAAAATTAATTGTGATTAATTGCACTGTTAATAATCGAATACCATTTAAAAATATTTTTGGATGTTTTCTACATTTTCAAATATATTGATTTCAATTACAACACAGAATACAAAGTGTACAGTGCTCACTTTATATTTATTTTTAATTACAAGTATTGGCACTGTAAAAAAACCAAAAGAAATAGTATTTTTCAATTCACCTAACACAAGTACAGTAGTGCAATCTCTTTATCATGAAAGTTGAACTTACAAATGTAGAATTATTGTACAAAAAACTGCATTCAAAAATAAAACACTGTAAAATTATAGATCCTGCAAGTCCTACTTCTCATTCAGCCAATTGCTCAGACAAAGAAGTTTGTTTACATATGCAGGAGATAATGCTGCCCGCTTCTTATTTAAAATGTCACCTCAACGTGAGAATAGGCGTTCTCATGACACTGTTGTAGTCGGCGTCGCAAGATATTTACATGCCAGATGCACTAAAGATTCATATGTCCATTCATGCTTCAACTAGCGTTCCAGGGGACATGAGTCCATGCTGATGACGGGTTCTGCTCGATTACAATCCAAAGCGGTGCGGACCGATGCATGGCCATTTTCATTATCTGAGGCAGCTGCACCAGCAGAAATTGATTTTCTTTTTTGGTGGTTTGGGTTCTGTAGTTTCCTCATTGGAGCAAAGAACGCTTTATAGTTGCTTTTTTGCAGCAAGTAACAGAACCAGGAGCAGTAGAAGGTCCCTAAAAGTGGGGGAGGCCCCACCGGTGCCCGAACTGTGGCCCTGCCCTCCCCGCATGCTGCCCCTTTTCCCTGAGCCCCTGCTCCCCCGATCGCTCCTCTCCACACCTCTCACCCCATCACTCGCCCTTAAGGCCAGTAAAAAATGGGGGAGCTATGGCCCCCTGGCCCGCCTTGTTCTGGCACCCCTGAACAGAACACAAAATCAAAATCAAATGATGGCATGGGAGGTAGAAATAGAGACGTATATGTTGCAGGAGAGAGAACGAATGGAATAGGAATAAATCAGTTCATGCATCAGGGTCCACAGAATTTGGCTATGGAATAAGAACACAAAAACAGCCATACTGGGTCAGACCATTGGTGCATCTAGCCCAGAATCCTGGCTTCTGACAGTGGTCGATGGCCTATTCTGTTCATTCCCACTGAAGCACCAGGCAATTGTTGAGTGATCCATCCCCTCTTGTCCAGTCCGAGCATCTGCCAGTCAGAGACTTAGAGACATCTCAGACATGTGTTTGGGTCCTTGACCATCTTGGCTAATAGCCATTGATGGACCTACATCCATGGAGGATATCTAATTCTTGTTAGAACCCAGTTGTAGTTTTTAGCCTTCAGAACATCACCTGGCAACAAGTCCCACAGGTTGACTGGGGGGTCGAATATCTAAAGCATTGCAGCTATGTTTCAGAAAGAGGCTGAGATTTTATAAATTTGGAGGTTGACAGCAGTGATTGGTAGCAGAAACTTCTAGAACTGATTTTCTGCTCTCTAGGCCTGATTCTGATCTTACAGTGGTGTGAATCATGAGTTAGAGTCCAGAAATCAATAGTTATGCAGGTGCCAGCAAGATCAGACTCAAACCAGAAGATGGAACTCTGTCCTCGTCCTACCCCGCCCTCTTTCAGGAAGCCAGAAATGGTGATGCTAGCTAGGAACAGCCCCTACACTCACCAGTGGGATTGTCCCTGGTCCCTGTTTGGGGAAAGGGAAAGGCTCCTCCTGGCACCCTCTTCCCCATCTTTGTGTACCTATGTAGGGCCAGGCCCAAGGTAGCCTTTACCTTGTGAGATAACTAATGGTACAAGTGGAATCCATTTCTTACTAGTACGGGGGGAGAGGGGCATGGGGGGGCATGTGACCATCTCACGTGACCCTCCACATGACTCCTCCCCTCCCCGCCCTCAGCCTTGGGCCCCTACGCTCTCTCCGTCCCCTCCTCATGATCCACCCCCCTTACATGGTGGGGAGGAGCTCTAGGATCATAGACAGCAATTAGACCTATTTAATCTTTGAATCCATCTCTCCTACACGGGCAGGATATAGTCCCCCTAGGTGACAGAGAACGTGCCCAACAACAAGCTGATTGCACACTTCGCCTTAGAGAAGTATATTTCTGTTTGCTCTCCTTCTGTTTTTAAAAGTCCTAAACAATTAAAAATAATAGAGACAGGACAAGAAATTCTATGTATTCAACTGAGTCAAAACCAGGGGTGAAAGTAACTTAAAGGACTTACTGGTATGCCGGAGTCCTGAGCTGGGGTGTGGCCTCAATCAGAAGAAGCGTGGCCTCAACCAGAAGAGGCTGGGCCTTTCAAGATTTAAAGGCCCTGGGGCTCCGGCTGGGGCTGGGAGCCCCAGGGCCTTTAAATCACCCCGGAGCTCCCAGCTGCAGAGGCGGCTGGGAGCCCCGGGGCTCAGGGGCGAATTAAAGGGCCCGGGGCTCCAGCCGCTGCAGAGCTCCAGGCCCTTTAAATCCCTGCCCAAGCCCGGCTGCCAGAGCTCTGGTGGTGATTTAAAGGGCCCGGGGATCCCCGCAGCGGCAGAAGCACCGGGCCCTTTAAATCCCCACCTGAGCCCGGGGCTCCCTGCAGCAGCCTCTCAGCATTTAACCACTATGTTATCCAGCCCTGTTCTGAGCGGGGCTAGACAACAATGGGTGAAATACCAGTTACTTGCTGTGATGAGGTGTATTCCCCATGCTGGCCCTCAGATGGTAAATTAGACCAGGCAGGCCTAATTAATCAGCAAGTTGGGGAGAGATGTGAGCTTCTTGTAGCCTACTAATTAGAAGCAGGCTCAGCCAGGCCCGGGCAGGAACAGAAGGGGACTGTAAAAGCCCGGGAGCTGCAGCCTGCAAGTAGGAAGGGGGGCAGCTGGACTGGGCTGTACTGTACTGTAGTCTAGTCCTATCCTGTCCTGTTAGGATGACCAGACAGCAAGTGTGAAAAATCGGGACAGGAGATTGGGCGTAATGGCCTATATAAAAACATGACCCAAAATTGGGACTGTCCCTATAAAATTGGGACATCTGGGCACCCTGTGTCCTGTCCTGTCCTGTGAGGAGGGTGTGTGGGCTGGAAAACCCAAAGAGGGAAAGGAGACAGTTATTGAGGAAGAAGCCCAGCAGCAAGGGCTAAGATAGCACAGGCCGCATGTTATAGGGTCCCTTCTCTGAGCTGAAGCCCAGTGTAGAGGGTCGGGCTGGGTTCCCCTAGCAGCCAGTGGGTAGTGGTACAGGGTGTTGGAGATGTCACCCAGACAACTGGTCTGGAAGGACTGTGATTTCCTCAGAAGGAGAGGAACTGAGTGACATGGCCGGCGGGCCAAGCCATGAACCAGAAGCTGCCGCTCCAAGAGTGAGAGAGGCTGCAGACAGAGAAGAAGGTGGGTAGAGAGACTGCTGAGGGGGGGTCTAGACCTGGCAGAGTTAATCCCCAGGATGGCCAGGAGGAGGTGCCATGAGTGGTGAGGGACCCCGTCACACTTGTCTACAGTGGTACTTCCAGGGGCAGCGAGTTATATGGGCCCATGGTGCCCGCGCTCCAGCAATATTCGGGGCCCGGGGGCCTGGCTCCACCAATGTTCAGGGCTGGCCCTCTTCCCCAGCCCCACCTGCTGCCCCCATGTGCCTCCCCCAAGCGTCCCTGCCTGTGCCCTGGGCAGCAGGTGGCTGCCCCCTGCAGCTCTGCGCTGTGCTCTGCTCTGCCAGCTCCCGGCATCAACTGCCGCCGCAGGGTCGTAGCGCCCCCCATCACTAGTGCCAGGGCAGGCTGCCTATGCCCTTCCGCCTTGGATGGAGGGACCCTTCCCTTTTCCGGCGGGACCCTCCACCAGCACAAGCCCCGCCCCCTGCAGTTACCACTCCTGCCCCATGCTGGGCAAGAGGCAGTCCCATCCCCCACCCCCAGTGAGGCTACAGTGAGGGGCAGTAGCAGGGGAGGAGGCACACATGTGATGGCAGCCCCCCTCCCCCACCACAGGGAGGTATGGGGAGCTTCCTGGACCGGAGAGGGCCTTAGGAGCACGTGACGTTACAGTGGTGCAAGGTGAGTGTGCTGCCTGTGGGGAGAGGGCTGGGGGGAATCCTCGCTGGCCCCAGCTGGGGGCAGCCTGCCTGCAGCCCAAACTCGTCTTCCCGCCCCACCCCAGAGCCTGCACCCCCAACCAGAGCCCCCGCACCCCAACCCTCTGCCCCAGCCCTGAGCCCCCTTCTGCACTGTGAACGCCTCATCCCCCGCCCCACCCTGCAGCCTGCACTCCAACTCTCTACCTGAGCCCCTCCCAAACCCCTCATTCCCAGCCCCACTCCAGAGCCCTCACATTTTTACATTATTTTAAAAAATATATCGACTTACAAGGCAGGTGTGTGGGGGTCGGGACTTGGACCTGTTCTGGGCACCACCAAAAATTATACAAACCTGCCACACCTGGGTACTTCTGCCTCAGGGCTGCACTTATGATGGTGTGATGGCCACCACTTTGGCCAACACCAAGAGGTTAAACCAGGGACCTTTACTGCTTGAGCTAAAGAGGCAGGCTCTGTAACTGTGGGCTGTAACAGACTCACAACCTCTGTGGGTTAAACAGAGAGAGGGAAATGAAACACAAAGACCACTGGGTTACGGTAGCAACAGTGGGCCAAATTCATCCTGGGGGTAATTCAACTTAAGTTGGTAGAGTTGCATCTGGGATAAAGTCACCCCCAAACATTCAAAACTAGTAGGGTTAGATTACGATCTTATTTCCATTGAAGTAGATCAGGAGTAACCACACTCAGTTCTGTGGAGTTATTTACCCCAGATTTACACCAGGGTAACTAAGAGCAAGATTTCCCATAATGATCCAGTCATCAGAAGTTAGTTTCTGTTAAGCTCATAAAACTAGCTGCCCGATTTGCTAACAATGTGCCTGTGTATTGTACTTGGGTGGTCTTTAAAGTGAACATTAGCAATAAAACAGAAGTGTTTCTTCACTATTTACTTTAATTCAACTTTTTCTGAATGGATGTGGAATGAATTCCTGTTCTGTTCTATTTAGGTTCTTAAACCACGCTCATCACTGTAGTATTTGAGTGCCTTCCAGTAGGTCACTTGCACCCTCCAAAGACTGGTTGACCCTACTAATTTTACAATCTGCAGATGTGTTTAGGTGACAATTTTAAAATGGAAAGAATATCTGTACAAACCACATTCTGGGTGGCTGTGCTATGCACAGAGGCCTCTTGTTCCAGGAAAGGCTTCCCCCATCAAGCCTGATGTTATGTGGGAAATGCTCTTAGTGAGATGAAATCTGATTATGTAGCTTTTTGTGACCCTGAAAATTCCATTAGTGAATTGCTATGTAAACTTCAGGGTTAAGTGTGACATGTTTACATTAAGCCCCATTTAATACTGGTTTGGAAGCTATTAGTACACCAGGGGCCAATGTTAGATGGAACTTTCCTGATGTTATTTAGATCCCATGTGCAAAGAGAGATCTGGTGATGTATGGCTCAAACCCAGTGCTCTCCAGCACTTTATTTTTATCTTAATTTTGAACTAGAATGACTAATCGGTAGAGGCTTCATTTGTGGGAGGAGGAAGCAAGGAGTTGGGAAGCCAAAGGCCTACCCACTCTTAGTTATCCCATGGGCGTTGGCTGCCAGAGAGCGGGAAGGGAGGAGAAGGGGAAGTGGTCTCTCCCACTCATTTTCTATCCTGCCCAAGGAGAGCAGAGCATGATGCACCCTCTCCAAGGGCCGTGCAGCAGACACTGCGTGTGTTGCTGGCTGCCTGATCCAGAATTCCTCCTGGAGATTCTAGCCCCTTCCAGTCTGCATGAGGCACCCAGGGTACATTCAGCCCTCAGCAGAGGAACAGCATTGAGTACAATTCCCTTGCCCAGCTGTACAACAGATATTTCAGAGTCAGAAAGCTGTTTAGTGTCTACAATTAGGCGGGAGGAGGCAATGGAAAAAAAATCCATGTATAAATCCAAAGCATGTTTCTCCTATCATATAAGGATGCACAGTGCACTGCATTTATCTGCATAATCTGTTCGTTCACAAAATAATGCAATCCCAGTCTGAGTCAATAAAACTGAAAGATGGAACATTTTATAGGGGCAGAACTGTATCACGAAAATTGCACAGTGAGAAAAGTTTATTTAAAAACCTGAGGGCTCAACTGATATTGTAAAGGCACTGGCCTGTATTGGGACTGAAACACCCTTGTGGGGTAGAGGTCTGGGAGTCACTGCCTCACCCTGCAGGGGAACTCCAGGAGACAGAATCCCTCCTGGAGTTACCCACAGCACAGGAGGGAGTGGTCACCCTGCACTGTCCCTTAGGAGCAGACAGTATGCTGTCTCCCACACAGCCACTGAGCACTGCTGACTGTCTAGAGGGATGAAGAGCCATGGCCCAAAAGATGCCAGTTCTCATTGCTGAGGATTCCGTACTGAGGACTGTGTTGGAATTGCAAGCTGTCCCTTTAGGACAGAGGTCTACAAAATGTGGGGTGTGCATGCACCCCCAAGGGGGATGTAGAGGAACATCCGGGGGGCAGGGCCAGGTCCACGCCAGTCCCCACGACAATGGGGAGGGAGTGCCATCCAGCCCCTCCCTACCCCGAGCCGCGTCCCCTGGCTCCCGGCCAGGGCCGGCTTTAGGCCAATTCCACCAATTCCCCCGAATCGGGCCCCGCGCCTAAGAGGGCCCCGCGCCCAGTGAGCAGGGGCGGCTCTAGGCACCAGCGGGCCAAGCGCCCGCTTGGGGCGGCATCCTGGGGAGGGCGTCATTTGGCTCCGGTGGAGCTCCCGCCGGCATGCCTGCGGCAGGTCCACCGGAACCCGGGACGAGCGGACCTGCCGCAGTCATGCCTGCGGCGGGTCCCGTCTTCCCGCGGCTCCGGTTGAGCTCCCGCAGGCATGACTGCGGCAGGTCCGCTCGTCCCGGGCTCCGGTGGACCTGCCGCAGGCATGCCGGCGGGAGCTCCACCGGAGCCAAATGCCGCCCTCCCCAGGATGCCGGAGCCGCGGGAAGAGGGGACCCGCCGCGGGACTGGGGAAGGGCGGCGCAGTGCTCCGCGCTGCTTGGGGCAGCCTACTTTGTAGAGCCGCCCCTGCCAGTGAGAATCTCTTCCCTGGCTAGAGACCCCTTTTTAATTTTTACTCACCTGGCGGCGCTCCGGGTCTTCGGCAGCACTTCGGCGGCGGGTCCTTCGCTTGCTCTGGGTCTTCGGCAGCACCAGCGGCGGGTCCTTCGGTGCCGACGAAGACCTGGAGCGAGTGAAGGACCCGCCCCCAAAGTGCCACCAAAGACTCGGAGCACCGCCCAGTGAGTACAAGCCCCACATGTTTTTTACATTTTTTTTTTGTCATCCCTGTCGGGGCCCCGTCGAAACTGTTCGAATTGGGCCCTGCACTTCCTAAAGCCGGCCCTGCTCCCGGCCCCGGGCATGGCCCTTTCCCCAGCCTTGGTGCAGCTCTGCTTCTGGCCCTGTTCCAGCCCCAAGCCTCGGCCGCTAGCCATGGCTCTGTTCCCGGCCTGGGGCAAGGCTGGGAGCGGAGCTGCACTAGCTACGGGCCCGACTGCCAGCTCCCAATGCAGCCCTGCTGCGGCTCCGCTCCCACCCCCAGTCTCAGCCCCTGGCCGCGGCCCCGTTCTTGGCCCCAGATCAACCCCCAGCTGCAGTCCCAGCCTCAGCCCCCTTACCCTTGTTTGTGTCCCACCCCCCCGTCTGGAGCCATGGTCCCACTCCCAGCCCTAGCTCCTGGGGGGTGCAGATGGGTAAGGCAGGGGGTGTGACCCTCAAAAGTTTGGGGACTGCTGCTTTAGGAGTAAAGTTTCCTGGTCCTGCTTGCAGGCAATGGGGCTCTGAAGGGAAGTGTGATATCTGGCCTTAGATGTAGGCAGTTTAGATTCTGCAGTCAGCCCGCCTAGACTAAGGTGGGCTGAGTTGTGCCTCACTGTTTCAGGGAGCAGCCTGGTTTCTCCCTCTCTGTTTTGGGGTTCTTGCGTGGTTTTGTTCTGAATTTTAACAAACAAAGAAGTGTTATGTTGCAGCTTTCCAGCAGGAGTATTTGTTTTTCTCTAACTTATGTGTGTGTGCTGTGAACATAACAGTGCCGCAGAGTCAGTTGAGACTAGGTGCAAGGGCTAGTAGCCTTCACATGCAGGTGTGTGAGGGTGTAGCCCATGCTTCAAAGTGTTGCGATCTGAAGGCAGGACAGACCTGAAATGTGACCAGATGCACACATGTTATACTGTATTATGTGTTGTGCATCATGACATGCATGAGAAGTGTAATATAATGTCACACGGAGATGTGTGTGTGCATTTGATCTACAGGAGCTCATGCATTACACAGGTCTGCGTAGACACCTACTGTGAGAGATGTGCAACACCTGCTCCCAGGGGCTGTGTTTGGAGTGGTGAGCCATACTCAGGCTCAGCAGAAGGTGGAGGGAGCGCTGCTCCTGGATGCACTGTACAGCTTTAATCTCCCTGGGCTGGTTAGCGCAGGTATGCTGAATGTTTCAGGATCAAACAGTACAATAAACACGCAGATTGGAATTGAAATGGTTCAGTCCTCTATTACAGGTGGCTCGAGATGGCAAAGGCAGAGGAGACCCTGTAGAGAAATCGTGTGGTGCAAGGTCTTAGGGAGAGTGGTGTCAGCATGAGACTTCAGTAATGCTCGATGGCTGATTTGCAGAGCAGCAGTGGTGGTTTTTTGGGATTGCCGTACAGAGGCTGTGAGGGTTAGAGTGTGGCTCGGGGCTGAACTGAATTGTAGTTGGCTTTTGGCTACTGGGGGAGGAAGCGTCAGCCTCAGAATACTTGGCCATGGGTCCTTTGCAGGGTGGAAATAACAGCAGGCAAATCTCCTCTGTCTGCAATGTGCGGAAGGCAGACAGACTTCGGGGGAAAGCTCTGGGAGGAATGTGGGGTCTGCATGAAATGGGAAACAAAAGACTTAAGGTCTCTGACTTAGTGGCCCTGAAAGAGCCATGTCATGCTAGGGAGAGAAGAACGCTCATCCCTCTCTCCTGCAGGATACTAATAATTCCCATTGATCACTGTGGTGCCCTGAGTGGGGAGTATGTGGACCCCTTAACCCACATGGAATTAATTACAGCATCCAGGCTGCCCATCCGGACCAGTTTAAACTGGCTTGACAGCCAGATGCCATGGAAACCCTCCATTCCTGCCAGGCTGGTAACTGGAGCTAAACCCCACATGGTTGCCTTAGCAAGCTGAGAGTTAAAACCTTCCCTAAGGCAGCAAGAGACCCCACAGCTTCCGTTGACTTGGCTTGTTAGCCGGCCCTTCAGGAAATTTATGTGGGCTACCACAGCTAATTACTTGAGGGTATCATCAAACTCAGAAGGCTGGATATACAAACCCATCAGGGAAATGTCTGGGAGACATCATACAGGAAGCTGTGGGTGTTTTGCTTTAATACCATGCCCAGAGCTGACTCTGAGCTATAAGAACTTTTTATTTAGCCTGACAACACCCCTGTGAGGCAGTGCAGTGCTGGTATCCCCACTCCTTCACACAACGCACAGTCTACCTGTGGAGCTCGTTGCCACGGGATGTTGTGAAGGCCAAAAGTATAACTGAGTTAAAAAAAAATTAGATAATTTATGGAGGATAGGTCCATCAATGGCTATTAGCCACGATGGTCAGGGATACAACCCTGCTCTGGGTGTCCCTAAACCTCTGACTGCAAGAAGCTGGGACTGGATGACAGGGGGTGGATCACTTGATAATTTCCCTGTTCTGTTCATTCCCCCTGAAGCATCTGGCCCCACCCACTGTTGGAAGACAGGATACTGGTCTAGATAGCCATTGGTCGGACCCAGTATGGTCATGCTACTTTATAGACTGGGAATGGAAGCACAGAGTGACTTGCTCAAGGTCATACAGGAAGTCTGTGGCAGAGCAGGGACTTGCACCCAAGTTTTACGCTAGCACCCTAACCACTGGACCATTTTTCCTAATGTAATTATACTGGCTGTTCCCACACACACACTGAAGTGTTGGGTTTTGATGTGAACATTTCCTGTACGCACACACACACTGAAAATGATGAGCACTCCCACAGACTTCCTTTCTGCTCTACAATTTTCCCCCTTGAAAGATGGGCTCGACATGGCTGGGGGAGTGCTGGTGCTTCCGTGTACAACAGCACACTCCTGGAAAAGGAGATACTGTACCCTATAGAACACTGCGTTCCAGTACAGCAAACTGTCACTCTGAATTATCTAATAAAGGAAGCTGCCATGTCCATGAGTCTCGTGAAAGGAAAGCTTGCTGTGTGAGGACTGAGGTAAGCATGTTTGCATGCAACTGCCCACAAGAGGCCAGAACAGGTGCAGTTGTTACATTAATTAATCAGCGTTTCTGACTGTGTCAAAGAAAATCAAGTTAACGATAGCTGATGCATAAGAAAGACCTAGGGAACATTGATGACCATGCAGTTTTTTAGTCAAACTGAGACAGAATTGTCTCTCTCTAATTTGCTCTTGCCACTTCAGATGCACTATTTTTAGGGAGCAGTGTGACTGGGTTGGGCTCTTCCAACAATGGCTAAACATTTAACAGCTGAAGGCGTAATAAATACGTTTAATAAGGAACTGCCATATTGGATCAGACCAATGGTCCATCCAGCCCAGTATCCTACAGTGGCCAATGCCAGATTCTTCAGAGGGAATGAACAGAACAGGTCAGTTATCAAGTGATCCAGCATCTGGCAGTCAGTGGCTTAAGATATGTCTACATCAGAATTAAAAACCCAAGGCTGGCCTGTGCCAGCTGACTTGGGATCGCGGGGCTCAGGTTAAGGGGCTGTTTAATTGCAGTGTAGTCATTTGCACTTGGGCTGCAGCCCAGGCTCCAGGACCCTGAGCCCAAATGTCTATGCTGTGGTTATACAGCCCGAGTCTGAGTCAGCTGGCACAGGGCAGCTGCGGGTGTCCAATTGCAGTGTAGACATACCCTTAGGGACACCCAGAACATGGGGTGCATTCCTGACCATCTTGGCTAATAGCCATTGATGGACCTATCTTCCATGAACTTATTTAATTCGTTTTTGAACCCAGTTATATTTTTCTGACCTTCATAACATCTCCTGGCGATGAGTCTAGAAGATGACTATATGTTGTGTGAAGAAATACTTCCTTCTGTTTGTTTTTAAACCTGCTGCCTATTAATTTCATTGGATGACCTTTGGTTTTTGAGTTATGTAAAGGGGTAAATAACACTTCCTTATTCACTTTCTCCGCACTATAGAAGTCTATAAAATCATGAATCAGTTGCCTATTTTCCAAGCTGAACAGTCCCAGTCTTCTTAATCTCTTCTCATATAGAAACTGGTCCATACTCCTAATCATTTGTGTTGCCCTTCTCTGTACCTTTTTCAATTCTAATATCTCTTTTTTCTTTTTTTTGAGCTGGGGTGACCAGAACTGCACACAATATTCAAGGTATGGGCGTATGATGGATTTATGTAGTGGCATTATGATATTTATTGTCTTATTATCTATCCCTTTCCTAATGATTCCTAACATGGTTAGCTTTTTTGACTGCTGCTCATCGAGCAGATGTTTTCAGAGAACTATCCACAATGACTCCAAAATCTTTCTTGAGTAGTAATAGCTAATTTAGATCCTATCAGTTTGTATGTGTAAGCAGAGTCTGGATGAGCTCTCCCCTGACATCTAGTGATGAGCCGTGGAAAAAGACTCTAGAAGCTGATCTTGTTTGCATGGACACACCCACTCTGCCTAGGTGCTCAGCATGATGGGACTGCTTGCCCAAATGATCACTTGTGGCTGGTGTTGGATCCCTAGTCTCCTTGTTATTGGGGCAGGAGTAATAAAGTGTTGCTATCCTTGTTGTGTGAACCGAAGGCAGCAGAACTGTACCTGGCCTACCCCAATGGAGGGACTCACCCTCAACTGAACAGCACTCACTAGGCAGGGAACATGGGTTCCAAAGGCCAATTTGTTGAGAGAGGGTGGGCTGGGGGCTGATTTGATCCTTTTTCTCCCTGTGTTTTAATAAAAGTTAATTTAGACTCAATTGAGAGTCTTATTATATGCAGCAGAGCTAAAATCACTGATACCTAGGTCTAAGTATTAGACCTACTTTGGACAGTGTCTCTATTGCAAAAAACTGCCCAGTGTGCACCAGCAGTGAGCCTCCCCACTAACAGCTGAAATCACTGAGAGCTCTGTTAAGTGTGTGTGTGGCAGGGCCCTGAAGACATCTTGGCAAGCAGGTAGCTAGCAGAGAGGTGTGGCAAGTAGCTAGCAGGGTGGCTGGCAGAGAGATGCAACCAGCAGGGCAGCTAGCAGAGAGGTGAGGCAAGTGGCTAGCAGGGCGGCCGGCAGAGGGGCTAGAGCAGAGCCCTGCAGAGGCGTGGCAATTGGCCATTGGGGTGATGAGCAAGTGCCCAAGCAGTGCAGCATGTGAAGTGCCTACTTACCCACCCCCTGCCTTCCACCCAGGGTGGGAGGTGAACTTTGTGGATGAACCTCTGAACTCTGGGACTGTATTGGCCAAGGACAGCAACTGTGAGTGGGGTACAGAGAAGGGATGAGCACATTAAAGGGACTTTTGCGTTGCTGGACTTAAGACCCTGAGAGGAAAAGGACACAGCCCAACTTACTTGGGTGTGGGTCTTTTGCTCACGGTTTGTGTTTATGAGCCCTAGTTGCGGTGTTTTCCCAAATTAATGCTGAGTTAATTCCCTACTTTTATTAAAAGTTTTTGCTACAGTCAGATGCTGTGCTTGCAAGAGGGGAAGTATTGCCTCTCAGCGGGGTGGTATGCAGGGGCAGCTCCAGACATTTCGCTGCCCCAAGCATGGCGGCATGCCGCAGGGGGTGTTCTGCCGGTCGCCGGACCCGCGGCTCCAGTGGACCTCCCGCAGGGCGTGCCTGTGGAGGGTCCGCTGGTCCTGCATCTCCACCAAAGCCACGGGACCAGCGGACCCTCTGCAGGCACACCTGCGGGAGGTCCACCGGAGCCCTGCCTGCTGCCCTCCCGGCGACCGGCAGAGCGCCCCCTGCGGCATGCCGCCCCAAGCACGCGCTTGGCGTGCTGGGGCCTGGAGCCGCCCCTGGTGGTATGTAACTGTCCCTGGTCACTGGGTGGGGGCTTGAGCCGGTTTTGTGTGGTATTGTTGAAAAGGAACCCCTAGATACTGAACCCAGCCCTTGTTGCTGCTGGCTTCATCTGGGAGAAGTGTTACATATGTATAGTTGGGATTATGTTTTCCAGTGTGCATTACTTTGCATTTATCAACATTGAATTTCATCTGCCATTTTGTTGCCCAGTCACAAAGTTTTGTGAGATCCCTTTGTAACTCTTCGCAGTCTTCTTTGGGCTTACCTATCTTGAGTAATTTTGTATTGTCTGCAAATTTTGCCACCTCACTGTTTATCCCTTTTTCCAGATCATTTATGAATATGTTGAACAGCACAGGTCCCAGTACAGAACCCTGGGGAACCCAGCTATTTATCTTTCTCCATTCTGAAAACTGACTATTTATTCCTATCCTTTGTTTCTTGTCTTTTAATCAGTTACTGATCTGTGAGAGGATCTTTTGTCTTATCCCACAACAGCTTACTTTGCTTAAGAGACCTTGTCAAAGGCTTTCTAAAAGTGCAAGTACCCTATATACATTCGATCACCATTATAGACATGTTTGACCCCCTCAAAGAATTCTAATAAATTGTTAAGGCATGATTTCCTTTTACAAGAGCCATGTTGACTCTTCTTCCACAAATCATGTTCATCTATGTGTCTGATAATTCTGTTCTTTACTATAGTTCCAGTCAATTTGACTGGTAATGAAGTTAGGCTTACTGGCCTGTAATTGCCAGGATCTCCTCTGGAACATTTTTTTTTAAATTGGCATTACATTAGCTACCCTCCAGTCATCTGGTACAGAGGCTGATTTAAGTGATAGGTTACATACCGCAGTTAATAGTTCTGCAATTTTGTATCTGAGTTCCTTCAGAAATCTTGGGTGAATACCATCTGGTCCTGGTTTAAATTATTGATTTGTTCCAAAACCTCCTCTATTGACACCTCAATCTGGGACAGTTCCTCAGATCTGTCACCTAAAAAGAATGAGTCATGTGTGGGAGGCTCCTTCACATCCTCTGCAGTGAAGACTGATACAAAGAATTAATTTAGCTTCTTCGCAATGGCCTTATTTCCCTAGAGTTCTCCTTTTAGCACCTTGATTGTCAAGTGGCCACACTGATAGTTTGGCAGGTTTCCTGCTTCTGATGTACTTACAAAAACTGACAGCAAAATTTTTTAAAATCTTTTACTAGTTGCTCTTCAAATTTGTTTTTGGTCTGCCTAATTATACATTTACACTTGACTTGCCAGAGTTTATGCTCCTTTCTATTTTCCTCAGTAGGATTTGACTTCCAATTTTTAAAAGATGCCTTTTTGCCTCTAACTGCCTCTTTTACTCTGTTGTTTAGCTATGGTGACATATTTTGGTTGTCTTGCTATTTTTTTTAAATTTGGGGTATACATTTAATTTGAGACTCTATTATGGTGTTTTAAATGAGTTTCCATGCAGCTTGCAGGCATTTCACTCTTATGCCTGTTCCTTTTAATTTGTTTAACTAATTTCCTCATTTTTGTGTAGTTCCTCCTTTTGAAGTTAAATGCTACTCTGGTGGGCTTCATTGATATTCCCACCACCACAAGGATGTTAAATTTAAATATATTGCAGTTGCTATTACCGAGAGGTTCAGCTATATTCACCTCTTGGACCAGATCCTGTGCTCTACTTAGGACTAAATCAAGAATTGCCACTTTCCTTCCTTCCCTTGTGGGTTCTAGCACTAGCTGCTCCAAGAAGCAGTCATTAGTAGGATTTTTTTTTAAGTGTCAGATTAACAGTCCTGGAGATTGGAATACTCTTTCTAACCACAGAACAGATACAGCATGGGCTGATGTGGTACAAGCTTTATCATCTCATAGCTGCCCTTCCTATGTGCCTCAACCCAAGACCGAATGGCCCACTTCTAGGAGTGTGAAGTGGCTGTTTGTTCTTTAGGCCTGTTTCCCCACTCTGATGAGACTGTCATCAATTATGTTGGTAACTCTTACAGTGTGGATACTTGTCCACTAAGGATTGGACAGACACCACCAAATCACTTCACACAGACTAACAAACAGACACTGATGATGCATAAAATTTGAGACTTTGGGAACACAGATCTTTGCATCCTAACAATTATACTAAAATATACAATAATTATTTAAGCCATACACAGAATGGGCAATTACTTTTAAACGTGAAATATCTTTGATAGGGAAAATATTTCTCTCAAACAAGTCACTAAATGTTTACACTTTCAGTGGACTAAAATATAGTTCAGATGATGAATTCCCAGGCTACATCAGCAGTTAGGTACATTCTGGTAAACTATTTCAATCATGTATTAAAACTTCACACCAAAAAGTTAGAACAGGAAACTAATTTAGAAGACAATTGAATTTGAATAATAAACCAGACTGGGGTAATGTTCTTAGCTCATCTGGATCTTTATGGAGGCAGTATTCCCAAACAACTCATTTTACAATTTAAGATTAAATGAAATAAGGTTCTGTCAATATTTCAGAAGCTCTAACTTGGCACAAATAGAATGCATATAAAATTTGTCATTAGTAATAGTAAAAACCAGTATTTTGTGATTTTCACAGATAAAACACATTTAAAACCAAAAAGTCTTTCAAAATAGCTTCTTTTCTCAATTTATGAGGCTGGTAAATATCTTGATGATGATTATTACTAGTAAGGTTTTGGAAGGGACTACACTACACTTGGATAGTGCCTTTCATTTGATATCCAGGTGTTTCATGGACATACTAATAAAAGCTGTCATAACTGTTTTTTGAGGTAGGATATACAGTGGACTTTTCACTCCTCTCTGAAGTGCAGATAACTACCTCTTGGGTGGAGCATTGTTTCCTGTTAGTCATTTACCTTCTGCTTTCTTCCAAACTTAGATTTTCCCATATGGCAACACACATACTGTTGCTAGACTCCTAGCCTTTCTACACAGACTCTTATTTTAATGAGCCATCTTTGCACCTATGACCTTTCATCTCAAGGTCTCAAAGCACTTAAAGGTGAATATTATATCCCTACCTTATAATTAGCAAAACTTTGGCACAGAGCAACGAAGTAAGTTATTTATTATTTGTATTATGGTAGTACCTAGTACCACTGTGCTTGATACTGCACAAACACGGAACAACTCCAGCCTCTGTGCCAAAGAGGTGACAATCTGGGTAATCTGCACAGTTAACTCTTGCCATTTTTTTATAGCGAATCTCACAATAAATACTTGGTGTTTTACTTAAAGCCTCAGCTCCTGGATTCATGTGAATATGTGAGACTCTCAGCTTTCATTTTTAAAACAAGTGTGTTTCTATTCTTCTGTCTGCAGAGAAAAGTTTGAAAATATGACCTGAGTGTACTCTAAAGTTTTAAAAAGACCCAAAAGGCACATAAAAATAACCCAAAATGTATTTTCAAGACAGTCTCGTGATTTTTGAACATTTGGGATTGACAATACTGTTAAATGTATGCTGCCATTTTTAGCTAAAATCGTGACTTTCATCTGAGACCACAGCTTCGTTCTTGATGCATCAATTAGCAATAATAGATCTGTGGAAGACTGAGATCATATTTCTAGGACTAGTGTTCCTGGATGTGGTAACTATAGTAGTACTCTACCCTGAATTCTAAAGAACATTCTGTTGGGGGGTGGGGTCAAAGTAACTGTGTAGGCATAATACAAAATGTGACCAGTTCATTGTTGTCTAGTGGGACTGCAGCTCCATTCTTTCCTATGGGGAGAAGGGAAAGAGACCAGGTGACAGGTGTGTCCGTATCAGCAGAGATGCTGGAGAGAAGTAGAGATGGATCCTGAGTTCCAAAGCTCAAGGGTTTGGCTCCAGGGGCTTGGCTCAGGTCCCATTTATAAAAAGGAAACAGACTAGCAACATGGGATCAGGTGACCAGGCTTTTTACAATAACTTACCCTCCTTTAGGTGATATAGCCAGAGGTACCAGTACTGAAGAGATCAAGGTGGACTGAGGACAGAACAATACCCAAATCAGCCAATCATTCTCTGGAAAGGCAAGGCAAGTGTGAAGTTAGTTCGTTAGTTTAGTTAGTTGGTACCCATTACATCTCTGGCATTTAGGGCAGTGACAAAGCTCCTCCACTCCTGTCTGTTTCTGGCAAATCTCTCAATGGTTCCCCAGCTGTGCCCCAGGTTTTTCAGCTCAGCTTCCACAGTTCTTCGCCATGTTGTATTTGGGCGGCCTTGTTCTTGCTTGCCTTCAGGTGTCCATCTTATTGCTATTCTGGTGATGGAATCAGTTTCCATCCGAAGCACATGACCGATCCATCTCCAACACCTCCTGGCAATGATAGTGTTCATATCTTCTTGGCAAGAGTGAAGCTGATCAGTAAAGAGAAATGGCTGCAAGGTCTGTAATAAAACCCTGTTAGTTCTTGGAGGGTGTTTCTGTGCCTAAATGTTCCTTGCAAGCCTCTCTCTCTTCCGAGTGCTACATACTATCTATTGATCCAGTTATTGCAAATTTTACACTAGATGGAGCCTCAGTTTCCTAGAGATTTAGTTCTCTTCAAATTCTTTTCTGTTCTGGATAGGTTCTTGTATCACATTCATTGCCATAGTATCTGACCATCTTCCAACAGTGCATTGAGCAATGTGACTAGCATCCATCAAGTGGTGTTTGTTCTCTCATCCTCTCTGCAAGGAGAGAACTGTATGGAATGGAGTATCTTGTTTTGGTAGGGTGGATTGTTTGTCTTTTTAAAATATTCATGTTGCTATGTTTGTTAGAGAAGGCAAGGTAAAAGAAATGTGCCTTGCACTTGGAGTGGAAGGTGGCAAGGTTTGTGATGATCCTCAGTTCCTGGGAGAAGTCATTCCACAGTCTCAGACCCTCCCCGGGGGAAAGCTCTGTCTCCTGCACAGAGGAGCTTTATCCTTGTTTGCAGAGAATTCCATTGTGCTAGAGGAGTGAAGTTGTCAACCACAGTCTTCATCCCAAAGCTTTAGATGGTCTCTTAGATATCCTGGGTCCAGGGCACCTTGAAGATAAGGACTGAGATATTGACATTGGTTTGACATTCTATGGGAAGCCAGTGCAGAGTGGAGGATATGTATAATGTGCTTCCAGTAGCTTGTGTTGTTGAGGAGATGAGCTGCAGTGTTCTTTGCTGCAGCATCCCCTGCCAGGGTCATGCTAATTTCTGAAATCTTGCGGCGCAAGGGTTGTTCCTGCTATCTAGTCACTTCTTTTACGTATTTTATTCACTGTTATGCCTCTTATTCCTTTAGTTTTGTCCATAACTTTTAGCTTCCTGCTTGTTTAAATCTGACCTTGTGGCCTGTGTTAGAGATTTGAACAGCTGAAGCCAGCATGCAGAGTCTTGTACCCTGCATGTTGTTTCCTGGATAGGGAGACAGTGAGCTCACACTATTGGAACTTACTGTCCCCTGCTACATCTGTGCCTAGTGACACATGCAAGTAACATAGAGAATGTGATGCCGTTGTAAGTTTCTCCACTGCAGGGAGGAGTGCTGGCAGCAATCTGTTTACAGTATGAACGTGCCAGCTGAGTATTTCAGTTTTGCATCAAAATTCTTTTGCTGACTCCAGATGAAATCTGCCTGTCCGTCAAAATGCATTGTGCTTGGCAAATTTTCAGTGTCCCCACAGAGCAAGGGTGAGGGGGAGTTTTCTGCAGCTACATAGTGTACTACTGTTTCCACAGAGAAGATAGTGCTCTCCTATAGGTGCAGATCAGGAGCAACTCGAATTAAGTCACTGGAATTACACCCCAGTGTGAGGCTTCATCTGCATTTCATCTTGGAGGTGTGATTCCCAGCTCACATAGATGTACCCACACTAGCTCAGCTCGAGCTAGCACCTGAACATAAGAACAGCCATGCTGCGTCAGGCCAATGGTCCATCTAGCCCTGTATCCTGTCTTCTGACAGCGGCCAGTGCCAGATGCTTCAAAGGGAGTGAACAGAACAGGGCAATTTATGGAGTGATCCACCCCCTGTTGTACAGTCCCAGCTTCTGACAGTCAGAGATATAGGGACACCCAGAGCATGGGGTTGCGTCCCTGACCATTTTGGCTAATAGCCATTGATGGACCTATCCTCCATGAACTTTTCTAGTCCTTTTTGAACTCAATAATACTTTTGGTCTTCACAACGTCCCCTGGCGATGAGTTGTGTGAAGAAGTACTTCCTTAGGTGTGTTTTAAACGTGTTGCCTATTTATTTCATTGAGTGGTTCCTGGCTTGTGTGTTATGAGGAGGAGTAAATAATGCTTCCTTATTCACATTCTCCACACCATTAAGGATTTTATAGACCTCTGTCATATCTCCTCTCAGCCACCTCTTTGCTAAGATTAACAGCCCCAGTCTTTCTAAACTCTCCTCATATGGAAGCTGTTCCATATCTCTAATCATTTTTGTTGCCTTTCTCTGTACTTTTTCCAATTTTAATATATCTTTTTTTTGAGATGGGGTGACCAGAACAGCATGCAATATTGAAAGTGTGGGGGTACCCTGGATTGAATTTATGGGTGTACTTATGGTCTTATTAGAGCTAGGGAATCACACTTCTCTGCTCAAAAGTAGATGTTGCTCCCTTCTGCAGACACTATCAGCTGTGTGCATAGAATTAGAGGCTGGCTGAGAACGTGGCCTGGCCTATCATAGCTGCCGAGATTTGTTCTGCTCCATGTGGCATCTCATGCAAATTCGTCAATGAATGAATTTGCATCATTAACAACATTTGCATATAATCACAAATGTAAGCTTATCATCAACACACACTTCCCTGAGCAGTGTTGAAGGAGCTGCACAAAACTTGGCAACGCTGGCTGGGTGGGTAGGTGGATAAGTACTTGAGGGAGTCTGAGTGGGTAGCTACTAGGGCTGAGGGTGTTGCTGGAGAGTAGGTGGGGGCTGGTGCTACTGTGGATTAATGGGCTGCTGGGTACTGGGTTGCTGCAGAGCAGGGTTCTCTTATGGGGGCAGGAAATGTTGGGGCTGCTACTGGTGGGTAGATGGATGGAGGTACAGTTGGACTTCTGAAGTCCAGGGGGCTGGGGGAAGCCTGGTGCAGCTGGCTGCAGGGGACGGGAACCAGGGCAGGTGTATTGGGCCCCTCCTCTTTGGCTGTGCCCCAGCCACCTTCTCCATCTGCCGCCGCTGCCTCCTCCTCCCAGTCGCTCATTCCTGGCCCTGGGT